>NC_072790.1:133361486-133664517 GCF_028583425.1 Eublepharis macularius
AGAAGCTTTGGCCTCCGTACCCTACTTATAGAATTCCTAGGGCATTTGATAAGGCAGTGTGTGAAACACAATTTTGAATTAGATGGACTATTGGTCTGATCCAGCAAAAGAAATGGTATAAACTACTCTGAATACTGAAATAATAATAAAAATGCTAAGTATTACTATTAAAATTCCAACTATGATACCAAAAATACCTTAGATAAGAATTTTCATCTGAAAAAATCAAATGTTCAGCTCTTGAACTATTCTTCCTCCCTCTTATTTACACTTCATGACATGAAAGCCGTGGTGTTATGGACAGAGCCAAGGCTGTCTCCTTTTCCAGTATCCACCAATTCCTTTTTTGCCATGGTGGTCTGGAGAGAAAGCCAACAAATGCCTATCAGGGCTCCTTGAACCTTCAAAGAGAGAAGGGAGAGGAAGGAGCAGAGGGGAAAAGAGCCATTTAATGGATATTAGAGTCAGATAAGGTTTAGAGATTCCTTATGCAAAACTGAGATCTTGTTTTGTCTGCAGACACTTCAGGTGGATGTGAACAGTTTAGCATGGTGGCCTGGTATGGCACGTGGTGGTTGATGTATGTAGTGTTTAAGGGTTATTTGGAAGCTACAGGCAGGCAGAGATCTGTGGTTCAAAAAGGCTCTCATATAATCTAAGAGGTTAGGGAATCTGTGGGAGAAACAGTTTTTAAAGTTAAATCTTAACCTCACTAGATAACACAGCGACGTTGCGATACCAAAAACTATAGCAGAAGGGCCTCAAAAAAGAACTCCTGGATGACGTCTTGGAAGAAATCTGGTCTTCACCAAACAGCAAGTCAAAAACTTTTAATATTAGATTTCAATATTTTAAATTAATAAGTAGATGGCATTTAACCCCAACGCATTTACATCAAATAAACCTCTCCATCCCAAATGAATGTTGGAAACAGTGTGGTTTATCTGGAGATTACCTCCATTGTTGGTGGAGTTGTAAAACAATAAATACTTTCTGGAAACAAATTGCAGAACAAATTAGGAAAGTTACAGGAGTGTCATTGCCATTTACCCCAGAATCGATGCTACTTTATTATTGGCAAAACTTAAAAATAACAAAACAAGCAAGGAACCTTGCTGCTATTCTGCTGGGAGCTGCCCAGTTAACTATTTCTTCTCGGTGGAAATCTAACTGCCCGTTAACTTTAGATGACTGGCATGGGAAAATTTGGGATCAGATCGCTATGGAAAAAATAAATGATAATCTGAAATTATTAGACTATGAAGATTATCAATCTGATTTCGAATCTACCTGGCTTCCCATTCTGAAATATATGGCTGAACAAAATATTATTCCTCTTAATATGACCTATAGGAAATTGTGTTTATGAATGAACCTCTGACTGTGATTGTAAAGATAATTATGAATTGAGATAGATGGTCCTAATGTTTGTATTTGGTAATTAGATAAGGACATAGTTCTCTATTCTGGGAGAATGTATATGTTATTTATGTTGTATGTTGTGGAGGTGTGATAGATGTTACGAGTCTTGTTGATATGTGTCTTTTTTGGTGAAAAATAAAATTATTTTTTAAAAAAGAAAAAAAGTTAAAATTGCTTTGCAGCTATTGGCATTCTCTCCATTCTAATTTTGTCTGCCCGCCTGCCCGCCTGCCTGCCTATCTGTCTGTCCACAATCTGTAAAGACACTATATCTCAAAAAGCTGCCTTGTGAAAAGCTGGCTCTGAACATCCACATTTTACTTTCCTCTCGCTGTAAAATAAGCCTTTTTCTTGTTGCATTAAACCTCTTCCTTCCTCCTTGGTATTATTGGTAGGAAAGGTTATAAGCAGATTTTTACCAAGGCAAGAAAGAGGGAACCTCAAGGACACTGTGGAGGAATAGCCCTACTGACCTGAGAACACTACTCCTTGTTGCCCTTCAGGGTGTCTAGGGGTAACCAGTGGCAGTCCAGTGGTAGGGGTAACCTATCACACATAGCCTAATGGAGAAAGACCAAGGACCCTTCACACAATGGGCACCATGGAAATCACTGGCCTGTGATTCTATCCCACACAATTGTGTGTGTGTGAATACTGCTGCTACATAGGTCTTTACCAACCAATGGGCACAAGCAGCTCCCATTGCAGATGAGCTTTCATTTATTAACTCATGGGGGAAGGAAGAAAAAAAGTCCCATTCAATATTGTCAAAATCAAAACAAATAGGAAAACTAACAGCATTAGTTAATATTTATTAATATATGCTATTATGGTACCTTGCAGTCAGGTTTAGAGAATTCAAGCAGGGTTCAGATGCAGAGGGAGAAGAAGAGTGTTAAAAGAGATAAAACCAAGTTTTATTCCAAGATTTCCTCTTCTTCCATCCTCTTGCTTCCTGTGATGCATGTAATTGTGGTCTCCCGAGGAGCTAGGGCTGCTGCAGTTGCTGGCTGGTGGACTAGCAGATGAGGACCCTTTTCTGCCTGCATCTCCTAGCACTACAGATGCCATCGGCAACATCAAGCACCCTGGGACTATACTTCACAGGTTGTCCTGAGACACAGCACTTTGGAAACATCAGAAAAAGTGTCTTGAGTTGCGGACGGCAACAATTAAGACTTTGATAAGGAAAACTCAAATGTCTTCAACATCTTGCAAAGGAAGAAAATTGAATATGCGCATTATTTTTAAAATCTCACATTTTCTGACCCTAGGTAGGAAGCCCCATCTGAATTAAAAATTAAAACAAGATTATTCTAGAGACACTTCAGTATATTTTTAGACAATTATAACGAACTGATGATTCCCGAATCCCAACTACCAGACCACCATCTCCATGTGAAACATACATAAATCAAAGCTTCTTTCACAGTTCTGTTGTTAATGCACGCTGGAATGACGTCATTGGCTGGGTAAACACCACATAAACCATGAGGATATAATGGGCACACAGGGCTTTGTTTAATGTCAGAAACTCTCAAAACTTTAGGCAGGAGTATTAGTCAAGTTATTTTCATCAAGATATAGAAGGCTTTCTGCATAGCTGTCTAAAGGTTTTCCTGGTAATGGCTCGCCTTTCCAATTTCATCTCACTGTTCATATCCGTTAATATTGAAATCATACACATGATATTTGATATGACCACCCATCTACTTTATAAACTCAGCAGGATATTTTTATATTTACATATGATACAATTACTTTTCCAGTCCAATGCCTTTTTACTATTCATTTACTATATGTAAAAAAATATAACCATATGTGTCAGAAATGAAATTGGTGGAAAATGTCAAGATACATGAAATAATCTTAGAGAAAAGGATAGGAAAGAGGTATTAGAAAAGAAAATCCTATACCTGAATTATTGTTTAGGATAAGACTTTCATTGTAACACATATAATTCAGGGGCAGAAAATTAAGAAAGCCATAAAGCTTATTACTTCCTTCATCTATAAATGGGGATATAGCTTGTCACTTTTTAATGGAAAGACACTTAAAAGAGAGAGTTCTTGCAGATGGATGCAAATTTAACGCAGCAACATGCTTATAAAAGAATGGAAATGGAAAGAAAGCCAAATGTATTAATTCATTCATTGTATACTGAATATGATTAAAAACACAGAGATGTTTGGATCAGTCAGCATTTAGTAACTGGCATTGCAGAGGCTTTCGTTTCTTTGTATTTCTAAAAAAAAAATAAGAACACTGAAATTCATACTGCCTATTGATTTCAGGAAAGCATGTCTCTATTAACCCGTCTGAGAGTACGACAAACTTGCACAAGAAATCCCTAAGTGGGTGTGCTTTTGACTAATTTCTTTTTATTCATGCCTAACTATTAAGATAGCTCAAAGTCAATGTTCCACAGAGCATAGCTTTTAATTTTAATGTGTTACACCAACAGCTGCTACTAAATGCATTGCTCAGATGTTGGAATTGTCAACATAAGGGAGCTGAACATCAAAGAATAAATTACTCTTGATTGTGCATTGTTGTAGGGACAACTGGGGCAATTCACAACGGCAATTCAAATTGACCAGTTAATAGTCCCTTTAGGCAAATTAATGGCCAGTATCAACCTAAAAGGTGAAACTAATAATATATATAAGTTTTCAACAGTTCAGTCCTCTTTCTCAACACTTTAATGAGACCAATAGATGAAACCCATCCCTAACCCTTAACGAATGGTATTACTAAATTTGCTAATAGATTAGAAATGCTCTCCAGTGAAATAAACTTATAATTGTTTCAAGGTACAAGTTAGTAAGGCAAGGGGCCTGTGGGAGACAAATGATCCTGCCTTGGACCAGTGACCCTGCAAGTGGATCTGATGTAAAAATGTAAAAGAGGTAAAAGCTTTATTTTTCCAGCAAATAATAAGAGAGGATCCCCCGGTAAGACAGAACCAAAAAAACCCTCAAAGTGATCAAACCACAACCAGGAGAAAAATAAAACTCTATCAAGTCAATGGTTGTTGTGGGTTTTCCGGGCTGTATTGCCGTGGTCTTGGCATTGTAGTTCCTGACGTTTCGCCAGCAGCTATGGCTGGCATCTTCAGAGGTGTAGCACCAAAAGACAGAGATCTCTCAGTGTCACAGTGTGGAAAAGATGTTGGCAGGTCATTTATATCTACTCAGGAGGGGTGGGGTTGAGCTGAGTCATCCTGTAAGAGTTTCCCAGGGTGTGGAATGCTAATGGCGGGAGGCTTCACTGTATCCTGAGGAGGTTCTTTTGCATATGGATTGGTACTTGATGTGCTAATCTTCTCTGCAGGGCTATTGTCGGGTATAGAGTGTTTTGTTAGCCTGGTGTTTTTCAGAACTGGAAACCATGCTCTGTTCATTCTTAAGGTTTCTTCTTTCCTGTTGAAGTTTTGCTTATGCTTGTGAATTTCAATGGTTTCCCTGTGCAGTCTGACAAAATAGTTGGAAGTGTTGTCCAGTATTTTGGTGTCCTGGAATAAGATACTGTGCCCTGTTTGAGTTAGGCTATGTTCAGCCACTGCTGATTTTTCAGGTTGTCCAAGTCTGCAGTGTCTTTCGTGTTCTTTTATTCTTGTCTGGATGCTACGCTTTGTGGTCCCGATGTAAACTTGTCCACAGCTGCAGGGTCTACGGTATACTCCTGCAGAGGTGAGGGGGTCTCTACTGTCTTTTGCTGATCGTAGCATCTGTTGTATTTTTTGGGTGGGTCTGAATACTGCTTGAAAGTTATGCTTTTTCATAAGCTTTCCCATCTGATCAGTAATTCCTGAGGAAAAGAAGGAAAAGTGGTTTTCCTTTTTTTCCCCCTCATTGGAGATTCAAAGTGTCGGAACCAAGTATGGTTAGTCAATGGCCTGAAGAAGAAATTATATTTGAAACGAGCCAATAACAAAGAGGCTGGCAAAGCTCGTTGCCGTCAGCAGTGCTTGTCGATTACAGTGGATGCAGCGCTGCGGTCTCCCCTGAACTGCGTTGCTGCCGCTTGCAACTCGCAGCAGACTACGAACGCCAACCCTCAGATACTTCACCTTCATTCTATGCGGTATTTGGCCGCTCTTCAGTCTTTATTCCAGGACTGGTTGGTTATCACCCATTTGGGTTCAAAATAGACTGGGACTACATTGTATGTCTATTGGGACTTTTCTCTATTGTATATTCTGAACAAAGTTTTTGTCAACTTCCTTGAGCTTGTTTGCTCTCCCTTTCTAAAGGTCTGAGAAAATACAAACCTTCTGTCATCTTTCATTCATGGGATAAGTAAAATGTCTCAGAATGATTCAGGACCTCAGCCCAATTCAATTTCTATTACTGAACCAGATGACAGCATGCATGTAAACTAATCATAGGTACATAGAATCACAGAAAATATGTCTTATACATCTTTTAAGCATGTATTAGTTACATGGAAGTCTCGTCTCATGGTCTGTTTTTACTCCATAGTTCTTTTTTCTGACATCTTCTTGGACCCTCTTGTATGATAAAAAATGAAGTTGAAAAAGATACACATTCAAACACACACAGTTTTTCTATACTGTGTTACTTTTAATGGGATGTGCACATTTGGATACACTTTTTTAACTACATTTAGGACATGAATCTGAATGTACATCTAAATGCATATTCCACTGAAAACAGTGCCATACAGATAGACAGCATCCACACTTCATGTGAACCAAATTTTTCCCTATCTGAATTCTTGATCAAGCAAGGTATTTATTAAAACATTAATGCCCCATTTTTCCACATGCTTTAAGATGGCTTACAATAATAGTTAAAACATTTTCAGTTAAAACCAAAATAAAATAACAAGCCCCAAGTCTCTCCCTCCCATTCACACCCCCTCAGAAGCCCCAGCAAGCCAGCGAGCCTTGCAAGCCTCCTGAGACTCTACAAGGAGCCACACACACACCTTTTCAGGAAGCTCATACCACAGAGCAGCCGCCACAATGGAGAAGGCCTAGGCTCTGATCCATGCCAGGCAGGCTACCCTAAATGGTGGGACAGCCAACAAATGGCAGCTTTCTATGAGTCCCACTTAAAAATGTTGCACTATTAGAGGACTTTGAAGAACAAACCATGGGTAGGGGGGAAACTATGTATATTTATTTATATTTATAAATATTTGAAATATTTATGAATATTTGAAAGGCTGTCATTTGGAGGAGGGCAAGGAGCTGTTCCAGTTGGCAGCAGAGGATAGGACCTGAAGCAATGGACTTAAATTACATGCAGAAAGGTACTGGCTGGATATTAGGAAAAACTTTTTCACGGTCAGAGTAGTTCAAAGGTGGAATCAGCTGCCCAGGGAGGTGGTGAGCTCCCCTTCACTGGCAGTTTTCAAGAAGAGGCTGGATGAATATTTGTCAGAGATGCTTTAGGCGCATCCTGCATTGGACAGGCGGTTGGACTAGAATGTCTGTATGGCCCCTTCCAGCTCTGTGATTCTGTGATTTATACTGTGATTGCAAAGATGAAAATATAATACATCAGAATACTTTTCCTTCTGTTGACCATATTTGACAGAACCCAACCACTGATTATTCATTCAGAAGGTAGCATTTGGAAGAAATCACATTTCTGCTAAAGATACCACAATGATGAGGAGGAGGCAGCGTTATAATCTGATTAAGCTGATGATCATTTTATCCTGATAGTCATGGGTCATCAAACTCACTTCTCATCACTCTCTTCCAGCATAAAAATATCTATCTAACCTTAATATGAGCAACTAATCTGCACACTGGAGCATAAAGACAAGGTGCATTTCTGAATTGCTGGAAAATTAATTTACACATTAATTGCCAGGGCAGGATCAGTTAGAAGAAAAACGATATGAGTCTAGACATACAATGCTAACAATAAATATCCTCAAACCTTTGCCCTCAGACATGACTAAATGCCCCTTACCTCTCTTGATCTAATATTTCAGCTACAGCTATAGGGTTCTGAAAGGACTATAATAAAAAGAATTTATCTTTTCCACTTATTAGATTTAGAAGAGTGTAACACTGATTAGGAGTGCATAAATCAGTGATTAGAATTTGCAGAGTATAAGGGTGGGACACAAAAAATTGCTGCCGTTTGATTTCCAGTTTAAATTGCTCCCAGCCACATATCTCCATACCCCTTTTCAGTCATTATGATTTTGTCACTCTTGCATTGTGTTCAGGAGGGCATGCTATTTTGTGTGAATAGAGCAACCTGTGTATCTTCCAGCATCAGTACACACAATTGGAAACCCATATTTTAGTTGGTACGTGTTCACACATACCAACTCTAGAAAATAAGCACATTGCCCCTTCACACAAAACAGCAAATGTGCATACCAAAAAGATTGCATATGTCACACTTCCATTGTGTGACATGGAAAAAAACTTGTCTACTCTGACTAGCAGTGTCTTTTTCAGGTAAAGAACTCTCTTTTCTAACACTTATTACGTGAAATCCTTTAATTGGCGATATTAGGGACTGAACATGGGACATTCTGCAACTGACCTACTATTCAGCCAATGGGATTCCAGAGTGGTAAAATACAAAAGTCTTTATCACTAATGAGCACAGTCTATTTGGATCATGTGATCCCTTCCTAGTGGGATTTTAAAAAATCTGTTATTTATTTAAAACATTTTATGTCACCTTTCCACCCAAATAAGTTCCCCAAGGTGATGAACATTTGAACATGAAAAAATCTGAACATTAAAATGTATAAAATAATATTTAAAGTAATTCAGTAAAAACATATAACATGCCCGCTTAACTTCATTTTGCCTGTCAGTGTTGTGAACATTATGGTGATATACCACAGCTGTTTTCCACTAACAGTGCTGACTTTGTATTGTCAATTCTACAAATATCATTAATTGATCTAATTTGGAACATGAGTTAATAATACCACTGAGATAAAAGTGAGGAGCCAAGCTAAGCAGAAACACCCATCCAAAGGCACATCTGCACAACAGACTTCAATAGCTTTTCAACTGTTTACCTCGGCCGTTTCCAGATGGCTTACCTGAAGCTGCTCCATGCTGCAATGTTGTGGATCGTGCTGGGGAAAACGTGAAATATCGCGTTTTCTCGCGCGAGTTTTGCATGACATCGCGCAAAACTCGCGCGAGAAAACGCGATATTTCGCGTTTCCCCCCGCACGATCCACAACATTGCGGCATGGAGCGGCTTCAGGTAAGCCATCTGGAAACGGCCCTGTTGCGATTTCCCACGAAACATGCCGGGAATGGGGGTGGGGGAGAGTCATGGAAATTAAACTCTTCAGGTTTCTAATGGCATAGTGATCCTGGTCTGATTTACAAAGAGCCAGCAAAGCTAGTCTGTCACGTTCTATCAAGCTGGTTTAGTTTCTGGCAAGCATCAATTTTATTTATTTATTTGTCCTTCCCACTCCCCCCCCCCAACAAAGGGGGCTCAAGGAAGCTTGCAAAATTAGAGCCTCAGAATTTATTAAATATGACAATAGAATAAAATTTAACATCACAGAAAACAAGTATATTAGCATGCAACATCAATTAAAACTATAGAAAGCATACTCACCTTGAACCTCTTTCTCAGTTCCACTGAGATAATCCATGCCACACAGTGAATGTCATAAACTAGAAAGGCCAGGTTCTGAAGAAGGAAGAATGGTCAAGCCTTACAGGTGAACATCCAAAAGTAACAGATTTGATGACAATGTTCTATGGTAAAAAAAACCCTGCAACTGTCTCGTCTCCACCAGTCCCCTCTGCTTTCCCATCTATTGCACCATTAAAACCAAAATAACATTAACATTTCATATTTTGCAAATTACTCGTACATTGTGTGTCCATTGGGTAAGTGTTACTCATGTTCATTAGTGGCTGGTGAACTGTACAGATCCAGAAAATTTATGCATGCACACATGTATAGTCCCTCACACTGCTTCATGGGAATTCTAGTTGCTGCCCAGTGGTGATGACGGAGGAGGGGAGGAGAGCACGGTGACAAACACACACTCACACAGTTGACGGGAGTAAAAAATGGCCCCAAGTTTATTAAATTACAGTTAATAGGAGCATTGGAGAGGAATGGGGGTCACATCCCAAGCATCAGCTGACCCGCCTGCCAGCAAATGACCACCTGGCTCCTCACCCCACCACTGGGGGGGGGGGGGGAACCAAGGAGTGACTGCAAATGGGAGAGCACATGGGTGTACACCCCTGTGTGAGTCCCCTGCTGCCAGGGAGTGAGTATGCCCCAGCAGTTTCTGAGCTGGGCATGAACCATAACTCACTCCCAAGATTCCTCATAGGAATCCCCTTAATGGAAAGACTAGGCACACAGGCCCTGACATCCTCCCAAGGAATCCAATCCCAATGCCAAACCTCCAGACAAAGTTGTGATGAAGAATTTACAAAAGAAACGTCGCAATACCCCACTTGCAGAGACAATCCCAGCACCGAATGTAGGGAGGGCTGGATGGGCTTTGAAGGCAGAGAGTGAGCGAGGAGAGGTGGGGCCAGCAATGGCTTAAATCCCTGGCCAGCAGGCTAGATAGAAAACTGTGTCCCTCTGGTCCAATACCAGGCCCTGCCCTACCAGCAACCCGCCCACCAGCCACCTGATTGGGCAACTGGGAAGTTTAAACTGATTGGCTCAGGCGCACCTGAGGAAGTCAGGCAAGCCCATGCCTTTTGCCCATCCATCACTTGCAGGCAGCAACCCAGGCCACCCAGGTAAGTCTGGGAGCCTTAGTTTCACCTGCCACACATCTGCCAAAATATCCTAAGACATAGAAGGCAAACCATGTTGACAATGACACTTCTTATCCCCACACAGGCGCAGTATGTGAGGATAAGAAGCAAGTTGGAGCCTCCCCACCACCTTCTCGGGGCCTCCAGAGTCCCAGAAAGGCCCAGCACAGTTGCAGGAAGGCCTGGCACTGTTCAGGGCTTCCAGAGGCCCACGAAGCCCTGGCCCAGCAATGGGAAGGTGCTGGGCCTTCCCACTGCTCAGGACTTCCCACCACTTTGGGGCTTCCAGAGGCCCAGGAAGACCCAGCGCAGAAGCATGGCGCAGGGCCTTCCCACTGCCTCAGGGCTTTTGGAGGCCCAGGAAGTCCCGGCCCAGGGATGAGACCCAGTGCCATGGTGCCAAGCCTTTCTGCCACTGCCGCAGAGGACCCTGCCACTGCAGAGGACCTGCTGCTGCAGCCTGAGGACATCTGCTGCTGCAGACAAGCTCGCCGCCACAGAGCCCGAGGAGCCCACTGCTACTGCGGGAAGGCTCAGTGCAGCAGGAAGGGCCTCTCAAGGTCCCACAGCAGCTGGGGGGGGGCAGACTCCTTACCATCTCCACAGGGCCTTGGGAGCTGTGGCCGAGGGGCTGGAGGAGGATGGAGCCTCCCCCTGATACCTTCCCTGATCCCCCCTTCCTTAACTGATGCCGCAGGGAGAGGTGCGAGGGGAGAAAGCGCTGCTAGGGCCTGTTATATTTTTCCAATGCTAGTTATTTCTATAATTTTGTTTGACTAATTACATATATGTCTCAGGGCTTGTTTATCACAGTCCTCCTGGAATACCACAGCCACATGATCCAGTGTTGTTTGCTAGACTATGGGCCAAATTAGACATTACGGCAGCCATGGGTCTATTTTAGAGGAAAATTTTGCAATGCAATTGTGTTTCCCCCATGCATACCTTTTCAAGTGCCAAAACAGCTCCCCAGCAGTTTCAGAACTTGAAAAGGTCCAGAAGGGAAGCACAATCTCATGACATTGCCACACTGTGGGCCCTCATGGCAATTTTAAAGGGTTAACTTCTCCTCTAAAATGGTGTTGGTGGCCACAGGTTGGACATGAGAGTTTGTGACTGGCCCAACATCATCCAGCAAGTTTCCATGATTGAGTGGGGATTTGAAACTGGGTCTCCCAATTCTAGTCCAACGTTCCAATCACTTTACCAGATTTGTTATAAAACAACTTATGCAGGGAAAGCCTGTAGAAGTGGCTAGTGCATATGTGCATAGCTGCTCAACATAGTGTTTTATGTCAAATTTAGTATAAAAACAGAAGCAATCTGGCAACAAACTTTACCCATGTGTAAAAGTACAGTTTGTTCACAGTAAATCTGAATAGTGTTTGTGTTCACATCAAAATTCTTGGCATCCCTTCTTGGTATGAATATTATTTGTTTGTTCCCATGTTTTCCAGTCTTCTCTACACCATATAGTAAATTATTACACTGTGGGTATCCTGAATGTTCTAAAGGAATTTCCAAATTCCTGGTTGGACAAAACTGGGAAAGATAGAAATTCATTATAAATTCAACTGCCAGTACTTTTATTTAACAATTTAATGATATGAATAATTCCTTTTACAGTATGTTTTCCTAAATGGTATTCCTAAAAAAACCTCTGTGAGGTTTTTACCGGTTCAGATGACAAGGGTGGATGGCCTTCCTTTCTCGAATCTTCAAAGTCTGGAGAGTGTTATTATTTTAATTTTATTTTCCTTATGCATAAATAGGAGATATATGAGCTAGCCACAGGCATTCAGGGCATTAAAGGCCTAGAGACGATGTGATTAATTTCATTTTGGACTTTTTAACATGGCTTGGCTTGAATTTGAATTTTTTTAAAATCTTAATGTTCTGCTTAATAATTTCATCTTAGCCAAGAAATTAACAATGTAATTCCATGGTCAATTTGCACTGGCTAGAGAACCATAGCATACCAAATACATCCCTGGTGTTGGTATACCTTTAAGATACAGAAGAACTGGATGACTTTATGCTTGCATAATTTTCTTACACTACCAGCAGAATGGTATGCAAGTGTTATGAGGGCAGCAGTGCTACTCTGCTAATGTAGGGGTCAGAACTGGGCAGTGTCAGAACCATAACAGGGAAAACCTGGACCAAAGTTCTCTCTGGCCTTGGTTCCACCCTTGATGACAGTATAACATAACATAAGAAAAAACAGATGGTATGAAATACTGACAGAGAAGGCAGCTGAGAATCAAAAACATTGCCCCAAAGGAGCATAGGTCTTTGATGAACTGTGCAACCAATCATATAGCACACCAACAATACTTTAAAAATCTAACTTGCCCATTTCCCCCAAGCTAATATTTATGTTATGCATTTGAGACATTTATTAGCCACCTTTTCATCTAGAGGAGCTCAAGCCAACTTACAATATGAAACAGAAACGAACATAAAATTGCATTAAAACACATCAGTGGGTCAGTCTTGATCAGCAAAACTGCAGTAGGGAATAATTTAACCTCTTTTCTCCCGCACTGTGGTCCTGATCCACAGGCTGCTGTTAACCAATAAGAACTTCCAATGATGTGCCTCCCAACATCAAGTTGGATACAGCAGAGATTTGTGGGGTAGAAGGGGAGGTGATTATTGCCATCCTGCCCTTTCCACCATAAGTAGTATGGCAGGGGAGGGGGGGTTCTCTTTGGGTTCCAACCCATCATACCTGATTTCATCTTATTACACGTCATTGTATTGCCATTTTCCTTTGATTTCCAGTGAACACCTGCAGAATCCAAACATATGAACGCTATGAATGTTTGTAGATTTGAGACAGAACAGAAACCAAAAAAAAATCAGGTATCTGCTGCTGAATCTAGACACCATTTTAAGCCTGTGCAACACAACAAAATGGAACCACATTTAAGGTTGTTCAACACAACCAAGTGGAACCACTGAGCCCACAGCTCAGTCCCAACCAGCAAAGGTCTGGATTTTGTCTCTGGAAACTTTTTTCTCAACTATGTAAACTTCTGACTATTGTTAAGACTTCAAAAATAAGGGCAAACAGGCCGGGTACAAATTTTGTAAAAAAAATAAATTTATGAAGTGAAAGTTATTTAATAATTTCAACATAGCATCATCTGTAATGAGCTCTTCATTTAGTTCAGATTTTGACCTGGTTATTTTTTAAAGTATAATATAACTCTTTTAAAACATTTGAAAGAAAACTTTAATTTTGAGAAAATATTAAAAAGATAAAAAAGATAAAAGATCACATAATCTGAATATGATGATGCAGCAGACTCATAAACCTGATACACAAAAGGATTTACCGCATACAGATACATCGCCACAAATAGATTTCTAAAAGAACAGCCCACTTAACTGGATCACCACATGGCCAGTCATTCATTATTAAAGGAAAAGTACAGCAATTAGATGTTCAACCACAGACAGATCAGTATTTACATTAAATAATTTGGTGCAATCAAAAGCTTAATTTCTAACAAATGCACATGTTCAGCAGAACTGTCTATAAGCAGAGTGTCTGTGTAAGTTCTAAGAGTCTTTACTTTATCTTGTATCCTCAGAAAATATATTTGCAAGTAGTTTTTCTGCAAGATATTTAAATAAATGCTTTTCAGAGTTCCTGAGTAGACATGAGCACGAACAGGAAAAAAACCCAAAAACCCTGTTTGATGTTCGTTGTTCGTGGGGGCCAGAACCACCTCCACCCCCCCTCCAAAAACCTCCCATTTAGCCCCCCTCCCCTCAAACCCACTTACCTGGCCCTTTAAAGAACCCTTTAAACTGTCAGCTGGCAGTCAGCAGTGGGGAATTCCCCCTGCCCACTGCCAGCTGATAGTTTAAAGGGCTGAGAGAGCAGTGGCACAGCCAGGCTGCCTGCCCAGTGCGAGAGAGGTGGAGAGATTCTCCCCGTCCCTCTTGCACTCCGGAGAATCTTCCCAATGTCCAATACCCACCAAATTTGCAGGGGATATAGTCCCCACTGTCCTCTGAAGACCCCCCCACCCTTTTCAGAGAGATTGCACACCAGGAAAGGCATGATCCATGTGTCCCCCCCCCCCCTTTGCAGTCATTTCTCTTCACAGTGGAAAAAAAGGAACTGCCTGTTTAAAGGCAGCTACTTTGAGGGGTTACAAACTGACATTCCCAATGTCCGATACCTAGCAAATTTGCAGGGGGACATAGTCTTCACTGTCCTCCAAAGACCCCCCCCCCCAAGTTTCAGAGAGATTGCACCCCGGAAAAGGCATGATCCATATGTCCCCTCCCCTTTGTTGTTATTTTCTGTTCACAGTGGCAAAAACGGGACTCTCTGGTGGAAGCTAATTTGAGTGGTTACAAATTGACCTTCCCAATGTCCAATACCCACCAAATTTGCAGGGGATATAGTCCTCACTGTCCTCCAAAGAACTTCCCAGTTTCAGAGAGATTGCACCCTGGGAAAGGCATGATCCCTGGCTCTCCCCCTTTAGTCCCCCACTGTCCTCTGAAGACCCCCCCCCCCGTTTCAGAGAGATTGCACCCCAGGAAAGGCATGATCCATGGCTCTCCTCCTTTAGTCCTCACTGTCCTCTGAAGACCCCCCAAGTTTCAGAGAGATTGCAACCCAGGAAAGGCATGATCCATGAGTCCCCCCCCCCCTTTGCTGTCATTTTCTGTTCACAGTGGGAAAAACGGAACTGCCTGTTAGAAGGCAGTAATTTGAGAGGTTACAAACTGACCTTCCCAATGTCCAATACCCACCAACTTTGCAGGGGGACATAGTCCCCACTGTCCTCTGAAGACTCCCCAAGTTGCAGAGAGATTGCAGCCCGGAAAAGGCATGATCCATGAGTCCTTCCCTTTGTTGTCATTTTCTGTTCACAGTGACAGAAACGAGACTCTCTGGTGGAAGCTACTTTGAGGAGTTACAAATTGACCTTCCCAATGTCCCATACCCACCAAATGTGCAGGGGACATAGTCCTCACTGTACTCTGAAGAACCCCCCAGGTTCAGAGAGATTGCACCCCGAGAAAGGCATGTTCCATGTACCCCCCCCTTTGCTGTTATTTTCTGTTCACAGTGGCAAAAACGGAACTGCCTGTTGGAAGGCAGCTACTTTGAGGGGTTACAAACTGCCCGTCCCAATGTCCAATACCCACCAAATTTGCAGGGGACATAGTCCTCACTGTCCTCCGAAGACCCCCCAAGTTTCAGAGAGATTGCACCCCGGGAAAGGCATGATCCATGGGTCCTTCCCTTTGTTGTCATTTTCTCTTCACAATGGCTAAAATGGGACTCTCTGCCAGAAGTACTTTGAAGGGTTAAAGCCAGAAGGAAAGCCAGAGGGAGTTCAGACAGAGTTCAGTCCCTCCCTCTCCGGTTGCCAAGGGGATTGATTGCAGCAGGCTCCAGACTGTCTGGCTTGCCAAATGGCTGCGGAAGGCAACGAACAAGGTTTTTAACGACCACCTGTTCGTTTAAGGATGGGGCCTCCCGAACAGCTTGCTGCGAACACCAGATTGGGCTGTTCATGGATTTTTTTTCTGTTCGTAATGCTGTTCATGCCCATGTCTATTCCTGAGCATTCACAAAATCTGTTTGACAACAGCAAGATATTCTGTTGACTTTGTTCACAAGACCCAAGCAGGAAAATGTATGTATCCATCATCCACAAACACTGTGAAAGGCTTTGGCCTTATGTTTTCCAGGCTTTAGTTTATATTATCACAAAGCAATACTCAATTTGGAGTTCTGTATTGTAACTCAGGGACAAACAGGCACATTTTTATTACAACTATGTTCCTATCATCCCAGCAGTAAGAAAAAATAAATAATGCAGTAAAACCCATCAGGATATGTTTGATCTCCTCAAGCCCAGGCTACTTCTACATTATCCCGGGCTTGTCATTCTTAACAAACATAGAATTATCCTATTACCTCTTGGTTTAAGATACAATGCCATCCTAAACAGAGTTATACCCTTCTAAATCCATTAATGTCAAGGAGCTTAGAAGCTATCCCTAGGATAGCTATAGTAACAGCCTTTATTTAAGAGAGAGATGTTCATTTAACATATTCAACATATCCTTATTTCTTAACTGAACAACTGCATGGAGATTTATGAAACAGACTAGGATGGAATAATTCAGAAACATTCGAGATGCATACTTTTGTAAATGTCTGAGAAGAAATATTAAAGATGACTCTAATATGTTTTTTCTAAATCCTTTTTGACATGTATGATGCACCTCGCTTGCTCCCTCTTCCTCCATGCAACATGTAATAATCAGGATTATGAACACTAAATTATCTGAATTACTACTTTATAGCACAGTATATCTCAGTGGGAAGAATTAAAAGTAGATAGCATTTATGTTTTCCATATGAAGTTTTATAAAAATAAATACTTCTCTTAATGAGGCTGCCTATAATTTTAGGCCACTTGGAGGGACTCTCTTCCATCATGGTTCGCAAGACTTTCTCTGTGGGTAGAGAAAGTCCCTTTTACTTTCTGGTTCTTTGTATTTTTCTGACAGTGGTATCCATGAGAGCTAGAAACATATTTTTTTTCAAATAAATTTCTCAAGATTTCTGATCTTCAGAATGCATGACATTCCAAAGAATGCATAGGCACTATAGCACAAAGAAAATATCCCAAGGGATAAAAGAAAATAAAATTGATTTTAAATGATGCAAAAGCATTTTTTTTAATGTCCATTGCTACCATGCCCTTAAAATCTACAGTAAACCTGCTTAAGATTCCATTGGGGGAGGCCTGCCAAAAAGTATTCTAGGATCAGCAACATTGTTCCTGCCAGGCCAATCCTGGAGCACCATATAAAGACAAATAAATGTTTACTCCAATGAGGGCTTTACAAGGGAAAGCACTAAGAAGTCGAAGATTTGGCTGTGTTATCTGCAATAGCATATGATTAGCTTTTTGTATTGTGTAAAGCTCTCTATGGGGCAATGAATTACTTGGCTGAAGTAGTGTTAGCCGCATGCAAGCAAATACAGTCACCATTATGCACTCAACAACATCCCCCACATAGTCATGAAAACTCACATTAGTGCCAGTTAATCTGAGGAAGATTGTCCTCATTGAAGCATAGGATTTAATCCTGGTTTGAAAGAGGAAGGCAAGAGGGGAAAATATCCTTTTGCCTTGAAAAAGTTAACATCTGTGGGAGCTTTTAATGGCTCAGTGACAGTGTTATTTTAGAGTAAGGGAGCTGACTGCTTTGATCTCACCAGCAGGTGCTGTAACTGTAAAGGGAAATGCTTTTAAAAGGTTGAAATATTTGGGGTACAGTAATAGGAATGACATGCCACTATTTTCAATTTGAGCTCATATGTTTTTATCAGAACAAACTGCATATGTTGAAAAACGGTGTTCAGTCGGAGGTTATATTCAGACATCCAAAACAAACTGTATCGTTCATGACAATAATAAGCCTTGATTTATCTTTGAGTGTGCTTCCTTTCAGTGCTCTAACAAATTGGTGATGGATTCTTTCACACACACTGGGATTCTAAATCCTGATTTAATACCAGTTTATAATCCCAAACTGCAAACAAAAAAATTCAACCGGAGAACAGGAGGATTTGAGTCCAGAGGCACCTTAGAAACCAACAAGATTTTCAAGGTGTAAGCTGTGAGTTAGAGCTCCCTTCTTAAGACACAAGTCTCAAAAGCTTACACCCTGAAAATCTTGTTTGTCTCTAAGGTGCCACTGGACTCAGATCCTGAAGTTTGTTAAAGTGAATGAACTCAGATATTGCAGCAAATTGAGATTAGATCAAAGACTTCCTAAATCAAGACATCTTCAGTCTCCCCTCCCAGGACAGGCTCTATAATGAGAACAGGTTTGGGGGACCTGGAAACCTCCCATCCCACCCACCATTACCTCACTAACTGCCTGAGAGCGGCCTCTCTGCCTGCCTCCTTACCTCCCCATTCCCATAGGCCTATTTAGGTACAGTATTGCAAGCCAAGCAAGCCAATTCCTAAACTCTCACAAAATTTCTTCTTTTATTTAGTTACATTATTTTAAATTGGCCTTTCTCAGTGAGACTCAAGGCATATTACAAAGGGTAATTCTTCTGTTGCCAGGGCAACCAAAATCATAGCTGCACACCTGAGAAAGAAAGTAATATTAGATATGTGCTGCTTGCTGTGCTATGCTTAAAGAGAGGGTTATCTCCTCCAGCTTCTGGGTAGGGGAGGAGCCAGCAGCAGTGACACAATGGGGAAAGGGGGCAATGGCAGCTATTGCCACAGTTACAGACTAGAGATGCGCACGAACCTAATTACGACCCAAAAAAACCCACAAAGTCTGGGTGGGTGGGGGTGCTAAGAGAAGACCCAGCCCCCCTGAATCACTTTGGAATGCTCCAAATCTTTATGGAGCATTCCAAAGAGATTCAAATACCCGAACCCGAAGCGGCTTGCCACTTCGGATTTTGGGTATTTCTGGATTTTTTTCGAAGCGGGAAACCTGAATATTTTGGGGGTGCACACCCCTACTCAGGAGAGTTCTACCTATCTCTCTTGCACACACTACTTACCATGAATCCCCAGAATCACCACACACACATTCATCCTGAGATGGTATTGAATGTCAACATAGACCAAAGATTTTTAGATTTTCATATGAATTGTCCTTCTCAAGAAAAGTAGCCTACCTTTTACAATGGACATTGGACTCCTAACAAGAACACACACTTATCAAACAAAAATTAATGGAACAGTTATTTAAAAAATAAAATAAATCAGTGTTTATTGCCCGAAGCCCTATATTTTGTATTCAACTGTAACAGGTAAACCAATTTAGGAAACCCAGCCTAGATCTCACTTTTACCATTCCATCACTCATTTTAATATTTTGGGAGGTGGTGGAGTACAGACAATGAGATGAATGAATTTTCACAAGTCTGGTGTAAACACTAAGAAGGCAACTGGCAGCCAATCAGAACTGTCAGTAGGTATTTACAAACTGGCATCACCACTTCATTGTACTTGAAATTGTACTGTTCTAAATTTGTCTTTGGATTAAGTGACAACAAGTAATGGATTTGATGAAGTAATTCTGCTACTTGATGTAAGATTATAGATTTGGTCATTTGCCTGTTGGTTTTATATCTTTATGCCAATTTTTGTTAATACCTCTGATAAACAGCTATATTTAATCCAGAGCGCATTGAGTTTGCAGATATTATTTTTGTAATAAATCTATCTGTGCAATCAATTAAATGTTCCATTTACCATTCCAGCAAAGACCAGTATATGTATAGCAACTACTTTTGCAGCAGGAACTGTGCAACGGACCTGCTTTGGTAAGGATGAGACTTTTCTTTTTCCCTGAGAACAGAAAAAAGATTTCGATTTGTAGGCTCTATCAATAAATAATATACATTTGTTTGTTTTTTATGTCTTATTAGTTGCCTATTTAAAAATAAAAGTCTCTAAAAATAGACCTTCATTGTCCTATTGTCACCAGTAACTGTGTGTTACAAGTGCTGATTACTCTCTAGGAAAAAAATTCAATTGTAGCCATCTGTGTTTGTTTTCTGTGTGTTCCCATTAAAATGTTCTCAGCATACTGTAGAACTCCTAAATTGTGATCTTTAAAAGGGCACTAGAAAACTATTCTTCAGGGCAGCACTGTGCCACTCTACATGTTGTCAAACTGTGCGACTGTTAAAGCCGCCAAATTGTTTTGAGATTCTTGAACTACAGAGAAGGGGCGGGGGACAAGTTTGTTCTTTTGCTGTAAAGAAAAATCTAATCCTTCACCACAGCTCTTTATGTTGCAAGAAAAGCAACTAATACAGTTCATTGTTACCTGTGTCTTTGCTCTGCACTTCAGTGGAAGCTGCTTTACAGCAATTAGCAACTTCCCAACACTGTTTTAAAGGGCAGGCACTTCATAGCCTATCTTACCAACAGTGATTCTTTAATTGGTTTTGAATATCTGCATGAAAAATACACTCTGTTCATTTTGTACATATATACGATCAAAAGTACATACATGTTTTGAGAAATAGCCCTCACAGATTCCAAGGAGGAAAGAAACAAACATGGACCCACCTACTTTACAAATCATTCCAGCAACTGCTCTTTAAAATATGTTTTTAAAATAGTTACCATTTTAAATCAACAAATAATTAATTGCAGAGCTACCCAATCCAGATAATATTCATTCTGAAGGCAACCTTTCCTTTTTACTAATGAACACACACAAATCCTTTATGCCTTGCAAACTCCTTTTAAGCTGGACTCAGGTAGCCACACTGATTATTTATAACAGAGTTTATATGCTTTCACAGGAGGCGTCTCCAACTGTGTTTTGATTTAAAAAAAACACATTTTAACATGGCTTTAATGAATTGGTCAATTGATATGATGATTAATGCACTGAATGTATTCATTTCTAAAATGACACATTGCACTCTATGGGTTACTTCAGACAAAGAGCAGATACGTTTGTAACATGCATCTAGACTGTATCACTTCAGAATGCAGGAGAAGCCTAACTTGACTGAATGTTCCTCTATACAAGTAGTTGGCAGTACACAGTTGTCAGGGAGATGGATTTTACATTTTTTGAATGGAGGTACAGCCAAGATACATCACCTCCTGCTCTATGACAATTAAACTTATTAGTATGATCTGTTTAATCAGCTTTGAAGATTGAGATTCTTTTTTGTAATTAAATACTAAAATTATGGAATAAAATCACTTGGACATTTAAAAACATAATCAAAAGTTAAATAACAACTAATCACTGTCTAAATCAATTAATAGCCAACAAGACAGAAAAGCTAAGTAATTAAAGAAATCAAATACCAATTTTGAGCCATTGAACACACTGAGAATAACCTGTAAACATTTTGAAAACTGTATTTATGCCATGGAAATTTGAAGCCAATTGATTGATATTTTTCTCCCATATGAAAAAATAACTGCCTGATTGTAGAAAATTAGCACTCCAGGAAAGGGGTTAGGCCAGAAGTAGGCAGCCTTTTGGAAACAAAAAATGCAACATCTACCTGTGAAGATGTTGTGCCAGCAAACAAAAGGTTGGAAGAGATTAGGATTGTAGTTGACCAGACATTCTGGGGGCATGCTGAGCCAGCCCCTCAGAGGTTCACGTCAATTGCTTGGCAGAGAACTGGTCTTGTGTATCAAATAAAATGGTCTGGCATGCCAGTGTTCAGCACATTGGAGGAGCTGCTTATTATGTTTGAGTTAAACCATATTCTTATGCATAGAGGTAACTTTTCGCATCGCAGAATATTTTTAAAAAAATTCTTCCCCTCCCTTGTAACTCAAAGGTGGTACAATCCAGGGAGGGTTCTATCACATGATTTTGCTCTAGGGACAAATCAGCCCTGATTTAAAACTGATAGGCAGCACAATCCTGAGAGCTGTTGCAGCAGTGGCCAGCCACCAACGCAACATCACTGCCAGTGGTCCATTCCCATGGACATTCTGCAGGGGGAAATGACAACAAGCATCTCTCTGCAAGGTACAGATGGCATAGTAAGCATGCCAGAGTCTATAGCAACCCCAGCAACACCCATCAAGGCTCATCAACAGCACAACCTCAACAGAGGCACATGGCCTAAGTGCCCCCCCCATCCCATAGAGGAAGGGCACCTGTGTGGTGGATAGGATACCCACCCTTCCCCGGCAAGTGCCTGACTGGAAGCAAAAGTACTGCCCACATTCTTGCTCTGAGCCACACATTCCCTTCCTTAGAAAAAAGAAAAACAGGAAAAAAGAGAGAGGCCAGGTGAGAACTTACAACTCCTACACCCAAGACTAGCCCCAAGCATTACGCTCTCCTCTGCAGCCCTGACATCACCACCAGCCACAGGAAGCCAGGCAAGGACCCTTGCATAGACAGGCATGGCTCAGTGGAAAGGTACCGGGATAACATGGCTAGGGGCCCAGGTTTGATCCCCACATGGAGAGACAAGAGAGGTAGGCTAAAGCCTCAAAGCTCAAATTTCACCCCCACAAACCACAAAAGGGAAAACAGGAAAGCTCAGCTGATGGGCCACCCTGAAGATCCAGGGATGCCACTCAACAACCCCTCTATGCTGCACCCATGGCAGCAGCCCCTTTCCTTGGATCCCCTGTGCCTATGCTGCCAAACCACATGCCTTATTATATGGCAGCAGTGCTGGGGCGGGGGGGGGGGACGTGGGACCCAGAGACTAACCACCGCATGCTAGAGCAGCCCACACATGCTCAGACCACCAATCAGTCTACAGTCCCCCCCCCCCCATGGAGGGGTCCCCATTGATGGGGAACCTCCCAGAGGTACATGCTGTAGCCATCCAAATGATATTTGCTGATCCCATGAGGAAGTGCTTTGCAACTGCAACTTCTTCATCCACCGCTGCTGCTACATGGGAGTCCAGTCCTGCAAGGCAATGGGTCCCATGGTTGCCTGGCCACCCGATCCACACAGCATAGTGGGGCAGCTGCTAGCAAAGGGTTGTGCTAACAGCCCAGTACAGGACTGCCAACATCCCTGCCCTCCCCCTGCATTGTAGTTAGTTCTTCCAGGTACCCTTCCCTGGGAGTATGCCCCATTGTGTGACATGGGACATGGCGAGTGGGCCTGGCTTGGATACTTTATATACACACCCCACTAGCCTTGGGTGTGGGAGCCAGTATTGTGAAGGCAGCACCCAGGCTCATGTGAGGGGGACAAGGGGAAGCAGGTGCAGATCTCTTGGCTGGGACATCTGGATTTCAACCCTTGCTCACCAGTCAGTGCATGGTCACCCCTTCAGGATGAGCTTCTGGAGATGGGGTACCTGTTATGATTCTAAAATAAGACACATCAGGTGCACAGTGTGGACTTTGCTCTCCTCCTTGGATGTTGTCGCTAAGTGTTCCCTCAGAGGTGCTAAGTGCCCTCTCTGTACCTCTCCTGTCACCAAAGGGCAACACTGTAAGCTTTACATGTGCATGGCAAAGACCTCTGAGACCAGAGTTCCATGCTGCATGACCTATCTACCTATCCTGTGTTCCCCCAGCTTTTGGTTGAGGCTGTACCGGTGGGGCACTTGGACTGTCCCAGTGTATGGGTGCCTATGGGCTATGCCACGGTTTTTGATGGTGTAACTTTCCAATGGTTTGGGGGAAGTGGGTGTTCTCAGGCTGGGATGGCTTAGAGAGTCGAATTACTCCTACCACACCCCTAGATCTGCCTGTTTCTCCACCAGCATAGTGACCTCTTCTGCCATTGCTCTGCAACATTGTCACTCCCACACCTGGTTAGGACACAGTTTTGCCAGGGTGCTCCATCAGCCCATCTCAGAGACATACCAGCATATCTCAGAAATATGCCATCAGAGTGTCTTGTCAGCATCCTGTGCCCTTCCCTCCCCCCTGCTCCTGCAGAATTGCACTGTAAGAGCCAGTTCATGTGTTAGAAAAGAATGGAAGTCAGAACCAAAAGTGAGGCCCAAACAAAGCCTTGGCTTTCAGAAATTCCTCTGCAAATGAGATGAGCAAAAGCAGAGAGAGCAGATGCATATATGAGCGCCTTGCACTCCTGTGTTCGGGACATCTGTGCAACACATGAGCCTTTCTAAGATTCTGGGTTCTGGACATATGCCGCAATATTCGCAATAAATGCCTCATCAACCTTCACATTTTCACTGAAGTTTAAAATCCAGAAATCAAAACCTTGAAAAACATCTAAACATCTCTCTTTTGGGGAGAAAATATATCTAAACTCCTTTATAAGCTTTAAGTTATTTATTGTAAGAATTATCCTCTTTTATATGCTTGCATAACCCCAAGCAAAACGTCTTTTAAATCTGATATAATGCAAATAATGGGTATATCCAGAGGTAATGAGTTCTTCAAATGAGAATTTGAAGGAAAGGCTCTGGCTTAGGAGTCATTATTTTAAGCAGTGAAGTACACTTTTTTTCCTGAAATAAGTATGCTGGTGAGCACAGAATAAGCAACTATGTGCTAGGATGAGGCATGAGAAAATCTAGAGCGATGAAAAAACTGAAATCATCTGAGCACAAGCCTATTTAGATGCCATTTCAAGCACTCCTGATCTTAGATTCCTGTTTAATTGGCTTGTGAATCAACATCTCTCACTTGCTGGCAATTCTTCACTATAATTCAGCACGTAGCATTATTGGTATTAGAGATTATTGGTAACTGCCAAAAGTGCTAGTGAACAGCAGTGCATTCCTATGATTTCAATGGGCTTAGACTGGAGTAACTTTCCATAGGATTGTACTGTGTGTCTATGACAGGAAAGGAAACAAGGAAAGTTCATATGGTCATCCAGTAGCTTGTTGGCTTTGACCTTACTCACATTATGATCTTGGAAGAGATACATTCTGTCAGCTTCAGCTTGCCCTCTGTAAAATGGGAATTGGGAAGCTTAATCCTAAGGGCTGGCCCAGTGCCTGCGCCCGCGCATCAATGTAAAAGAAGCACCACTCCACCACACCCTATGGACTTTTGTGGGAGAGCCATGCCAGTGGCCAAGCTCAGCAAGGCAAGGTGCGGCTGCTGCCAAGAGCACCCACTAGCTATTGCCCTGACAACCCTGCCAGCACCAGCCAATGGCCGCACCGCTCCCCTGACAAGCACGTGAGGGGCGAGCAGCAGCACGCCCAATGGCCAGGCCATGATCTCCACTGCCCAGCAACACACACCCCCCAATTGGGGAGCAGGCATTTCTGCCCGGGGGGGACAGAGGTAACATTGAAGGTGCAGACAAGGTACCCACCCTCTCACTCGTCCAACTCCCATTACCGATGAAGGCCAGGCTGGTGGCTGCAGCTCCACTTGCTTGCAAATCCGCCCCTGCCACTGTGAGAAACAGATTTCTCCTCCCTGAAAAGTGGAACCAGAAAGGCTGCAAAGAGTGAACAGGGACCCAGCAACCAGGCTCGACCTCCCCAAGGTCAAGGAGAGGCAGCTATGTAGATGCAAGTGGGGGCAGGTGCTGCAACAACTGACAGTGCTGCCCATTGGAGACCATAGGGGAGACTGGAAGGACCATTGGACATGATGGGAGCAACCAATGCCCATCGACATGGCGGCTCCATTACACATCACTGCATCAAAAGATGGAAGAGAATGCAGGGTGGACCTCTCAAGCCATGCTCCAGTCCCGGGATGATGTCCCCCAGAATGGAATGATGGTTTGCAGGACCAGAGAACCTGCTCTAGGGGCCACCATTCCACTCCCCAGCACAAGATCCCCGGAGTCCATCCCTGGCTCTGCAAAGAGCAAATGGGAGAGGTGTATGGCCTCACAGGGAAGAGCCCCTGAGATCCCAGGATGTTGCGCCATCTCTCCCCACCCACTCCCCACCAATACCTCGCTCCCTAAATATAGAGGTCCTCTGCTTGGCTTATTAGATGCCAGGAGAGTTGTTGGAGAATAGGAGTCCCCCAAGGAACTACCACCACCACCACCAGACACATACAGGCTACACTCCAAGTCCCACCCTGCTCCACACCATGAACATAAAGAGGGGGAGGGGGAGGGAAGCTAGCTGGGGCTGGAGTCTTCAAGGTGCAACTGGACACCTGCTCCTTTGGTCTGCAAATCCATGCAAAGGCATGGAGCCACCTAGAGCCTCTTTGGAGCCACCTCACCTGTCCCAGCCCAGAGTCAGAGACCATTTGCTTTGAAGTGTGGAATGGCAGCCCTTTGAGGAAGTGGGGGGGGGGCTACTGTCAACCAAAGTTAAGCGAACAGAATGGAGGGGAGGCTAGTGTTCAAAACAAATTTTATTGAAATGCAAAAAGGGGGAAAGGGTCTGGACATGCGTCTTCCCAATGTCGACCGGCCAGGATGGGAGCAAAGCCAACCTGTGCAACTGGAGAACCACTCCCTGGGCTGGACTTGAATGGTGGTTGAGAAGGATCACAGGGGGTGGGTTGAAACAGTCATGCTTCTTAGCCTCCCTGATGGGTCGTGACCTGCCTGAAAAGGAAACAGACACGTGTGGCAAGGGACTCAGCACTGTGCAAGCCCCAGCCCAGTCTGCCACATTCTGGGAGGGTGTCCATGGGTGGGAGTGGTGGCAGCAGCTCCATTGTCACAGGTGCAGCCCGCAGGCAGATGGTGCATGCCCCTCTGGTGAGAAATCATTCCTCATCTGCATCAGAATGATCTGATCTTGTGAGGGAGAAAGTCAAGGGTCTGAGCACCATCACCAACAGGGAGTTACAAAACCCCAGTCACCCAAACCTGCAGCTGCACTTCCTCCTCTGCCAGAGAGGGGGGGGTGCCGGGCTGTGGGGGTCTGAAAAGTGCCTCCAAATGGGAAGCTGGAGCCCCCCTGAATGACTGTGTCAAGGGTGGTTCCCTGGGCAACTGCCTTTGTGATTGGCAGGGATGGCCACCACCTCCTACTGGTGAGCCTCACCTGCAGATGCTGGTGGTCAGAAGGGTGTGGTGAGGGGAGGAGGCAGCTGGTGTAAATGAGTGAACTGGGGTGCCACCGCCCCAGCTCCTTCAAACTTTCAGTGCTCCCTTGCCCCTTCATAAGCCGGGACTCAGATGTCAGATAACCTACAAGGAAACTTGGGTGGTGATTGTTACTCATACATTCTTGTCTTAGCGCTTCTTCCCTTGAGTGAGTGCAAAGTACTCCCTGGTTCCTCAAAGTTCCTCAAGCGCACTCATGCCCCCCCCCACCATGAGCACCCTCTGCCACCTGACACTCTAAGTCCCTGCAGCTCTAAGTCCCTGTGGCAGGGGGTTGCCAGGTACAGCCTCCGGCCACCTCCCTACTTACCTGGGTTCATGTGCACCCCATTCGAAAGTTATATAGGGAGCCCTGTGAGCTCATTGGGCATGCCTGGGAGCTTGGCCAGCACAAGGGTGCATGAGGATTGGTCCCAGCAGTAGTGGGCATCCTGTGTGCTGCCAAACTGCTTGAGCAGGGCTGGGCATTGGGCCAGCAAGTGAATTTTCCCTGTACTATGGGTGCTAATGGACTATGCTACCATTTTTTGTGGCATAACTTTCTGCAGGGGGAGTGCCTGGGCCTGGAGCAGCTTTGGGAGCTAACTAAGTTGCAGCCTGCCCCCCCCCCCAGCACTGGTGCGGGGACTTATGCCTCGCTCACGCCTCTGTCCAGCTGTTTGTCCTGGCCGCCGCTAGGCCATGGCGGGGGTGTACCTCACCCAGCTGACTAAACCTGTTGCGTGATGTTAAATAAGTTTGCACATTAAAAGAAAAGTTTAAATAATTTAAAATATGAGATGTGAGTTATACTATCCCCCCAAAATGTTCAGGATCACACTTTAACACCTATCACATTCTTGCTGATTCACAAAAGCATATGGAAGGCATAAAAGTTGACACAAATGCATTGTTCAAATGAGCAAATGGTCTTACTAGGAGCACTGTGACAAAGTCCAGAGCCAGGTTAGACAAAATATTCAATTGCTTCTCTTTACAAGTATAACTGTCAGAGTGTCAGTTTGCTAGTCAGTTCTCAAGCCAAAGCTACGCCATGTTCTTGTGTTATAATCTGTAGTGTTTAGTTCTCTCCCTCCAGGCCCAGGTGCTGCCCAAGCTGCATATATTCATGGGAGTGAAGAATTCTTATCAAAACCGTTCCGGCCGACCTTGATGTCCTCGCCTTCCCAGGCCTTCTAGACAGGACTAAGGGGGGAGGGCTGGGAATGGGTGTTTGAAGTGTTGCTACTTTCATTCTGTGTTTCATTCTCAACAAAGCTTTTGTTCAGCCAAGACTTTCCTAGTTTCCTACTCCCCACCACTGCACCTTGTTAATTTGTTTTATTATTTGTATATTGATTTTAGTTTTTGTTTTTATCAATTTTAACTGTTCACCGCCCAGAGCCCCTGGGGATGGGCGGTATATAAATTGAATAAATAAATAAATAAATAAATAAATATGGATAACTGTATCCTGAGCATTGTCTTTCAATAAACCTTTTGGAATCAAGAAACTTTGTGCTTCTTGCAGAAGTGGGGAGACGAACTCTAGATAACTGGGATTCCATAGTCTGACAATAACTAAGCCCCTTATAAAACACTATAAAATATCTGTCACTATGTGTGGCATTCACACAGCATCACAGTTAATCAGTAAAAGTGATCTAGTACCTAGGATCCCTAGGGACTCACTTGCCAATCTTATCCTCTTTGTTTGTGTCTTTTTAAATTATTATATTGAGTCCATGTGGTTTATAAGTAGACGTGGACCGGAGAAAAGCAGGTGTAAATCTCTTTTCAGTCATGAAGCACACCATGTCACACTGGGCCAGTTGTTGTTTTTCAGCCAAGCCAACTTCACAGAGCTCTTGAGAGGATAAAATGAGGAAAAGCCTGTATCTTCTCCAATACATTTCTGGAGAATGTATATCTTATTAATGTTATTCATAACGGGATTGCTACACCTTGGTAGTACACAAATGAGCAATCCCTGGTAAGCATAAGGGAATCTGAGCTTTTAACCTCATAGCAGAATTAAAAACATTAATTACTAAAGGATTTTATTACCAATACTAACCAAAGAGAATAACTGATTTTTAAAAGAATATATTAAAACATTATCATTCTAATTAGACGAAGTAACACAATGCTTTGGCAGAAATTTACTTAGTAAAAACCATTCTGGAGACAGGAGGCTCTCAGTCTAGAAATATTGCTTTCCTACTACAGTTTGATCACATTGTATTGGAAGAGCAGGTGGAAGGAAGAAGGATGATGCCAACTTGGATACCTGCCCTATTATAAAAAATTGCCCTGAAAATCCGAGATTTTAACATTACAGCTCTCTTTGGGAAAGAAGAAACAGTGAATGGATTTCCATTCCAATTCATGTCTGAAGAAGGGAGCTCTCAGAAGCTCACACCCTAAAAACCTTGTTAGTCACTAAGGTGCCACTGGACCTGCTGTTCTACTGCAGACCAACACAGCTATCCACCTAAAACATGCATGAGAAAACAGATCAAAGAGGCATACTCTACTCTCAGGCATAGGGATGCAAAACAAGCCCCATTTGGAGATAATACATAAAAGGAAAGGTTCAGAAAGGCCTTCCATGAAATGCATTTATTTATATTTGCCTGCAGACATCCAAGCTGGCATACTAGATTAAAACCCATAAAGCCAGATCTAGTGAAAAGATGCAGAGG
The DNA here is from genome assembly GCF_028583425.1 of Eublepharis macularius. NCBI lineage: Eukaryota > Metazoa > Chordata > Lepidosauria > Squamata > Eublepharidae > Eublepharis > Eublepharis macularius. Next base: position 133,390,881 of record NC_072790.1, read on the forward strand.
AGTTAACCATGTTAGTTTGTAGTAGCAAAATCAAAAAGAGTCCAGTAGCACCTTTAAGACTAACCAATTTTATGCTACAATAAAATTGGTTAGTCTTAAAGATGCTACTGGACTCTTTTTGATAGTGAAAAGATGGTTCAAGAACTGTGGATCTTCCTGGCTTTCCTCTCCTCACAGCAGTTCTTTCTGAGCCCATGGATGGAAGAGGTAGGAAGGAGCAAGTTTGACTCTTTCCCCCTTCCCTCTGCAGCCTTCTGGCCTGCATGGCTAATACTCCTGGGGTTTAAAAGGGCTGCCGGGAGGACAAGAAAGCCAGGAAGATCCATTGACTGTCATTGACTTTCCCTACTAGATCATGGGATCCAACCCATAATCTAAAATAAACCATGATTTCACATTATGCCTGAACTGAGCCACTGTGGTCAGTTTGTGCAACCAGGATTTGGCTCAAATTGATCAAATCTTGGTTTGCCTGACAATTTTTTGCATATAAGAGTGTCCCCAGGAAGAAAGCCAGGATGCCAACACTCATAGAAATTACTGCCCAGCTTCTATATAGAGCACCGATTTGGGGCAATGGAAAACTCCAATCTTTAGAAGTTATTTGGAACAAATTTCTCCCTTCTGTTGTTAGCTGTTCCTTCTTCAACACCTTCACCTATGGTTAGAGTAAAATTATTTCTACTCTAGTCATTAACTATTGGCTGAAAATCATCTTTTGCACATCTCCAGGCCTTCTGTCTTTAGTGTATGGAAAGATGAAGGAAAACTCTACACCAGTTTGGTGTAGGGGTTAAGAGCACAAGACTCTTATCTGGAGAATTGGGTTTGATTCTCCACTCCTCCACTTGAAGCTAGCTAGATGACCTGGGGTCAGTCACAGCTTCTTGAAGCTCTCTCAGCCCCACCCACTTCACAGGGTGATTGTCATGAGGATAATAATAACACACTTTGTAAATCACTCTGAGTGGGCTTCAAGTTGTCCTGAAGGGAAGTATATAAATTGAATGTTACTATTATTAGAACTGATGGTGCAGCTTTGTATTGAGAGCAGTGGCTAGCTTTGTGTACACAGAAGAATATTTGAGGACTCTTGGATTCTATAAAGCCAAATTGTTAGTAGAGCAAAGATTGGTAGACCACAGCTCTCAAACTGATGCTGCACTAGTAGGCACCTTGAGAACAACCCTACTTTATAGGCAGTTACTTCCTTCTCCTCTGACTCTTCCAGTGTACTTTACAGATATAACGAATTATGAGCACAGAAAGGCCACCTGAAATCTTGGAAGGACACTTCAATGGAATTCCATATAATAAAAGAGTCTGTTTCTGTGATTATAGGTCCATTGAGGATTTGTCCCTTGCCACTTTCCAGTGTCCGATATTTTAGGCTGAGTGCAATAGATATTTGAGGACTATTCTATCTCGACTCCCAGGAAGGTCAGAATAAGATAAATTATTTTTATTATTGGCAGATAGGAACATATCCATGACTCTCCAAACAGCAAGGTTTGCTGCTGCTATTATAAAGGTAAAAAAGACAATGAGGGTTCTGACACAGGGTATGATTGACCCATAATTGTTCCTTTCAGGGACATTGACCTTTGGCTTGTACAATGCTTTTATTATCAGATTTGTATTATTAGACTTTTTATTATTATATATCTAAATGACAATTTTGTATCTTGAACCCTTCTATGAAAATGTCCAGAAATTTTATTTTTAAATTTTATCTTGATGGGCATTTAATTTTCTCTTGTATTGTTGCTATGGCTTAATTTTTTTTAAAAAAAATCACTCGAATCCTGGTTTGCCCTGACAATTTTTTGCATGCAAGAGTATCCCCACGAAATTCCAGGATGCCAGAATTCATAGATCATGAGAAATCATAGTTTAACTATAGCTAATAAACCAACTTCAGATCCAAGCTTGATGGACCCTAACTTACCATAGCTAATGGAGTGGCCTGCATATAGACAATCATACTCATCATGGTTGGTTTAATTAAGCCATAGTTTCACATTGTCTTTATTGAGAAAAATTTTTTAATGAATACATTAAAAAACAAGAAAACTAATCACAGTCGCAGCAGTAATAATCTGTCCTAACAAAACTGAACAGGTGAGAATCGTGAGATGTTTCTGGTTAACAGATCCCCTGACAAAACCTTAATTCTCCTACTGCATCTAGCATGCACAGACATTCTTAGTTCAAGACCGTTTCACACACCTGAGGGGAGAAGCTACCTCAGGCTTACTCTTCTATTTCAAAAAGTGAACTATATAAATATATGTCAATATATTTTTAAATGAAGAAATGGGAGGGGTATCTATTTTTTCATTTTTGTATTAGTGTCAAAAGTTTCATCTCTATATTTTATAATAATTTGTACATTTTTGTCACCATACCTGTTTTTATTCTCTGCCTTTCAACAGGAGTGATGACTAGGGGTGTGCACCGGGGAAATATTCAGTTTTCCCGCTTCGGGTTTACCCAAAGCGGGAAAAAGATTCGGAATAACCTGAATTGCCACTTCAGGTTTGGGTTATCGGAAATCGCTTAGGTATGCTTTGAAATGATTTGGAGCATACCAAAGTGAGACCCCCCACCTCCACTCTGAGCCCCCCTTCCCCCAACCCCAACCCCACTTACCTTTCCCAAAGGCTGCAGCCGGCGCCTCCACCATTCGTGCCACCACTTTGGCTGCCACAGCAGCCAGCAGGGCAGCATGGAAGGCCACAGCTGGCACCTCCGCCACCTGCGGTGCCACGGCGGCCAGCAGGGCGGTGGGGAACGATGACACCAGCTGCTTGTCAATAGTGATAATGAGTAGCATCAGGATAGAGCCCAAGCAGCTGGCTGCAAACCACGCCTGGCTATAAAGGCCAGTCTAGACGAACTGCTAGGTGTGGAAGCAACGAGTTGAATTTCTGCTGCGACCACTCCCTTGAACCCTTGAATTTCTGCTGCGACCACTCCCTTAAAGGCTCCTGTAGCCTTTGGACTGTGCTCAGTCTCTGCTCACATCTGGACCTGACTTTACCGGTACTGACCTACAGTCCCCCTGACTTGGCTCTTGAACTTTGGACTTTGAATTTTGGACTTGTGCTGTGACCCTGGACTGGACTTTGACTACTCTACTTGGGCTAGCCTGGCACACAACAAGATGGATCTGAGATACTGTACCCTAAGAGCACTCTGTGAATTGTAGTCCTCTGGATGCCACGCATCTTAAGCCATGGAAGCTTGCCAGGTGACCTTGAGCCAGTCACAATCTATAGGCCTAACTTACCTTAATCTTTGGGTCTCCATTGGGGAGAAAGATGGGTAATAAAGAAAAGAAAATAGTACTTATTTATTTACTTTTCTCCTTAGTGGGGGACCAAAGCTGCTTACATTTCTCCTCTCCTCCATTTTATTCTCACAATATCAATGCTGTGAAATAGGCTAGGCTGAGAGTATGTGAATAGCCTAAGGTCACCCAGTAAGCTTCCATAACAGAGCGAGGATTTTAAAAAAGGATCTCCCAGATCTCAGTCTTAGACTATACACACATAATATAATTGCTGATGTATACAGATGGAGGCATGACTTGTTGGAGTTTCCTCTTCTCTCGCTCTTCTACCCTATTCTGCCTTGCCCAAGAATATAGATTCCCCGTTTTGCCTTCATAGTGAAATATGAACAGCAGAAAGGATTATATTTCTTTCTGTACTAAGCTTGACAAGAAAGTTCACCCACTATAATAACTTGGCTTGCCTTTATTTAAAAAACGTTCCTATATCTAAGGAAACGGACGGAGAGTCTCCTTAGAATTTTTCATCTTTATTGTTTCTTACTGATGGCTATGATCTATTACTTACTAACCCTGTGATCCTGTAGTCTGAAAGTTCCATTGTTCTGTTCCAAAGCCTCATTGACAAATGAAATCATTTGATATTTGGCAAATGGAATACTCTATAGATATTACCATCAATGAGCATTTTACTTGATGAGAACTGTTCCATCCTGAGACCTTTACTCAGCATAAGTGGTTCTGCTGATTTGAGCAGAACAGTTTTTCTGAATAACAACTATTCTGCTGATGGGGAAAGGTTGCAAGGATTAGGTCCATATATGAACTTCTTACGAACCAAAATTGACTATTCTTTTTTCACAATCTATCTTCTAAATACAAATTACTGGCAAATAACCATGTAGAATAGTCAGAAATGGAGAAAATTCTCTAGACCTTACAAGGTGTCAAGTGCAGTTCACAAAGAGCGAAACTAATGTACTGAAAGACAGCCAAAGATCATTTATGAACAGCTCTCAAAGGGGCAATTTCTGCCTTCATTTTTCTTTTATAAGCTGTAAGGAGCATATGTAACATCAGATTTCCAAGTGACAGCAATGTCTTTTAGAAGACTGCATTAAGAACACAGGTGTTATAAGTTTTCTGAGGTGTATAAAATTACCAGTGTTTTAGATGTGGTTAATGTCCTTTAAGCCCTTAGGGGAAACAATCATACATGAAAAGATTTTTTACCACAGAACATAACTACATCAGTGCAACTGCAGGTATAGCTAGAATAACTCTCCAGGCTTTTCTATAGACTTGTAATTTTCACAAATACATGCCAGCTTGTAAAAACATTTTCTTCATTTGGAAAAAATGTTTAGAAACCGGAATTGTAAGTCTACCGAGTAAGATTTAGGCCACAATCCAGTGCAAAATGAAGTGGCATAAGAACATTGGCATCAATGGGCTTAAACATATTCTGTATTTGAAGCAGGCGGGGGAGGGATTGCAATTCCTTAATTCCCATTTTTTGTTCTTTTTAGGGGTGTGAACAGAGACTGGCAATGTTACCTTAATTACTAAAGTCACTGTAGATTCAGTTGAAAGCCAACTAGTGTTGTTACAAACTTTCCTTTCCAATAACTTACATCACAGTTTTTCCCTCCGCTGATCAGTTTCTGTTTTTGAACGTATACTCGAAACAGGATCATGATAACACCTCAAAATTGACTATTGACTATGACTTCCTGGTTGTTCTCCATGTTGCTCTGAAAGCACTTCTACAAAAGAAATCTTTTCTTAAGAGAATGCTAGTTTATCCATAAAGGTCCATCCAATATGAGAAACACGGGGCTGCCACCAAAGTTGCCAGCCCAGTTCTACTCCTCTTTATATGCAGTGAATCCCACCTAGATCACAGTTACACAGTTTTTCCCTGTCCTTGCTCCTCATCACTGGCTAACACTGGCAGTTGGAAAATATAAAGTATGACAAAGGTGAGTTTTATTACCCATTATGATCAGGATGAGGAAACAACATGAAGAGAGCTGCCATTGTTTAGCACAGAATGTGTAGTTCAGCTCCAGGAAAGAATGGGAACCCTCTCATCAGCAGTTTGGATGGACATTAGGTTTCTGCTAACTAATGGCAAAGCTTCATCAAAATCACGCCATACGTTACAGTACAAAAATCCATTCCTCTCAGGCATGCCACATTAAGATTTTTAACTAAGAGCGTGCAGCTCTACTGCAATATATTAAGCAGGTCCATTAAGATCCATCCAGTCCAAACATCAGTGTTTATACACAGCTTTGATATGATAAATGAGCAGTTATGGTCTATCGATTAAATATTACCTGTTAGTGAATTGCTTAAATACAAATTTGCAAGATAAACTGGAACTGCTCAGACAGAATCATTACTGATTTTGTGGTAATTAATAGGTATGTTATGTAAATACACATTTAAGTGATTTATATAATGGAACTCCAAACAAGCTGATATAATCTATCATGCTGCAATAAATTAGCTTTCTTGTAGGTATCTGACCTCTACTGGATTACAGAAGATCTGCATATGTATTTGGCGGGGGAGTGCTTCGGGAGAATCCTTTGTTTTGCCTCATCTGGGCTTGAAATGGCTGTCAACTTTTTACCATCATCAGAGGAACTTGCTGGCAATAAGTCCAGTTAGGCAATTGATGATTTCAGTAATGATTACAGCTATAACCACAAAAATGCATCGTGCTCAAGCAAAAAAACAACTCACCAAGATTACATGATGAGGTCAGCTCTATTTAATTAGATTTATCTTTTAAAGTGGGGAAGGAATATTATAAACATCAGAACTATATATATATATATATATATATATATAAAAGAAAGAGCTTCACTTTCCCTTCCTGCAACTAACAAAGGGCCCTCTCCTCTAAGCATGTGGAGGGGAATTACTGTTTTCTTTAGCAACTGTTCAGTTATCCTTAGTCTAGGAACCATGTTCAAAAATTTCTTTTTGCATGTGCCCATCCCTCTTAGTGTTTTGTTTGTTTTAGTTCCCATTTTTATTAGTTTCAATATGAAGGAAATGTGTATATGACATTAAGTGGAAATCTGAAAAGTTTTGGAACTGTTAAAAGAGACATGCATTTAGAATAAAGAAAGTTGGACAACAAAGTTTTGTTAGCTTAGTGTTACCTGTCAAGGTTGGCACTAAAAATTTTAAACTGACTGCTAGTTAAACCTGCCACACCATCTTTTAACTGGAGTTTGAATTAGAATAATTTTTGAAAAATATTGCTGCACATATTTTGTAGAAATAATACATTTTTGTGCCCTTGAATTTTTCTTCTTTTTGTAAAGTGCATTTTAACATTCCAAGCTCATACAAACCCCTAATTCCAAATCTCCATACCTTCTTTGTCTTGCTCTTTTACGTCTTGCCAGGAGCTTCCATATTGCTTGAAAAATCTGTATTTTGAAAAACTGTGTGGCCTAGTACTGCCAAAGAACTACTTGAGACCCAGTACAGTAAAGTGGTTAAAGTATAAGACTAGGATCTGGGAGACCCAGCTTCAAATCTCTACTCTGCCGTGGAAACTTGCTGGGTAACCCTGAACCAGTATCTCATCCTAACCTGCCTCACAAGGTTATCGTCAGAATAAAATGGAGGCGAGGAGAATAATGAAGCCTGCTTTAAGTCTCCATTGGGGAGAATGGTAGGGTATAAATTAATAAATTTGAAAAGCCATTATTTCAAACACATGCTTATTCAGTCCTTCTGCCTATGAAACCTCAACTGGAGATGCTCTGACAAGGAACCTTGGGTCTATTAGATACAAAAGCATGCCTTTTTTCACTAAGCAATAGCCATTGATTACACAGAATCATCAGTGCTTTCAATGGACATAGACTGGAGTAACTCTGCTTAGGATTGCACTGTTAGTCATTAAGACTATATAGACTTCAAAATAATTTAAGTGATTCTGATGGCCTCTATTCAACAGACACTATTGAAGGGCAGTGCTCTACAAACCATTTAGCTAAGGCAACACAAAGTGGAATTAGGTTTGTCTTCCTTCCTGATCTGGATAGTCCAGGTGAGCTTGATTTCATCAGATTTCAGAAGCTAAGCAGGGTCAGCCTTTGTAAGTAATCGGATGAGAGCCCTCCATGAAGACCAGGTTGCAGAGGCAGGCAATGGCAAACCACCTCAGTCTCTTGCCATGCATACCCCACCAGAGGTTGCCATAAGCCAGCTATGACTTGAGGGCCTTCTCCACCACCACCATTGTTAAAAAACCTGGAAGAACAAATGTAAGGTCTGTGATATTGAGAGCAAGCCTAAGCAATTCTACTGAAACATAGTCCCTTCTTATTCAATGGGATTTACTCCAAGGAAAGTGTTCTTAGGATTGCAACATTTATCCTTAGGGAAGAGCATGCAGTATAAAACAACTCTCCTCCACTGGCTGTCAGAAACCATCACAAGTAGAGAAGTGCAAAAAAATCTTACCAGGATACAGAAAGAGCCAATATGGTTGTTTATGGAAAGGAGGAGAGAAAAGACTTCATAACATTCATAACCTTTAAAACAGGCACCTCAATTGTTCTCTCTTTTTGCCATCAAAGTTTCCCACCCAAAAGGCACTTGTTAAGAGGGTCAACAGCAATGAGACATTTTGACTAAAAGCAGCCAATGAAGCTGTAAACAAGCTTTTAAAAGGTCATTGCCTGCACATGAGGAAAGCAAGACACCATGGCGGCAGGAGGACAGAAGTACATCTGACTGACTGGGCTTCTGAGCTAGAAGGAGCCAAGTTCAGCCAGGTACTCAAGACTGCTAGGGTGTTGGGCCATCAGAATCTGCTGTGCATGTCATCAGAACGGGGAAGGTAATCTCCCAATAGAAGAAGACAGCACAGCCAGCATTTCTTCTGAAGCCCTCCCTACTGGATGAAATGTGGACTTTTGCCAGCATGAGTTCCTTTGTAAAAGAACCATCCTCCAGCCTTTTTTTCTTTACCAGGGGTTTGGCATAGTGACTTGCCCAATAGGTCAATTTCTACAAGAGATTGCATCGGGGCAGAAAATGAATAGAAGCGAAAAGAGGAAAAGATGAAGTTATTTATCTCTGCTGTTCTGCCCTGTGGTGTCTTGATGTCTAAGAATCATAACTGAAGAATGGAGGCAATGCTTAGATCCCTATAGCTATTTGTTTTGTTTTCTATTAGTATAAAAATACAGTGGTTTAAATTCTGGAAAAATACACATAGAATTTAAAATTATATAGCACAATTTACAATTATATAGCACAATTATATATGGTGAATTTTCTAGCTGTCTGGCATGTTTGTGTCATTCTCTGTTGATAAAGAAGCTTGTCAAAAGATAGCACATTTTTTATAATTTTGTGATTATGGTTGTGTTACTGCTTCTTGGTCACCTGACCACTTAGACTTAGCAAATCACTTTTAAAATGTGACAGTTTACATCTCTTCCTTGGTTTCTTCCATTTCTGAAAAAAAGAACTTGGCAGAGGAAAAAAAGCTGTCAAGACATTGTGTGAAAAGCATTTCATAGTGCTAAGTATTAGTTTGTATTGTCGTAATGATTGTGTATTGCATAAATGGCATGTAATTATCATTAGCTATTATTAATAACTATAAAGCTATAGTGACTGTATTCCTGCAGAGTCTAGTAGATGCATGTGACAGAGGAGCAGTGACTCATTCCAAAGAAAACTTCCAATCTGTGAAAGAATAATGTAATGAGCTGCTGATGTGGTTGTGCTCATTCCAAGCCCATCACATTGGTGGATATCTTTGTAGGACACAAAGAACAATGTTATTATTATATTCATGAGGCACTATTAATATGGGCTAAGCTTGCAAACTTAAAAACAGTGCTTTTCCTTGCCTCAGTTTAACCTATTTGAGCCATTCAGCTTCATGCCTGGATCTCAAAGCTCCCAATTATATGAAAACATAATGTATGCTTTATATATTTCAAGTCAATGCTCACAGGCTTAGTTCCTAAACATATTGTTAATGCCCAATGCCACAATTAGAAATTTAAAATTCAAAGGAACCATTCTGCTTATGCTCTGGCCAACTGCTAGGGAGGTTAGACACTGACCAGAAAGGGAAGCAGAGACCAACAACTGAGGGACAAAGGTGTCCAGAAGTTCCTGCTTCCCTTTGCGTCTGCCTATGATCCCCTGTGGCTTTCTTGACCTCTCTCTCCATCAACCTTCAAAATTTTGAGCAGGTTTGTGTTACTTGTAGCATATAGACAACAGTTATTTTTGGAAGCCTCTCTTCCCATGGGTTCAGTCTGGTATTAAACTGAGTTTTAAGTCTATTCTAAGGCTAGATCCAGAAATCAGGAAGCAAGAAGACAAAAATTGTGTTCTGTCTCCACTGTCTATGACTGCATGTTATTCAAGAGCAGGAATGTATCCTAGAACCCAAAAACTTCCTTAGCCAAAGAACCTCTTCCCTAACCTATCTCCCATCTTTAACAGGGAAAACCTTCAGGATTGGATGAATGGGGACAACAGACCACAAACAGCATGTGGACCAGCTGATTGCTTGTAAGTCACAGACCCTGCATGAGTCCAGACTTGTGGAAAGCCAATCAAGGAAGATTAGGTTTTCATTCTCTGTGTTAAGGAAGGTTGATTTAAATCTACTGTTTGGCATGGAGAATAATTAGGGATCCCACAACATATAATCTTCACCTTACTGAAAGAGTATGGTCAGTTCCTTCTACAGTGTAGATATTTTAGGGGCAATGAACCACCCAGTACAGAGTAGATGGAAAGAGTCAGGTGCTGCTTCCTAGGAAGTAAAGAGGGGCACTAACTACTTTGAAAGCTAGGCTTACTCCATAAATGAAATCTGATACTTAAAAAAAATGACAATAGCTTTATCATGCAAGCCTGGATGATCCCAGTACAACTTTGCCTTGCTTGCTACCCTCATTAAGATTCTCAGTAAGCTAATACTTGGCTTCTTTCATTTACCACCTTGAAATAGAGATGGGCACAAACCGAAATGTGAACCAAAGTTCACAACGAACCAGGCCGGTTCATGGTTTGCAAACCGGCGGTTCATCAGAGCCCATTTCTGACGAACCACCATGAACTTTAGGCTGGTTCATTTGGTTCGTCACTGCAGGCAGCCTGGTGCTGATCAATCAGTTTCCTAGGCAACAGGGGATGGACTTCCTGCAGACTTTCTGCTGACCTGGAAGTGGCCTTCTGCTGGCTCAGAAGTGACTTTCTGCTGACCCGGAAATGACAATTTGCTGACCTGGATGTGACGTTTTCACGAAGCAAACAAACCAGTTTGTGAACCGGGGCAGGTTTGTGAACATTCGTGGTTCGTGAAACACGACAAACCACAAGCCGCATGGTTCATGCCCATCTCTACCTTGAAAACATATCTAATCTTTTAAAACCTGGAAAGAAAGTATTAAATAATTTAACATTATTTTAATAGCTATTCAAGAGGGCTTTTTTACTCAGATAGAAGGGCTGTAATATAAGGAATCTGTCTCAAAAGGATGAAAAAGTAAATGGATAGGGAGTGACTACAGACTTTACTACTATTGCCTTAAGTATCTTCCTACTGGGTAGATCCTATGTTGTTTAATATACCAATCTGAGAATTGCTTGTGCTCTGTTTCAGCATTTCTTGAACTTTGTATTGGATTTTTGCTGGGTTTAAATCTTTGCAACTTTGCATACTCTCTCTCTCTCTCTCTCTCTCTCTCTCTCTCTCTCTCTCTCTCTCTCTCTCTCTCTCTCTCTCTCTCTCTCTCTCTCTCTCTCTCTCTCTCTTAAATTGTTTGTTGAAATGTCTTTGAAATTGACTATACTGACCCAACACTATGTAATCCACCTTGAGTCTCAGTGAGAAAGGCAGATTATAAGTAATGTAAATAAATTAAATAAATAAATAACCTTTGAGACACATTTTGCAGCTCAACCCACTTGTTGGGGGCCATCATCTCACACTAGTGACATTTCTGTCAGTGTCAAGAGACTCAACCTTGGAACATGTGAATAACAAAAGAAAAAACGTGTGATTAACCATGTGCAGAATGTTTTTGCTTCACCACTAAATAGTTCCAATCACACTCATCAAATGTAGGAGTAGGGTGAAGTATACATGTCAGCTGATATGACTCCAGGCGGCTCTAGCCCTTCTCCGTCTTGTTTTAGAAATGAAGACACCTTGTTTTGATTTGTAGATTTTCGTTGTCTTGTGCTGCTTTTGCCCCTTAACCATTTGAAAGTAACAGCAGTCAGTGGCTTGCTGCTAAAAGTCTCCATTTGTTTGCTTCCAACATCCCTTGGGCTTTCATGGAACAAAGCATTCCTCTGCAGTCCTCTGAGTAACGCCAAGGAGGGACCTCAGCTCTAAGTTTCTGACAAGTTGCCTACCCTTGCTCAAGCCCTGTATCTCTGCAACTACAAGTCCTACTGGAACTAGGGAGGCTGTCACTAACTTCTCTTGGGCAATCATCTGTACAATCACCAGGAACAACTGCTGTCCCCATTACTGTAACTTCCACAATACAGACAGTCACTGTATAACTCCACAAGTACAATAAAGAAACAAAGTCTTCACCCACCTAAGTTAATAGACAGTACCAAAGGAAAGAGCTGGATTCCAAAAACTCTGAAGCTGCATTGCACAAATATATTAGAAACATCGGAGGGAAATGTACAGGTTAACATCAGCAAAATATTTTCTGAAAGCACCTTAAGAGATTGTTTTGTAATGTAACTGCTCAGTACAACTCCCTGGCAACAACATAAATTTTAAACAAAAATATTAGTATATTTGTGGGGTAAGGAGCACTTAATGTTAGAGTTAAACACTTACTGTTAGAGGAAGATAAATGCTCTTTTTTAACCTTTACGGAGGTAAGATTTTTTTAAAGACTTTTTATACTAATACCATTCTATGTCTGTCCCTTGTACATTTTCTTTTAAACTTGCCATTTTGCTGTTGCAGTCAGACTTGTCAGTTTTCAGCACTAATGGGTTGTGATATGGTGTCAGGGGAAGTCAACAATCAATGCTGGAAAAAAGGGCCATCAGTGCTGACACAGCCAAGGATGGAAATACAATGGGCCTTAGTTTGTAAAGAAATAAAAGGAAAATTCTGTTTGGTGTCTTGCTTTCAGATTAGCGGAGATGTAGCCTTTGATAACCAGGCTGGCCATTTCCTTTCCCCAAGGCCACTAACTTTATCTTTTACTTTATCTACAAAGAGAGATTTCATGTAAAATAGAAAATATACTAAAATGAATAGGTGTAGATTTCATAGTTAGAGTCACAGTCCACAGAAAGAAAAATTAAAGGAAGAAGGACATGCTTACACAGGAAAATAACTTCTTGTCTCAATGGCATATTTTAATGCAGGCCTCCAAATTAAGCCACCACATTCTACAGCAATTAGATTGGATGACTAAGCAACTTGCAGATGACAACAAAGGGCAACTACAGATCATTGAAACACCCCAAGTAAGAGACCTGAGCTAATTAATATTCGCTGTGTAGGGGAAGGCTGGAAGGTGGGTTTGGCAAGATAGAATGGAATTCAAGATGCTTGAACCTGGAACTTTCTGCAGACAAAATCTTATATATTAATAGTGAAGTAGCCCACATCTGTGGATCCTCAAATCTGGATACTGGAGCCATGAATGAACAAGACACACCTTTCTACACTCCTGAAAAATGCCTCAGGTTTATAGAAAAATCTGAAATCTAAAAAAATATATTGTGGGTTAAAAGAAAAACCAAAATGATTAAAGGAGTGCCTATATATTTAACCAAATGCTCTCAGTGGCTGTTGCTAGGCAACCAAGTTACAGGTCAGTATTCCAGCCTTATTTTCTGTTGGGAAATGGCAAAGAAGAGAAGGCAGGGCCTTTTCCAGGGCTGTTTTGGCTTTTGAGGGAGGACTCATGGGGGCCAGGCCCAGAGACAACCACCACATGACTTGATACTGCATGACTCATCCAGACCTGGCTGGTTGCTACTGCTTAACAGCACCACCACCACCCTGCCCAAGCCAATTTAGTATAGTGATTAGAGTTTCAGAGCAGGATATGGAAAACCCAGGTGCGAAACACCATTCTCCTGTGAATGCTCACTGAATAACTTTGATCCAGTTACACACTCTCAGCCTAACTTACTTCTCAGCCTTGTTGTGAGGATAATATAGAGGTAAGAAGCATGATGTAAGCTGCCTTGGGTCCCCACTAGGACTGTCAGCTCCGGGTTGGGAACTCTCTAGGGTGGGGTTTGGGGAGGGGAGGGACTTCAGCTGCCAAAGAGTTCACCATCCAAGGCAGCCATTTGCTCTGGGGGAACTGATTTTTGTCACTTGGAGATCGGTTGTGATTCCAGGAGATCTCCAGCTACCACTTGGAGGCTGGGAACCCTAGTCCCCATTGTGGAGGAAGGCAGTAGATAAATGAAGTAAATTAGTAAATATAGATAAAGATGGGGGAACAGATAAAAGGTAAGTTGTTTAATGGGTCTGAAGGAGAGGACATAGGGAAAGGTAAGCATATGTGGGATGCCAAGAGGAGAGAATGAGGAAACAGTGTGGGAAAGGGGATATAGGGAAAAGTCAAGTCCTTGCAGGTTCTCCACTGTGCAACTGGGCCATAGGGGAGTAGAAGGGGGAAAGGGGGGAAGTGAGGAGCGGACAAAGGCAGGAGAGACTATTGGGGATAGGGAAGGGAAAGAGGACATGGCTCAGGAGGGGAAATTGAGATGCCTCCCGCAAGTCCTTGCAGGTCCCCAACTTGTAGATGTTGTATTACACAGCTATACTTTCCCTCCCCCATTCACAGTATTAGTTTGCAATAGTTCCAACTATAAGACCTGAAATGAAACTGACCAAAGTTTTTTTCAGAAACAAGAACCAAAGTGGGGGGGGGATGGGGGAGTCTGACTTCAGCGAATAAGAGAAGTCGGAATATCACTGACTGATGAATGCTGCCAAATGCTCAGGTACAAAAGCAGCACATGATACAACCTAACTTAGTAACGTTAAGGCACCCTTAAGAATATAGGAAGATCTCTGCTGGATCAGACCAGAAGTCCATCGAGACAAGCATCCTGCTTCATACTGTAGCTAACCAGCTGCCCCAGAGGACCAACAAGCATTCCTCTGACATTGCCTCCTAGCATTGGTATTCAAAAGTTTACTGTTTGTATATGGAGGTTCCTTTAGTTCACCATGGCTAGCAGCCACTGATGCACCTGTCCTTCATGAATATGTCTAACCACCTTTTAAAACCATCAACAGTTGTGGTCACTACATCCACTGACAGTGACTTCCACATTTCAGTTATTCATTGAGTAAAGAAGTATCTCTTTTTGTACCTCCTGAACTTATTGCTCATCAGCTTCACTGGGAGTCCCTGAGTTTATGGGAGAGAGAGAAAAAGTTCCGCTTATCCATTGTTTCCACCTCTTGCATAATTTTAAAATGTTTATTATGCCCTTATTCATCTTTCTCAGAAAGGTTCCAGAATCTTTAGTGTTTCTTCATCGGAAAGGTGATCCAATCCCTTAAAACACCTTGGTTGCCCTCTTCTGTACTTTTTCCACTTCTGCAAAATCTTTTTTGAGATCTAGTGACCAGAACTGTTTGCAGTATTCCAAATGAGGCTATACACAGGCATAACAATATTGGTCATTTTATTTTCAACTCCTTTCCTAATAATCCCCAGCATGGAGTTTGCTTTTTTCACTGCTGCTACACACTGAGTCAACATTTTCATTGAGCTGTCAATTACAACTCCAAGATCTGTTTCCCTGTCAGTTTCAGGCAGTTCACTCCAACTGTAAATATTTAACATTACAATTTTTTTGTTCCAGCATGCATCATCTCACACTTACCTATGTTGAACTTCATTTGCCACATTCTTGCTACTCACCCAATTTAGAAAGATCCTCCCAAGAGCTCTGGGTTTTCATAATTCTAAATAATTTTGGTATCAGAAAACTTGGCCGTTACACTTCTCACTCATCATTTTATCATCTTGATCTTACATGAAATGAGATGCAGTATTATGGACACAGGTTTTGGCCTTTTTATGGAAACTGTTCCCAGAGGCTACTAAGGAGGTTAAAAGTATGGTTTTCCCCTATCTTAAGTTTTCCTTTCTTTCTTACTTTCCTTTAGGACAGGAATAGAGCTGAAAAGAAGGAAAAGAATGATTAGAAGAAAGCTCTGGTTTTATACTATACAATAAAGGGTGGCAATCTTATCACATCTAATGCTCAAATGATGTATAGAGAAATGGTGTTTTGCAGGGACTGCCATAGGCAAAACAGCAGATCTAATCAAAAGCTCTACACGCATGAATGTAACCAGCCTCTGGGAAAGGCCAGCATTCACAGCATATAATGTGGAATCCCTTCTATGATTCAATGGGGAGGTCACTGGAGGAACAAAGCAATGCTGATCTGCTTTATTGTGGAACAGTGAAGTGGTCTGTGAACACCACATTCACTTATCTTAATCCACTGATTACCACAGAGTTGTATTTACCTGTAATGTGTAGAGTACGGAGTATTTTCTTATCATCCCATATACCAAACCCAATAAAGAATTTTTACACAGGCTTTATACGAAATAGTGTTTTAGAATAGTTCTATTTTATGAAATAAATTACACACCAAACAAATATGTAAAAATGTAATTAACCTTTAGGAGGCTGGCATTTTCACAATTGTCAGCTGAATTAATGTATATAGTTCCTTGGGCTACAAAGGATTAATGGAAGTTGAGACATAAATCAATAAAGTAAAAACATTTTCTGTTAAAACTTGCCATAGGGCACTTCTCCAACCATGTGTGCATGGGGTATTAAGTTCTCTGTCCCACAGAATGCTATGCTATTCTATATTGCTGTATTGCAACATCTGGATAAAAATATAGAAACACATGATGTTGCAAACTAAAGCATAATTACTCAGAAAGTAAATTATACTGAACTTAATGGAATTTACTTCCAAGTAAATAAGCATAGTACCCTTGATGGAACTTATTACAAAAGAACATCTCATTGCTACAATTACTTAAACTTACCCAGTACTTTCAAACATCATATACTCTCGTATCATTCAAATTTCTCAGATACTTCTGTATTCCATCCATGCCACAAAGGAAGGAAAAAATGAATGAATGAATGAACGAACTTGAGCTTATGCAAAAATCTCTAACCTTTATAGATACCCAGTCAATAGATAACTGATTATTCCCAACATAAATCTTTATGCTGATATTTATGTCTATCATCTAATATGCCAGAGGACCAGAAAAATAGACTTAGGCAGTCCACACAATTATCCCGTGTTCCATTTTGTTTCATTTAATTTTTTTCTGATTTGTTTCACATATATCATCCTCAGCCTTGTCCATTCTTTGTGTGCATGCCGCACAACAACCATCAATTTCCACTAAAAGCAAAATGCAGCTCAAAATCTGCAGCACCAGAAAGTCAGGTATGTTCCAAAACAGACAGCCAATAGACTCAAAAGTACACATTTGCAGCAAACTTAACTGTGCTCAGAGACTTCTGGCCATTGGTTTATGCCAGTGGACAAGAGGCTACTGTTAGAACAGAATATGGGGAAACAGAATGGTTTCCAATTGGCAAAGGTGTCAGACAAGGATGCATATTATCTCCCTACCAATTCAACCTCTATGCACAGTGCAAATCATAAGGAAAGCTGGATTAGATCTAGAAGAGGGTGAAGTGAAAATTGGTGGAAGGAACATTAACAATTTGAGATATGCAGATGACACCACATTACTGGAAGAAAATAGTGAAGACTTGAAACGACTACTGATGAAGGTTAAAGGGGAAAGCGCCAAAGCAGGATTACAGCTGAACATCAAGAAGACAAAAGTAATGACCACTGAGGAATTACAGAATTTTAAAGTTGACAATGAGATTTTCTATTCCTTGGCTCAATAATTCACCAAAAGGGAGACTGCAATGAAGAAATCAGAAGAAGACTGAGGGCCAAGCTACAAGTGACGAATGACACTTGAATGGCAAGTGGATTGAGTGGAGCACAAGTGAACAGGGAGAAATACACTTGCTGTTCAAGTGTCATTTGTCACTTGTAGCTTCGCCCTGAGACTTGGAAGAGCAGCTGCAAGGGAGCTAGATAAGTCCTTAAGGATAAAGATGTCTCTTTGAAGACCAAGAGCAAGATAATCCAAACTATGGTATTCCCCATTGTGGTGTATGAATATGAAAGTTGGACAGTGAAGAAAGCTGACAGGAAGAAAATTGATTCATTTGAAATGTGGTGCTGGAGGAGAGTTCTGCAGATACCATGGACAGCCAAAAAGACAAATAAGAGGGTACTGGATCAAATCAAGCCTGAATTCTCCCTAGAAGCTAAAATGACAAAACTGAGGCTATCGTGCTTTGGTCACATTATGAGAAGACAAGATTCTCTGGAAAAGTCAACAATGCTAGGAAAAGCAGAAGGCAGCAGGAAAGGAGGAAGACCTAAAACGAGATGGCTTGACTCAATAAAAGAAGCCACGTCCTCCAGTTTGCAGGATCTGAGCAAGTCTGTTAATGATAGGACGTTTTGGAGGTCTTTTGTTCATAGGGTCGCCATAGGTCGGAGGCAACTTGATGGCACATAACACATACACACATAATTAACATTGTCCATTCCAGCCACTGGGGGCCTCTG
This sequence comes from Eublepharis macularius, assembly GCF_028583425.1. NCBI lineage: Eukaryota > Metazoa > Chordata > Lepidosauria > Squamata > Eublepharidae > Eublepharis > Eublepharis macularius. The sequence continues at coordinate 133,408,918 of NC_072790.1, forward strand.
TGAAGGAACAGTCTGGGCCTTGGTCTCCTCCTGCCTTAGCGGCTGATTTTGCCCAAGCAGACAGCTTTGACCAAAACGTTGTGTGAAAACTGATACATTTAAGGAGGTACTGATTTCAGAACATTAATAAGGGACAGTGTGTGGGACCAGGTCTCTTCTGTTTCTGGTGAATTTACACGCTGGCAAATTCAAGACCCAGCTGATCACTAGTGTGTCCTTACAGACACAGTAACCAAGGTATCAGGGTATCTTGTGCAGTTGGTATAATCACAATAAACGCACTAAGAAGAGCCAAAATGTTCACTAAGGGTGAAATGACAGTACAGAGAAAATAACTTTGACACACAGCCTCTTCTGGATCAAATCAAGCCTTGCAAAGGTGTTACAAAGTCACTTCACCACACTTGCAGCGTCTGCTAGATATCTTCTGAAAGCATCATCAAGACATAATGACAAACCATGGTTTGTTGCTTCATGAATAAGCCTAAAGGATCCTCAGGCTTCCCTATTCCCTCATCCGTTCCCCTCTTCCACAGGTGAGGTCTTGCATAAAAGACTTGGACCTCTGTGGCAAATCATAATTTGCCATTATATTATTGCACCAGCCCATATTCTCCATCCTGTCACTAAACCAAGTGGATGTTACAGTTTCTCCATTTGATGTCTCTTTTTTGCTTTGTATAATTGTACAAATCAATCTAGTCACCCTTCTGCAAACCTCAGTGTCTGTTCTATAGGCCTCTTCAGAGATCATGAACCTTACACACACTACTATACCTAACCTGTCATGTACAGAAGTAACTCATTTTGTCAAAATCACACAAGAGGTAATAGGATATTTTGCATACTGCATAGTTACATAGCATTACTGCACCACTGTGATGTCGGTATAATTGCCAACCTCCAGATGGGGCCTGGAGATCTCCCTGAATTACAACTGATCTCCAGGCTACAAAGATCAGCTCTCCTGAAGAAAATGGCCGCTTTGAAGAGCAAGCTTCATGGCATTATATTCCACTGAGGTCTCTCCCCTCACCAAACACTGCCTTCTCCAGGCTCCACCCCCAAAATCTCCATGAAATGATCAACCCACAGTTGGCAACCCTATATGGAAGTTGTTTTTTTAAAAAAAATAGTTAATGCACTGCAGCAAGATAAATATTGCTGTTTTTATGTTTTCTATGTATTTTGTCTCTGGTTTTAATTGTGTTTTTGTTGGTTTTAGTGGCTTTTAAGATGTGATTTTATAATGTATATTTTGTTAGTTGCCTTGATGGCCCTTATAAATGCAGAAAGGTGGGGTATAAAGTTATGCTTGAAATTAACTGTACTGAAATTAACTGTGTAATCCACCTTGAGTCTCAATGAGAAAGACAGACTATAAATAACATCATACATACATACATACATACATACATACATACATACATACATACATACATACAAAGGGACCAATTACAAGGGTGGAAACATAAAAATGCAAATATACCCAAAGCACAATGAGTCATCCCAGAATTTCAGGGAAAGTATAAGAGAGCCTGAGAGCCAGAACAAGTTCAAGTGGAAATGGGTCGTTAAAGGCTGGTACCCTTGCCCCTGTTCTACAAGTCCTTTCCCAGCTTTCCAGCTGACATGACTGCTGCACTTTCCCTGCACTGCAGTGGCCTCTTCCCTTTAATAAGTGGTACTATGGAGCTTCCTTTGACACTACAGGGCAGCTCTATCATTGCCTTTCCTCCTTCTAGACATCAGCAAGAAAACTTTGGGAGAACCATGATGACTCAAGCTCTCTCCCCAACACAACTTCACTGCCTCATTTGCAAGTGATCATCCTTAACAGACATAAGACTTTCACTAGGTTTAAATATTAAATTCATTATTCCTGTCTCCAGAGTATGTAATTTCAGTAGTTTGCAGCAGCAAATATGAGTTTACACAACAAGATTTGTATACCACTCTTCGGGCCAAATAAGTGCCCCCACTCAAAGCAGGGAACAAAGTCAGTGTTATTATCCTCACAGTACAGCTAGGGAGCTGGGGCTGAGAGGAGTGGCTTATCCAGGGCCACCTGCTGAGCTCAGGGCAGCAGTCTAATTCAAACCCTTGAAGTGCTGCATTGCAATGCAACTACTTAACCACGGCCAAAAGTATCTTGGGAACTGACATTGTAAATATATAGCGAAAAAAATGTTTTTAATTGACATTGTATCTATAAGGTCAAAATGTCACACAGTCCAGCCACTTGGTAACACCACTCAGTCTGTCTTCTATTGACTTTGTACCTCCTCCGCTTTCCAAAGCTGATCTGCCCTTCTGCAAAGTTCCCATCACTGCCTGAGACACTCATGTTCTTTGCAAGGGAGCCCTTCACATTGATTTTTTTGCCCCAGCCATGCCAATGTGTAACATGAGAGCTTAACACGTGGCGATGTTCTAACTCATTGAATACCTAAAGACTTACTTCCGAGTATACATGCAGAGGTTATGCATGAAGAGGTTATGTCATTTATACCGCAGGCAAAGGCTTAATCGCCACAACTGCTATTTTCCCATTTTTTTCCTTGACCTTCCAGTTTGAGGAAGAGTTCAGAGTGATTCCAAAGTTTACACTGCATTGTGATTGTAGACTGTTCCGAATGAAACTACTATACTGTAGGTTTTGCTATACTTTCAACACAATACTTCTTATTTTGCCAGATGCCAGTTTTAATGCTGGTTGACCTAATTGTTGCTTGAACTAAAGAGGTTTCTATGAAACAAGAATGCCCTCTCCCTGTGACTCCCGACATCGGATCTCATTTCTGGCTATTCAGTCTCTTGGGAGGGGTGGGGCTCGCTCTGTTTCAATCCGCAAACGCCCACAGTGCAGTGCATAATAACGCGCATTTAGACTACTATTGAAATAAAACGATAGGGTCATTTATTTTTATGCTAATGATGTCTGTTTATGTAGTAGCTGACAGATGCCTTTGCGGTTTTTTTTTTTACTTAAATCGTGCATTATCGTACTTTTTTCATTTCCTTACATAGAAGAATTTTCTTTAGCCTCACCCCAAAGCCTCGTTTAAGAGAGCAAAAACTTGCGAAGCGAGCTCAGAGTCAGTACAACACCGGGGGCTGGAGGAGGAGGATTAAAGTCTTTCGTACCATGTTTTTAATACTGTTTGAGTATACAGCGACGTTTGCAATAAATTCGCGATCTGTTTCTGGGCCGGCGGTTTTAAATGTACACGCTGTAGCTAAAGCATCGCCTAAACTCTCGGTCTGCTGACAGCATCCGTATCTGGAACCAAAGCACGACGAGGCGCACAAAGCTCGATCTCCTTCCTTCGCCCCGTTTGTTTCTCGTTCGGAGGCGTGTGCTTAATTCTTTTTTTAACGAGTCAAGTACAATTAAAAATAAAAACCTTGCGCAACATTTTTAATCAACATGCATTTCCTTCCAGGACCCTGTGATCCTCTATTGATTCCCATTAAAATGCTTTTCTTTTTCTTTGCCTCCTCTGCTGATCGAATTTCAGATCAGTCAGGAGACGCAACTAACCTTCCGGCACAGCTGAACCCAACTGACTCAGAGAGATCAAAAGGCTCGCTTGCATTCATTAAAATGTAGCACAGCCTAGGCAAGCTTTAGCGCAAGGTCTCCTTTTGCATCGCAATTAATGTGGCGTACGCGGGAGAGAGAATATTATATAGGTGTGTAAACACACGTTACACACATAAACATACGAGGAGGGGGAAGAGACAAAAAAGCCAGCTCTTTTTACCAGGGGATGACGTCAGTTTGATTTTACTGACAACTATTGATGTATGCGAAGCAATTGCAAGCAGCTCCCCCCGCGTCTGCAGACACTTTGGAGAAGAAACAATTATGTTAACTGTCCAAAATATTCGTCCTTGCAGATGTCGGGGCTGAAGCTCTTAACTTCAACTCCCAGTCACTTTGCAAGGAGTCTGAAACCCTTATTTCCTGTATGATCTTTATTAGGGCGGAAAACAAGCAGCAGAGGGAGGGAACAGGAACAGCTAATAGGCACAAAGCAGAGAGGCTTCAACCTAGGAATGTTGTTCATTACAGAAGCCTAGGAGAGGACACAGCAAGAGAAAATAGTCCCTGCTTCCCAGATTCCACAAGGTGCCCCCGTTCTTCTTTTGGCTGCCAAAAGGAAAGGGCCTTAGCCAGACAAGCTTTTGGAAGTGGCCAGCTTTGAGTTGAGGGCGACAGAAAGTAGCCAGGCACTAAATTCTTCCGGTCGTCAGAAGTCTGTGCGTGTAAGGATCCACTGGTCCTGTGACTGCGTTAGAGTCTGCCTCAGTCATTCTCTGGGCTGCAGTAGAAAAATAGATTAAACTAGCGGCACAGGCCGACTGTGTGTAAAACCCGGACTGGATCTCCCTGGCGTGTAAAACTCGGGCAGGAACGGAGCGCCTGCCCTTCCCCGGCAAAAAGAAGAGAGATCGCGGGAAAGGTGACTCTCTCACCTTCTCACCTACATTTCTGGGGGGCGAGTAAGATGAAGGCTTGTTTTTATTACCTCTACAATTTGAAGATCCTAGAACTCAACTAAAATCAGTGAGATTCTGCTGATTTATAACATGTACCAAAAATGAGCGAACCTTCCCCTTTTTAGCAAATTTTCAAGCACAGTCCAGGTTTTGTGGAGAGTGCAGTTACTTCGGTCAAAGAAAATGATCTAGCAGCCCTCTCCGTTCAGTCCCACCCCGGAGATAAGAGCAGCGTTGCCTAAAGTTGCTAAAGCATAATAAGCGCCTTTTTTCCCTATAAAAAACCGGGACAAAGCAAAGTGCTGCGTTTTAAGCGCTGAACACAAAGGAGCTCAACCGATTTAAACTTACTAATTGATTAATTACCAGGCATGTTTACATTTTGAAGTATTTAAATAAAGCTGTTGGGCTGGGTGATCCCTAAGAGGTGACCTCAACCTAAGAAATGAACAACGCACATTTTAAAAGTCACCTTCTCTAGTTAGATGAAATAACATGCTTTTGATACTGGATTAACCAATCAGGCTCAAGATTTGTGTTAATTTTAATCAGAAGAGCCTCCCTAACTTTATGAGGCTGTAAGATCTGGGTCTAGGTGCACAGATTTGATCATATGGTGTGCCTGCTGATAGGCGTAGATGGCCTGCTCGTTTAGAAAAAGGATTGAACTATACTAGATGCTGGGAGATCTCCGGACTACTAATTTTAAAGGGTCAACAAGATCTCCTGCAGGCTTTTAAAAAGCAAACGGGCTATAAAGAGTCCCACTTCAAGTAAGGGCCCTGTTCACAACCTCAATCTATTTTTATCCAGCCCTGCCTTCAAGAAGCTGAGAAGTAAACATGATTTTCCCTTCCTCAGTTTTGGGTGGTGGAAAGTGCTATCATCTCATAACTGACTTATGGCAGCACCTGCTGGAGTTTTCCAAGGTTTGCCATTATCTGCCTCTTTGCAGCAACCTGGTCTTCCTTGGAGGTCTCCCATCCCGTTACAATTGAAGAGCGACCCTGCTTAGCTTCAAAGATCTGATGAGATTGGGCTTGCCTGGGCCCTCTGTTCTTACTCATAAAAAACACCTCATGGGATAAATTAGAATAAGAGAGAGAAAGTGTATGTGACTGATCACCTTCATAGTTCATCCGTAGGGGGTTGAACCCAGGTTTCCCCCACTCTTAATTAAATCACTACACCACACTGGCTCAGCTCACAAGAGCTGCTATTTGCCCTGTGGAGGATGTGTGCAAGTACCATGGCTCACTTTTAAAGAGTCAATGCTGAGATGGATCTCAGCTCAGTCTTTAAATGCCTCTGATCTGAACTATAAATCAATTTCTATTTTGCTGTTTCTGGTCAGAGTTTTGGACTGAGAAGTGGCCTTTTCAGCTCCACATATATCTGGGTGATATTTGTTATCTACAATAGATCCTTTTCAATCTGGCTTCTGATCAGAGCAGGATACTGATACTGCCTGGATTGTTGTGTTTGATGAGCTCTGCCAGTCAGTGATGAGGGGAGTGCATCCATTGCTTCCTCTGGATCTTTCAGCAGCTCTTGATAAATCAGCTATGGTATCCTTCAAAATCATCTGGCCAGAATATGTCTTTGGAGTACATTTTTTGCATTCTCTGATCCTTTCTGGAAGGTAGATTGCAGAAGGTTGTGCTAGATTATTTCTTTTCTGCACCTCAGCCACTAGCCTATAGGGTGCCACCAACTTCCATCTTATTCCCTATATATTTAACAAATGGGTGCTGAACAGCACAAGGGGACTTATGTATGTCTATAATGATTCATTCGTACTCTGCCTTTCTCTTCAATGAGGACCCATCATTCTCCTCTCCTCCACTTTTTCCTCACCACAAATCCTGTGAGGGAGGTTTGGATGAGAGTTTCTAATTGGCCCATGGTCACCCAGCTAGTTTCCATGGCAGAGTGAGGAACCAAAGCTGGGTTGCCCAGATCCTAGTCCATCTCTGTAACCACTACACAACGCTGGCTCTTTGACATGGGATTTTTGTTTCTGAAAGCCATGAAATTTATTTAAGAGACATCAGATATTATTTGAAGGCCACCTAACTGTCTCAATGAATGTGCCTTTTTGTACAGGTCTAAAACTGAGACAGTTTTGTGAAATGAGCGGTTTCCACATGAATTATTTGCCCTAGATTTGATGTTGTTGAGAAATTGTTCCCCTGCCCCCACTTCCCCACGAGTTTCCCCAGCTTTTCTCCAATCTTTCCCAAACCTACATCATTGCACTATTTGGGGGCAGATTGCAGCAAAGGTTGGATGCTTGCCATGTAGGTAGGAAAGTTTGGGATTTCATTTATACTTACATGCTTACAAGCCTGTGCAAGCACCGAGTCATTACTGACCCATGGGGGGGACATTGCATCACGATGTTTTCTTGGCAGACTTTTGTAACGGGATGGTTTGCCATTGCCTTCCCCAGTCATCTACACTTTACCCCCAGGAAACTGGGTACTCATTTTACTGACCTCAGAAGGATGGAAGGCTGAGTCAACCTTGCACTGGTTACCTCAGGTCGTGAGCAGAGCTTGGACTGCAGTACTGCAGCTTACCACTCTGCACTCAGTTAACTTTCATGTAAACATGCCACACTATTTGTATTTAGAGTTTTGCTGTTTTGTAACCGCTTCTACCGTTAGCCCTTCCACCGACACCACCAAGTTTCAGGGAATGGTGTTCTCACCACACATCAAAAGACATTATTTCAGAATGTGTTTACTGTGGAATTCTGGCACAGTTACTAGTATGTAAAACTAATCATACATGTTTTTGTATTACAGGTCTTGGATCTGCATCTGATATCAGCATCAGTAAAATGTGTTTCTTACCACTGTGATTTACAGTAAATGAAAAAGCAAAATTGACTATGTTATGCATATCTCTTTAGCCATGGGGTGTATTCTTCTCTTGAAACTATCTATTCTATATCTTCTCTGACAATTGCCAGTTTTCTGCTCTTTTTGCAAGCTAACAGACTAAAGCTTCTTGAGACACATGCAGCAGCAATTCAGATAAGGTAATTTGCTGTCAATTATTTTGGAAAGTGCATGCAACCTACATTTGTGTACAGCAGACACAACAACTCATGGACAATTTAAGGAAGTGTATCTGTCCCATTATTCCAGACCAGTTATCCACACATGAAAAAAGCTAACATTGTCTACATTCTGATTGCCAGGAGGTATATATTCTGTCATAATTATGCCTTTCTGCACAAGGCGTGTCTATAAAACTTTTATATAGCACTCTTAATGCTAACACAGTCTTTGTTTCTTTGAGGGCTACTGAAGGTACTTTGGTCCTGCATGTGCTTATCACATACATTAGGGTTTTGTTTTGTTTTATTGCTGTACATGTTGTTAGTGTGAGTTTGTTCTTAAAAATATAAGAATGTAAGAAGAGCCCTGCTGGAGCAGACCAGTGGTCTATCTAGTCCAGCATCCTGTTTCATACTATGGCCAACCAGTTACTGGGGAGGGCCAACAAACAGGGTGTGAAGGTCAAGACCTTTACCTGATGTTATGTCCCTAGCACTAGTATTGAGAGGTTTGCTGCTTCTGTGTATGGAGATTCCCTTTACTCATCATGACCAATAGCCACTGATGGACTTTTTAAGAAAACCATCTCAAAAATACCATTTCAAAGGATGATGAAAGGCAAGTCCTAAGAGCATGTAGAGCATGGTTGGCTGTTTCATGGGATGGGCAACTAGCATTTTCAGTGATCTTGAATGGAAACACAATGACTCATGGAGATGGCACAGAGTTAGGTCTTGATCGCCTCTGCAGGGCTGCATTGCTCCCTATTTCCTGGCTCCATGAATTACAAACAAATAATACAGGGAAGAGGAAAGGGAAGGATGAGTACATATAGTGCATACTACTATGGAACCAAGGAGCCCTGTGGCGCAGAGTCCACCCCATAAAAAATCTGCCAAGAAACCATCATGATGCGACGTCCCCCCATGGGTCAGTAATGACTCGGTGTTTGTGCAGGGGACTAATTTTACCTACCTTTTTTACTATGGAACTAGCTAATAATTTGAACTTGGGGCTCATCTGTCAAACAACTGGCCACTGTGAAAGTAAGAATTGGATTAGACAATAAGTATTGTGCTATTTTGGCCGTCTTTTTCCACTTGTTACAGCAACCTCAATGAACCTCAATGAAAGCGGAAGGCCTTCCATTTTCCAGTGCTGCATCCACTACCAAGTGGTTAACAAACACAGGAGATTCAGTGTCTATCTATGCCAACGTTAGCTCATGTTGTCCCTTTGCCATTTTTCTCTCATCTTTCATTTTATAACAATGGAGTACTTGGCTAAATGAAAATCTATGTTTTTAAGTTAATCTTTCAGACTGTATTGGGAAAGAAATAATATCTGAACACAATGATATGGGCTGTTCTTTAGGTTTGCTTCCTTGTATAGTAGTGCCTTATTGCTCATTTCACTTAGAACAAATGTATATATCTTCAGCTTTCAAAAGTTGAGAATCACAGAGTTGGAAGGGGCCATACAGACCTTCTAGTCCAACCCCCTGCTCAATGCAGGATGAGCCTAAAGCATCTCTGACATGTATTTGTCCAGCCTCTTCTTGAAAACTACCAGTGAAGGGGAGCTCACCACCTCCCTGGGCAGCTGATTCCACCTTTGAACTACTCTGACCATGAAAAAGTTTTTCCTCATATCTAGCCAGTACCTTTCTGCATGTAATTTAAGCCCGTTGCTTCAGATCCTACCCTCTGCTGCCAACTGGAACAGCTCCTTGCCCTCCTCCAAATGAGAGCCTTTCAAATATTTAAAGAGAGCAATCATGTCCCCCCCACCCCCAGTCTCCTCTTCTCCAAACTAAACATTCTCAAGGTCCTCAGCCTTTCCTCATAGGGCTCATTCTCCAGACCCCTGATCATCCTTGTCGCTCTCCTCTCCATATCCTTTTTGAAGTGAGGCCTCCAGAATTGCACACAGTACTCCAGGTGCAGCCTGACCAAGGCTGAATAGAGAGGGACTATGACCTCCTGCGATTTCGATGCAATGGCCCTTTTGATACAAACCAAGACTGAGTTTGCCATGTACTTAAAGCAAGTAATTTTTACACTTTGTTGTATTGCAGACCAGAGTGGTAGTTTGGTAGCTCCTTGTGTTCTATCACATTTTCTGGCCTTACTGCTGTCATGTTGGAAGCCACTTGAAAGGCTTCTGAATTCATGCTTGGCTGAATTCATACGTCTGCACTCAATGCAGCTGTAATGTATGCTCCAACCAAAAGAAGATGGGAACACATTGCTGCACATGTGCTTCATTACATTTGTCAGTCAAGCTACTGCAATTGAATCCATAATAGTATTGTCTTGACTGACAAATGTCAGTGATGTTTAGCATGTGCAAACCTAGTAATGTGCCACTGTAATGTATCCCTTTTCATTTCAATCTGCAAATTGATTTCAGCTGTAGCATTACTGAAGCTGTAGCATTACAGAAGAATTTAGGTTTTAATTCGCTATTTGTGTCAAAAGACTAAGAAAGTATCTGAAATACTGTGGGCTAGTTTAAAGTTTATTGTGCTTACGGGCAAAATCATCACATTCCCTTTGAGATTAGATGATTGGTTACATTGTGCTATACATCCATGTATTAGGTGTGGATGCATGTATTAGACCATTTATACAACACTTTCCATGCATAAGTGGACATCTAGGACAGATTATAACATTAAAGACACAAAATATACCATTACAATAACGTTGTAAAGCCAGCATTATAAAAACCATAGCATTAAAGCCAATATCAGGTTAACATCACTTAAAAATCATCATTAGTTTAACGATATTAATGAAAAATCAACAAGTAAAACCAACATTAAGAAATCAGAACAAATTCCAACCATCTACCCAGCAGCATAGCACATAGACGCTCTTAGAAGCTCTTGAGGCTTTAGTGCAACACCACAAGGACAAAGTGAGGTGAACCTTCCTCAGGAAGGAGTGTCAAAGCTGTAGCATTACTGCAGTGGTGACCCCAGTGCCCAGAAAGGCCTATTTGTGGCTTTCAAGAGTACAGCCAGTACTTTGGATTGGGTTTGGAATCTAAATGGCAACCAAACAAAATGGGAGAAATATGGCTTACCTATATCAGCAATCTGCTCACTACGTTTTGAACCTGTTGCAATATCCAAATACTCTTCAAAGGCAGTTGGGCATAGAACATGTTACAGTGGTGTAGCCTGGATTATGACCAGGGCATGAGTAACAGTGATGAGATGCTTCTGATCCAGAAATGGAGGCAGCAACTTAAAGACCATCCAGGCACAGCAGTGGAACCAGGAACACCTCCAAGCAGCAGCTCCAAGAGGGGTGCAACTCTGTCCAGCAAAGGCACAGCATTTCATCTGGGTTTCTGACCAGAAGTACCACCGTCTCATATGCATTCATTTTCATCTTGTTAGTCCCAGATCCAGACTATTACTGTTGCTGAATATTTCCACTGCCAAGCCAGAATTAGATGGAAGAGAGAGAGAGCTGGATGTCATCTACATACTGATAATAAAAAGTCCAAATCTCTGCACAACCTCCTCAGTAGCATCATATAGATGTTAAAATATATAGGGGTGGGGTGCAGAATGGAGCTTTGCAGTACTCAGCAAACCAAAGACCATAGGCCAGAACAATAGTTCCTTTGTGTCAGGGCTTGTCACTGCCGCTGCTGGGAGGGGCCCCAGCTGGGCCAGCCCTGACATCAGAGGGGCACCAGGGATACTGCAGGACCCTGCTCTGTGGAAGGAGGGGCGGTATACACCACCCAGACTCCCTCTCAGTCCACTCGCTGGCCTGCTCAACCTGGCCTGCTTACCCTCTGCGTCTTCCATCATCTCCTTCTCCCAGAACTCTCCTCCAAGCCTCCACTCTCGCACTGCTCTGCTCTCACTCCACACCATCACTCCTTACTCACACCCACCAACCCAGAGCTCTTCCTAGCCACCTTATATAGGGTTTCCTTTCCCCGCCCTGCCCTCCTTCTAGGCTTGTTCCCTCTCCTGACTTGGCCCAGCTGTGCCTTCCCTCAGGTGTTTCCCTCCTACCACTAATCCCTTCTTGGCTTCCTTGCCTTGCTGGCAGGGTAGGGTTGAATGCGAGCCATCCCCAGCTGAGGTCTCCTTGGCCTTGCTCATGAGGAGCTGCCCCAGCCGGCTTCTGTGCTGCTGAGCATGCCTGGCCTTGCTCGCAAGGAGCTGCCCCAGCCGGCTTCTGGGCTGCCTGCTCATTGATGCTGGGCGGGGCTACCCATCTCCTCCCCCAGAATGCCTGTGGCAGCTCCACCTGGAGGGGCTTGGCTCCTAGCACCTCCTGAGCCAGGCTGCTGTCCTCTAGCCAGGGTGTGGCTCTGGGCTGTAGTGGCTGCTTCTCGTCCTTGGCAGGTAAGGGCTCTGTTTGGGCTGTTGCTGGGTCCCTGTTCCCCCTGCCTTGGCCCTTTGCCTCTGTCCTGCTTAGCCCCCTCTCTTCCCCCTGGAGGGTGGGTCTGGCTGGTCACCCCCTGCTCCCCCCAGCCCTCTGAGGCTTGGGCCTTTTGCTTCTTCCCCCTGGAGTGGGCAGGTTCTGGACTTGGTTGCTGGCTGGGGTGGTAGGGCCACTGCCTCCCAGTTGCCTCCCACTGCTCCCTCCTGGCAAGTCTGGGGGCTGGGACCCAGACCCTGGACACTTTGTACCATCTCTAAGAAGGTAGATGTGAAACCATTGAAAAATAGCCAGGCAATCAAGGAGGATACTATGGCTGATGATACTGAAGCCACTGAAATGTTTAGGAGAACCAGTAAGAATGCATGCCACCTCTCTATCTTCAGGCTAGATCTTCCTTCAGGGCTGATCAAAGCAGTTTCTGTTCTGAAACACCAGTGGAAGTTGTATTTGAATTGATCTAAATAGTATCTTTCAGGAATCTCTGAATTTGTACTACCAACAGATGCTGAAGCATGTTGCCCAAGTATAAAATATCTTACACAGGATGAAAACTATAAACATTAGAGGGAGCAAGAGAAGGCTTTTTTCAGTTATGTGCTCACCACAGTATTCCTCAACAGGCTGGGGTCCATACCATCGTTTAAGGAGGCATTAATTATCTCTCTTAACCAGCCATCCAGTCACTCTCTGGTAACTTTTAACTAGCCAGGATGGACAAGGATGGAGCATATAAGTGGCTGGCCTCTTGTACAAACTGTACAAGCCAGAAGATATCTAGCAGTTTAATCCTAATGACCCTAAGTGTAAGCCCTATTGAAATGACCTGAGTAGAATTCTGTGTAGACCTACTTAGAATTACTTCCTAATACCATCAGACAAGCAGAAGCCCCAGCAGCTACCAGGTACCATATTTTTATCTAGAAAGGATTTTAAAGTTAGAGCTGAACTCCCGATAGACCATGACACACCAGGTGGAGAGAAAAAGGCAAGATGAGAGACTTATTTCCTTCATGCCAATGAGAAGCTTTTGTGAGAAAAGGAGGTAGAGCACATTATTTCATAGATGGGACCATAGCTCAGTGATAAAAGACATGTTTCGCATGCAGAAGATCTCAGGCTCAACTCCTGGCATTTGAGGACTGGATAAGACCTTTGTCTAAGACATAAGGGGGATAAATGGCTTGATAAATGGCTGTTCATCTTCATATGTTACATATTCAACTAAAAGACTGGGCTGAGGATTTTTAAACTATGCTATGTTTCTACAGAGCATGATAAATCTGTGATGGTCCTAGACACCACTGTCAGTTCCTTCACTCTTCATTCCTTCCCTGGATATCAAGCAATCCTCTTCACATAGCTGCTTTCCTAATATGTTGGCAGCTAGTCAGTTCTGGCGTAAGTACTGTGGCTTTGCATATCTCAGCCTTTGCTGTGATTCCACAGAGACATAAATAACTTCAAAGAAACAGGCTGGTGTACTAGCAGCCAAGTTGTTAAGTATTGTCAATGCTTTCTTTTTCATCATATTGATTTACACTGTGTGACGTGAATTTCCTTATTTAAATTCCCTCTTCAAATGTCATAGCGGGTTAATTGCAAAGCAATTGGATATATTCAGAACTCTAGCACAGTAACATCCATTGATTCCTAGAATGATGTATGTATGTACATGCAACTATTGCAGGGTTATGATTCTTGGGATGAGTAAATCCCTGGCTCTGAGTAAAAATTTAAGATGCCCATAGGTGAGTTTTAATGTACATGTCAGTTTGGATTGGTAGTGTAATTCTTTATAGGCCTGGAACATGATTGGTTGCTAAAAGGCTCTCCTTGTACCTGAGTTGTTTTAGAAAAAGCATAGCTTTATGTTGAGCTAACGTCATGCTGTTAAGGATCAGTACCAATGTAAACATTGAGAATGATGGCTTTATATTGACCATTATGTCACTCTGTATTTCACAGTTGTTGAAATCCTTTCATTTTTATCCAGGTTGCTTTGGCTTTGTCAGGCTACCAGCTAAGAATGAAAGATGTGCAGTACTCAAAATGTAATGAAACTACTATTTCAAATGCAGAAGTGATAGAGCTTGTGTGTGTGTGTGTGTGTGCGCGCGCGTGCACACGTGCGTGTATGCACATGTTAACAAAAAGAACATGGTATTTATTAATCCACGTTAATGCAATATAAAAGTTATGTGCTGCTTCATTTAGCTGCTAGGTTATTTGAACATGTGCCAATATAAATCAAAAGAAGGTGATAAATTACAGAGACAAAGGGTAAAGAGAAAAACTATGCAGTTAAAGGAGGGGAAAGCAGTCACTGGGAAAATGGTGAACATGTAAAGAGATGAGTTAGGAAAGCAAATAGTACACCCTTATCCGTCATTGTCTGGGATATTCCTCTTCAGAACTTTGAAGCTTATCTGCATTTTAATTAAAACATTCTTACGTAATGAATTTTTAAATTGTAAAATAATAACACACCAAAATTTGAGATATCCCAAGTGATTCTCACAATCACCATCCACATTCTGGATTGTCATAAATATTTATTTACTTCATTTATACCCTGCCTTTCTCCTTAATGGGTACACAAAGCAGCTTCCACCATTCTCCTCTCCTTTATTTTATCCTCACAACAACGAATGAGAAAACTGCAGGATAACTGATCCTGCACTGGGCAGGGGGTTGGACTAGATGGTCTGTATGGCCCCTTCCAACTCTATGATTCTATGAAACAATTAGACAGGCCTTTATATTAGCTATAAATGCCAAAGGTAAACATTAGGGCTGCAGCATTAAGTCAGATGAATCAATTAAACACATTTAATTGGCTAAACATATCAGTTAATCAGCCATTTTTGTTACATTTGTATTACTTTTAATACAAGAACTTACAAAACTCATGGTTGCCAGGTACAGCCTTAGGGGAGACTTGCTCACTTCTTTCAATGCACAAGAAGAACACTTTGCTAAGATGGACCTGAGGTCTATCTAATAACAAAAAAAAAGCTTTTTCTTCAGAACTGTTGTTTATTCAGATGCAAATATATGTTGATTTAATCACTTCTTTACTTTGAGGAAAGATTCAAAGGGACCAGGCCCAGAAGCAACCACTGGACTTGATACCACATGACTTGCATGACTCACCCAGGCCTGGCTGCTTGCTACCGTTCAAAAGCAGCCCCTCGCCCCTGCCCGCAACAAAAGCCAGTATAGTGTAGTGGTTAGAGTTTCAGAATAGGATCTGAGAAACCTAGCTTTGAAGAATTACCACTCTGCTGTGGAAGTTCACTGGGTGACTTTGATCTATTCACATCATGCTTTCAGCCTAACCTACCTCTCAGGCTTGTTGTGAGGAAAATATGGAGACAGGGAGAATGAGGCAAGCTGTTCTGAGTGTGCATTGTGGAGAAGGTAGTATATAAATGAAGTAAATTAATAAATATAGATGAAGATGAGGGACAGATAAAAGTTGTTTTGTGAATTTTAAGGAGAGAAGGACATAGGGAAAGATGAGCATATGGAGCTTACCAGGAGGAGGGAAAGAGGAAAGAGTGTGGGGAAGGGCATTCAGGGGGAAGTGAAGTAACCCCAGCAAGTCCTTGCAGGTTTCCCACCATGCGATTGGGTTTCATTTTAAAAAAATGAAAGCTGGAAATTCATTGAACCTGACACATGGGTTGTTATACTGTAAGTAGGGGTGTGCACCGATTTTTATTTTCATTTTTTTTGAAAATCTAGGTTTGGCATTATGGAGTCCCCCAAACTTTGGAATTCTGGGAATACCAAACTGATTTTTGAAATTCAGATTTGTGTATATCAGAGAAATTTGGTTTAATTTGGCCTTTATTCCCTATGGGAAAATCAATCTTGGGTCTATCTGGGGGTAGGGGGATGTCATTTTTCAATTTCACCAAATTTGCAGGGAACCTACTTCTGACTGTCCTCTAAAAAAAACCCAAATTTCATGAATATTGGACCCCAATGGCTAATTTTATGAGCCCCCAAAGAAGATGCCCCCAGCCACTCTTCATTATTCCCTGTGGGGAAAACTAACTGAAGTCTGTCCAGGGCTCTGGGGTGGCATTTTTCAAGCAAGCTACACCAAATTTTCCGGGGACTTACTCCTGACAGTCCCCTGTGAACCAAAGTGAATCAAGGGGAACAACATCATATCAGAGAATCACTGTCATTCCACCCACACCAAACTGAAGCAAGGGACACGGTTGCAACTTGGCACTACAGAACCAGTGCCATTCACAGCAGCCAAGCATTGGGTTCAGCCAGTGAAGGAACACCACAGAACAGAACCAAGCAGTACCCAGCCACAAGCACAAGGCATTCCTGTGCTTCAGTTTGCATCCGTAGGGCTAAATTGCAACAGTGTCCCTTTCTTCAGTTTGGTGTGAGTGGAATGGACATGATTCTCTGGTGTAAAGTTTGTCCCCGTGATTCACCTTTATTGGTGGGGGGAGAACCATTCTGCTGCTACAGTTTGGTTTTGTTAGGCTTTTCCTGGGATGAGCTCAGGTTGCATTTGGGAATGTGTCTTAGTGATGGCAGCCTTGCCCCAGTGTGTTTCTACTGTGGGAGTCAGTTTTGACTCCCCCCCCCATAGGAAACAATGGAGTGGCTGGGGGTACCTTCATTGGGGGCCCATATAATTGTCCCCTGGGGTCCAAAATTCATGAAACCAGGGAAGATCTTTACCAACAGATGCTCAAGCATGTTGCCCAAGTATAGCTTGGCATCCCTACTTCCACCAGAAAACTGTCAGAAAGAAGAATTCTCCTCTGACATACTAGTTTTACATGAAGATGGGTAGCCATGTTCGTCTGTCTGTAGCAGACTATCATGTCTAGAGAATATTTGGTATAGAAAAGTATTCAGTGTCATTAAACCCCCATATGTTGTTTGAAATGCTACAATTGACCAGACTTTTATCTAAATTTTATGCAGAATCAACATAAGAGTCTGGCAGGAGTGGATTTCCCCCACTTCCTCCTGCCACTGCTTGTGAGCCTTAAAAAGGTGATGGATGAAAGTCATGATGCAATACCTCAGCATCGCCCTTCTGTGGTTAGCAGGTTAGCCTCTTTCACTATTGCTGCCTAGAATTCAGCCCTCTGTTTTTAGCCACCTGACTAACAATGCAATCCTATGAAGAGTTACTCCAGTCTAAGCCCATTGAAGTCAATGGACTTAGACTGGAGTAACTCTCCATAGAGTTGCACTGTAAGAGTTAGTAGGCCTTAGTCTAACAAAAGAGCACATCTTGACTTTTTCCTACTTATTCAAAGCTCTGTATTGTCTTTTCTCTTTTACAAATGTGTCACAGTGCAACAATTTCATTTACATTGGGGGCATTTCCTCACTGCATTTATTGTAGATTCAAGGAAATCTCATGGTGGTTTTAAAAATGTGGAGAAAATAAGAGTTTGTCTTTGAAAATATATATCATGCTCTCTGTTTTGACACATTTCTCAGGAAACTTGAAGAAATGATGTTGGCGTAGTTCCCATGGTAAAAATAGTTTTAGATAGAACCCACCACCCATCCCAGCAGTTTTTAAGTTTAACAATCAACACTTACTCAGCAGATCGCCACACATCTCATTGACCTCAGGTGCATTATAGTGGGAATATAGGTGTTATATTATCACATGATTACACTGTTCTTCCACAGTTTCTCCAGTGTAATAAGAACAAAACAGGCGTTTCATTAACATGACAGCCACCTCCTCCTGCTCGACTTTATACACACACTCACACACATTTCTTTATGGCAATAATAATTTTACACATTTTATCATGCCTTTCATCCCCAAGGGTCCCAAATCATTTTGCAAGCTATTTACAGGAATCACTTCATCCAACTAGTGAAATGAGACCAACTCTGCGAGACAACACAAAGTCTGCTTAATAGTAGTATAATGAAGATGTGAAGATTGCTCCGTCCAGTGGAAGGACAGATGAGCACTAAGAAAGGGAAATGCTGTTATTCAGATTTTGAAGACTTCATCCCTAAGAGTGCCCTGCTAAGCAGAGCCACACCCTTCTAACTCCATCAAAACCTTAGGTGTAACTCTGCTTAGGACAGTCCTGTAAAGGTCACAGTGTTTTTTAATGTTGCACAGTCTGAAACAATCAAGCTGTTCATCAGCTGTGTTTTAATGCCACTCTGTTAGTTTAAGTCTAAATTCTTCTAATGACATAATGCAATTTGTGCTGGGGGAAAATAATGCTAAGTAAATATTAAATAATAGTGTTTTTTTAAAAAATCCCACATAAAAACAGTCTGTTTTATTGCTCATCAGGAAAGTTTGAATCAGTGCCAAAGAATATCCCATCATTTGCTAGAGATGTGAAAAAAAGCATCATTAAGGAGAACTTTGCTATTTATTCCAATACGTTCACTTTTGTATCTTAATTGCCATTTGCAATGTCTATTGCAAAGAATGCAATACTGAACGTATTTTCTCGGAATATGCTGAGTAGGACCTTCTTCTAATCTTCGAGTGTATTTCATTAACACATATTAGAATCATAGAATCGCAGAGTTGGAAGGTACCTCTAGGGTCATCTAGTCCAACCCCTGAAAAATGCAGGAAATTACCAAAGGCCTCCCCCCCCCCCCCGCCCCACAGTGACCCTTGCTTCATGCCCAGAAGATGGCAAAACTCCATCAGGATTCCTAGCCAAACTGGTGTGGGGGAAATTGCTACCTGACCCCAAGGTTGCAATCAGCATTACCCTGGGCATGTAAGAAGAGGCCACAAGAACTAAGCACTGGTGTAATCCTTCCTGCCCTCCCTCTCATGATCTGCCTAGGTTCACAGAATAAGCATTACTGTCAGATGACCATCCAGCCTCTGCCTAAAAACCTACAAAGAGGAGAACCCATTACCTCCTGAAGAAGCCTGTTCCACTGAAGGACTGCTCTAACTGTCAGGAAGCTCTTCCCAATGTTTAGCCAAAAACTCTTTTGATTTAATTTCAACTGTTGGTTCTGGTCCAACCTTCTGGGGCAGTGGAAAACAACTCCATGCCATCCTGTATATGACAGTCCTTCAAGTACTTGAAGATGGTTATCATATCACCTCTCAGTCATCTCCTCTCCAAGCTAAACATACCAAGCTCCTTTAACCTTTCTTCATAGGACTTGGTCTCCAGACCCTTCACCATCTTCATTGCCCTCCTCTGGACATGTTCCAGCTTGTCTATATCCTTCCGAAAATGTGGTATCCAAAATTGAATACAATACTCTAGGTGAGGTTTAACCAGAATAGAATGATACCATCACTTTGCATGATCTGGACACCATGCTTCTGTTGATACAGCCCAAAATCACATTTGCTTTTTAGCTACCAAATCTGCTAAGACCCCTAGATCCTTTTCACACAAGACAAGTCTCCCCCATCCTATAATTATGCATTTGATTTTTCCTACCTAAATACAGAACTTTGCATTTATCTCTGTTGAGATTCATTTTGTTTGTTTTAGCCCAGTTTTCCAGCCTGTCAAGATCATCCTGTATCCTTCCTGACTCTGTCTTTGACCATATTTGCTACCCCTCCCAATTTAGTATCATCTGCAAATTTAATAAGTATTCCCTTTATTCTTTCATTTATAAAAATGTTGAAGAGAACAGGTCCCAGGACCTATCCCCGAGGATGAGGAATTCTTCTCCAAGAGGATGAGGAACCTTTAACAAGCACTCTTTGGGTGCTATCTGTCAACCAATTACAGATCAACCTAACAGTGATAGGATCCAAACCACATTTTACCAACTTATCGACAAGGATATTATATGGAATCTTGTCAAAAACCTTACTGAAATTGAGATAAACTATGTCTACAGCATTCCCCTGATCCAGCAAGGTAGTAACTTTCTCAAAAAAAGAGATAAGGTTAGTCTGGCATGACTTGTTCTTGAGTAACCTATATTGGCTCTTAGAAATTACAGCCATCCTTTCTAAATGCTCAAGGAGTGACTGTTTGATGATTTGTTCTAAAACTTTTCCAAGTATAGACATCAAGCTGACGGGTCGATAGTTACCCATCAGCTTGGATAGTATTCAGGATATTATGGATAGAGATGGGCACAAACTGGAAAAAAACCAAACCATGTGGTTTGTGGTTCGTCAAATTTCATAAACCACGAACCACGAACTTCCATGAACCTGCCTCTGGTTTGCAAACCGGTTCATTTGGTTCGTGAAAACGTCACATCCAGGTCAGAAAACTGTCACTTCTGGGCCAGCAGAAGTTCACTTCCGGGTCAGCAGAAGGTCTGCAGGAAGTCCATCCCCTGTTGCCTAGGAAGCTGATTGATTGGCACTAGGCTGTCTGCAGTGACGAACCAAAAAACCAACCAAACGAACCAGCCAAAAAGTTCATGGCGGTTCGTCAGAAATGGGATCTGACTAACTGTGGTTCGTGAACCATGAACCAGCCTGGTTCATGCTTAATTTTGGTTTGTATTTCAGTTCGTGCCCATCTCTAATTATGGATAGTATTTAGGATATTATGAATAGGATTTAGGATTTATAATAATACCAGCTGTGCACTTGGGAATGTGGAGAACACATAAGTGACTCAGATTCTTCTTGGAGGAGATATGGGCTGGGCAGTACTAAAGTGATAACAATGTACAAGAGACAGCCATCCACGTAGGCAAAGTGCTAAAGTGACAATATGTTAAATTTAAAAGCAATTTCTCTCTTTGGCAGAGGGAACTTTTGTACCAGGAACCAGCAACAAAAATGCTAAGGCAGCATCCATTGTTCTTCTTTGCATCTTAGCCAATGGAAGCAGGGTAATATAGGATGAAATTTTAATATTTGTTAGGATTTATTTTCTTTTAACTGATAGCAAGCATGCTTGTGGGTGTTCTAGAGCATCACTGGAAAGTGAGAGAAGGTAACCTGCCAAAGAATATCAATCAAGTTCATATCTGAAACAAGTCTGCCCAGTGCTATATCTGCTGGACTGAAGCCTTTAATTTACCTACTAAAGAATCAGGATGGAATGCTAAATTTACAGGGCACAATTTGGTTAGAAGACAACCCCTCCAATGATCTCTTACTGAAAATGTTTGTAGTTTGATTCATTCTGAAATACAGTTTTTTCACATTTGCCTCGTTTCCCCATTCATGGAAGAATACATAAAAGTGAAAGAGTTCCTCTGATGTAAATCACAATTCAATTTTTGGCAGAAATAAAGGCATTTGAAATAACCAATTGGCTAGAATTAACAGCACAGAAACAGATCCTATGTCTCAGATGTATGGGATTTTGTCAATACTTTTTTTTTTACATTCAATAAGTACAACACTGACTTGGCAATATTTAGTAGCCAGTTTATTTCCAAGAATATTTCCCACAGAAATGTATACAACGTGATGCAGCATGCCACATGCTAACATTTATCTTGTTTCTTATAAAGAGATCCTCAGAACTGTAGACAGTCAATTAAGAATTAAATAAAGTTTTGTAGGGGGGAAATATTTCCATCTAGATCAACAATGTAAAACATAAAGAAAATGGGAACTTTCTCTTCATATGAGAAAAACTAGAACAAAAAGGAACAAAGATTAAGTCTCAAAACATTAATTCTTCAATCATTGCACTCCCCAAACTATATTTTTTGCTGTCTCTCTGCTGTTCTTTCTACTTCCCTACAATAAAAATCAATCTAGACCTCTACAAATAATGTAGACCTCTACAAATAATTATATATCATGCTATTTTTATGGTAGTTATCACATCAATAGTATACTAGTAGTCTTGTATACATGGATTGGTATTGGTAGAATACTTTCAAAAACTTTTAAATATAACATAACAGTGGTTTATTATGGTATATCCAAGAGTTCTGCTATTATTAAAGAGAGTTCCCTCACTGTACATGGTCAGTGCAATCCACAGCAAAGTAACTCCAGTCAAATCCCATTGATTTCATGCCAAGAGAGCAATCCTAGACAGGTCTATTCAGAATCCTATTCAGATTTATTCAGTGAGGCTTACTCCTATGAAATTGTTCTTAGAAGTACATTTCAAACCTCTTAATCATAGCTAAAAGAAGTAGTTAAATCTGTACCAGGCATCCCTGTGTGTGAAGATCACAACAACTCCAGCTAAACAATGCCTCTCTGCACTAAGAAAAGCAAAATAGTTTTTACATGAGTTTGTGCTAGTTTTACAGTGTCAGGACACAATCAGATCAGCATCTCCCTCCTTCCCTCCCCTCCTAAGGAGAATTTTCCCATTTAGTACTTTATTAGTCCCTGGTTATGATTATTCTGTAACTAAGGGGGTATCTTGTATTTAAATATTAATGTTTGTGTAGTTATTACAGTATTTGATTATTTGTCCAGAGGCATTGTAAAATTAAATACAGCTTGTCATTTATGGTAATGCAGAGAAGAATAGGCTTTTAAAAGCCTTTTCTGTCTACTCTTTCAGATTTATGACTGGCTCCACATATGATTTTTACTGATTATTTGATGGTTCAGGTTTTGTGTTTGTGTGTGTGTGTGAGAGAGAGTGTTCTTCAAAGCTTTTTAGATGTAAGGTTTCAGAAAGCATTGTTAGTGGTGTGTAAAAATTATTTTCTCTCTGTGGTACAAATATATTCTTTTATATTGTAAAAGTTGTTTGTCAGCTGCATTAAAAAGTCAGTTGTGAGGAAGCAAAGTTAATAGAAATAAGTGATATCTCTGATCCTTTTCTCCTCAGGACATGATTACATAGCAAATTTTGCAGCTTGAGTATATTTTTCAAACAGGTAGAAAAATCAAAAGCTGAACTGTTAGAAAAAAGCATGATGCAGCACAGCATCTCCCATGTAAACTATGCAACCTATGCACAGTCACAATTTCACATTTGCCATGAGGACTGGAAATCAGGATGCCTTCAATATTGGTATGGGGGAGGGGGTGGCCAAAAAATCTCAAGTATACATAATGAAAAGCTGTCCTCAGAGAAGTACCTTGACCATCAAAGCCGTGACATCTTATTCTTCACTTTAGAAGATTATAGAAAAATGTGTATAATTTTTTAAAAAAATTATCAGCAGTGGGACATGCATATAACAGTGCAAATATATCATAGCACTGCCACTATGTTAATATGTCATGGTAGGTTTGCTGAATGCAAAAGAAGAACAATTCATTGTTACAAAATTTTGGCTTGAGGTATTTATTTATTTCAAACATTTATAGCCTGTCTTTTTATATTATATATCCAAGACTTGGGTGAACATTTAGAAATAAAACACAATAAAAACTATAATCAGCAATACATGAAGATAGCAACATCCCTCTCCTCAAATGACAACTATGAGGAGGAGGAAAATACAGCTGACAAAAACTCATCATCTATAACATATTTTTAGGGACCCAGAGTCCCCATCATGAGAAGCATTCTGTCCACCAAAAACAAGAAACCTTCTTAGAAAAAAAGACAAACCAAACCAAACAAAAAACAGCATCTCTGATATATAACTTATCTGATAGGGCTCTCACAGAGCAGGAAGAACATGTTTTAAACAGAGGGTCATCTCTTTTATTAATTCTCATATTTTATTTTCATTAGATTTGCCACACCTCATCATGATCCAGTGGATATCAGGTTGGATATTTTTAAATTCATTAGAAATATGAGATTAAAAACTTATTTGGGGGGAAATGCATTAGGAAATTGTCCTTCTTCTACCAAAAACCACCCTGGTCCATGCTTTATACCCTCAGGTCCAGGGCCTCTTTCTATTCATGTATCTGAAAACAAACTAATGTAGGATTTAGAGAAACTTGAAAAAACCACCAAACCTTATTGGTCTAATTTAAACCGTTTGGAAAGGACAGCACTGAACAATTTGACCAAAGAACATAACATTATCATAAAAGAAACCGATAAGGGGGGGGGGTGATTGTTATACAAAACATGGTAGATTATTATAAAACAACTTAACAATCAAATGTATTACATCCCCCTTAGTTACAGCCCTTTACAATCCATCCAAGAAGATATTAGATTCCTATTGAAAGAAGTGAGATGAAATCACCTTGTTTGCTGTATTTGATGTGACCTCCCTATACACTGGCATTCCTCAAACAGAAGCTATAACAACTATAGAGAAGATATTGAATAGAAGGGACAACAACTACCTTCCCCCTCCCACTTCTTTCTTAATAGCCTTATCAGAAATTGTGCTAAAAAAAAAATTAAGTTCAATGGTAAGTTCTATTGCAGATCCAAGGTATGGGATCTCTAATAGCTCCAGAAGAAGCAAATTTGTATATGAATGATTTTGAAGACAAGAACATATATTCTCCAAATAATGCTTTTCAGAGATATATTATAAAGTGGTGATATTATAAAACTGATGACATTTTTGTGTTATGGAAGGGAACATTAAAACAGTTACATACATTCTAGAATCAGCTTAACAATAGAGATATGAATTTAAAAATTGAATTACATGCAAATTAAAAACAGATACACTTTTTGGACATCATAGTTTTCAGGGACGACTACCAAATATTCACATATTTGTATAAAAAAAAAACTGATAAAAATTCCATCCTTGGATATTACAGCCACCACCTACCAAATGAAATAATTTATCTTTTGGTCAATTTCTCAGAAACAGGAGAAATTGCACTACATTACAGGATCTTCAGAGTAAGGCTTCAATATTACAGAAAATTTTGTCTGACAAAGGATACCCACAGCAAGTTTTATAAACATCTCCTATCCAGGCCACTGCTAAAGATAGAAGTGAGCTTCTAAGGGGCAAGGAAAAAAGTTACCTTGGAGGCTTATATGTAGTTTAACTTATACTTCTATAAGTGCAGCCTTTAAAAAGAGCATCTATAAAAACTGGAACATACTAGATGATATTCCTATGTGTAATAAAAAAAAACAATCGTTACTTATAAAAATCCAGCTAGCTTGAAAAATCTCCTAGTACATAGTAATACTCATCAGAAAAAGAATCTACAATCCGTTTTACCAGGATCCAGCTCTCTATTGGGTCACTTTCCCTGTAGGCATTGCTACTTTTACAAAAATACAAAATCTATGAAATATTTTATTAACCTTTCAGACAATAAAAATATTATCTTAAAGAATTCACAACTTACAATAGTGATCATGTAGTCTATGCAATATCATGTGGATGTGGAAAAATTTATATAGGTGAGACAAGCAGGCCTCTTAAATTAAGACTCTCTGAACATAAAAGCAATATATAACATAAAAGAATTGGTGCTCCTCTCCAAAGAATTGGAACATTTCTTAGAGCACAATCATATACCCACAGACTTTTTGTTTTGGGTTATATTTAAGTGAGACAGGATAATAGAATTCTGTGAAGAAGCTGAATGGATTTTGAAACTGAAAACTCTGTCTGCACCCTAATGGGTTAAATGAGAACGTATCTTGGCAGACGCTCATGTGGATAAGAGCCAGGACAAGCCCAGACAGCTCACTATGCTCAAGTGTATACATGGGAATGGAATCAAAAAGAATCCGGAAGATCAGTATGGCTCTTTAATGTTCATTTACTAATAACTTAAATGAAGAATTCCCTGTGTTTATGTAATATGTAGTGTATGTTAATGCTGGTTTAGTTGTCTAAGTATTAAGAACTAATTATGAGCTGTACTCTGTACATGCTCTGTGAAGTTGTCCTGTGTTTTATTCATATGTTTTATTAACTTTTGAAATGATGTATTAAATAATATTTTTATATTTTATATTATTTGGTAGATTCCCCCTGACAAAGCTGCGCATGAAACACACAGGGGTTGTACAATTATTAAAGATTTCTTTCTTCTGTACCAATTATCTCTTCGTCTTCAAGGAAGACTTAAAGCTGACAAACCAGCCAAAGCTGGTTAAAGATACTGCACATCACAGAAAACATCTGCACCTCCATTGCACCTGCCCTTGATTTAAAAGTACATCCAACTACAAACTAGCCCTTTAAGATGAAATTGACTCTGCAAATGTCAATGAGTCTAAAGATAACCAAAAACACCTCAATCTTATCTGGATTAACAATTAATTTATCCAGTCTATTATCACCTCCAGTCAGTGATTTAGGACTTCCTCTGTCCCGTTTTGCCTAATGCAGCTGAAAAATTGGCATAGAAGTGAATATCACCTTGTTTGGACAACCTCTCCCAGACGTTAAACAACAGGATGGAACCTTATGGAACCCCATATTTCAAAATGTATGGGGCTGAGAAACATCTTCTGGACTTGACCAGCAAAGTAAATGTCAAAACATTCAAAAGCAATGACATGGGTACAAAGCTTATCCAACCAGTCCAGAAGAATACCATTGTCAATGGTATAAAATGCTGCAAAGAGGTCTGGGAGAATCAACAGGGTCACACATACTGTGTGTGTCTCTCTCTCCAGCAAAACTGGAAACAAAGACAATCTTGGTCCTAAAACAGAATTTGAAACTAATCAATTTCATACAAGAAAACTTGGGATCATATGGCCACCACTCATTTAAGCACTGTGACTAAAAGAGGATAATAGCCATATTATTCACACTTCTTTCCAACAGGCACATAAGGTAAGAAAAGAGTGTTCCATACAGAACCTTCTAAGCATGGAAGTCTGATTCACCCTGATGTTTGCTGGAGGGGGTGTGTTCATATGGGTAACAGTGACGTGCATGAGGCCTCTTCAAATGCTCTGTATGAAGTGACTGTGCATCCTAAAACATGCCTTATAATCTTTTATAACATTGAAGACATACAGGAATTTGTGGCAAGCAAATCAAAAGTATTCCCTCCCATATGCTGTAAAGGCTGAAAATCACTGCCCTATATTCCTGCTCTACATCGTACCACTCTGTTACCTGTTCTCCTTACAAATAAGAGAATTGGGGGGATGGAATTAGCAGCAAGGAAGATGGCTATGCGAGAGGGGTAATGACGGGATCTTTCACCCCTATTTACGGAGTCCCTTCCCCAAGACAGCAGATGAGGCTAGTGCTTTTAAGTTCAAAGAGTAATCTTTTATTAAAAGAGGAAAACATATGCACACACAGAAGTGAATAGTAAAATGAATAGTAAAATGAACATAGTGTCTATTACCTCCCTCTCTTGACTTTTGTGTTGTGGAAGGCATAATAAGGCATCTGCCAGGAAATTCATTGTCCTGGGGAGGTGTTTGCTCGTAAATTGAAACTTTGAGCAGAACCACAAGTGACAAAAGGCACAGATTGGACACTTGTCAGCTTCCCTCAAGTTTTGATGGGAAATGTAGGCATCCGAGTCTTGCAGTTTGGCTCTCTGACTGCTGTCCAATGGACTTTTCAACTGTCACTTGTCCAACATTCCACCAAGCTGCCTACATTTCCCATCAAAACTTGAGGGAAGCTGACAAGTGTCCAATCTGTGCCTTTTGTCACTTGTGGTTCTGCTCATAGAGAAAAACTCTGGCCATCTAAGTTGCTTCACTCCCAGCTGTCATGGCGAGCGGAGGGCTTCCAAATTCTTGTGGTCCATCCACACCTCAAACGGTACCTTCAAGCCAATGATGCCATGTTGACAGAGCTAATTTAACGGCAGCTGCTTCTTTGTCCCACACCGACCAATGTCTCTCAGAGTCAGAAAATTTGCAGGAAACATATGCACAGAGGTGTAACTACCCATCCTCCCCCTCCTGCTGTATTACCCCTCCCATTGCAGTGTCACTCGCATCTACCTGCACAATGAATTTCCGGTTCTCATCCGGATGGCGCAGGATGGGTTCAGAGGTAAAGAGTGCTTTCAGCTTCTTAAACACCTGTTGACACTTCTTAGTCCAGGCCAACTTAGCACTCCATCCTGCCCCTTCCCCTTAGTCTTTAGCAGATAAGTTAACGGTAGAGTAGCCTGGGCAAAATTTTTTATGAATGGCCTGTAAAAGTTCATGAAACCCAGGAATGATTGAAGCTGCCATCTGGTTGTAGGGGCTTCCCACCCTAACACATCCTGCACCTTGGCTGGGTCCATCCCCAATCTTTTTGAGGAGACCCGATATCCTAGAAAGTCCAGCTCTTCCTTATGGAACTCACACTTGGACAGCTTAGCGTATAGTTTATTTGCATAAAGAGCGCTCAGCACTTCTCTGACCAATTTCACATTCTTCATAGATACCTGTGTAAATCAAAACATCATCAACATAAACTACCACTCCTTTGTACAAGAACTTGTGCAGAACCTCATTGATCAGGGTCATAAAAACTCCTGGCGCCCCATGGAGCCCAAAAGACATCACCAAATACTCAAATTGCCTGAGGGGAGAGCTGAAGGCAGTTTTCCATTCATCCCTTTCCTTGATGCAGACTCTGAAATAAGCATCCCTTCAGTCTAACTTAGTGAAGTTTTTCCCTTTGGCAATGACCCCCAATAAATCCCTGATAAGGGGGAGCGGGTAAGCATTGGACATGGAAACAGCATTGATCCCTCAGTAGTCCGTACAAAGTCTTAAGCCCCCTTCCTTTATCTTTCAGAATAACACTGGGGCTGCATGAGAGGAGCTTGCTGGTCTGATGAAGCCCCTCACCAGATTTTTGTCAATGAATTTGTGGAGCTCCTCGCATTTGGATGGGCTTATGGAATACAGCTTACCCTTGGGAAGGGTCTATCTGGGAATCAACTCAATGGCACAGTCCATGGCCCAATGAGGAGGGAGTTCATCAGCCTCCCTCTCCTCAAACACTTGCTTCAGATCCTGATACTTGGGTTGTGTCTCCTTAACTTCCTCCTGGGTAAGACACACAGTCGAAGGCATTGTTGGGGGGGTGGGGCCCCCACTTCATATCCCACACATGCCGCTTGCAGTCTTCACGTAATGACCCAGAAAAACTCCACCTTCATCTCCTTGTTCCAATCTTGCATGTTGGCAGTGTACTCACGGAACTCTGCAACAAACTCCTGCACTGGCTGGTTCCCTTGCTGCATGTGTTTCAACTTAGTCCTTGCCCTCTCCCCTTTGAGAGGGTCTTTGTACGGTGCCTTTAGTGCTCACAAATAGGCTCTCGCACTCCGTAGCTCTGGGGTTCGGGCCACATGGAGAGTCACATAACATTTCACTGCAGCTCCCCCCAGTCGGGAACTCAGATAGCTTACCCAACTGGTTTCATCTGGAAAGGTATGGCCCTATTCTCACAGGAACTCTGTCACTTGCACTAGGAAGTATCCTAGCTCCTCGGGGTCCCCTTCAAAGTGAGCTTCCAGCTTGCGTAATCCCAACAGCTGTTGGACCAGCAGCCCCAGTAGCTATTGGGGCAACTGCACCAGAACCCCCTTTGGTGGCTGTGCCGGAACCCCTCCAGGCAGCTGTAACGGGATTCCTCCTGGCGGCCCTCTGCCGGGCACAATAGGCAGTAGTAGCAGCTGCACTGTCCCTGGCCCTCCTGGCCCAACTGGCCTCGCAGGACCTCCCCCATCAGGAAGTACTGGGTCTCCCTGTCTGGCAGGCCGTGCTCCTTGCTCATCTGGCAACACTGGTGCTCCCTGGCCCTGGCCTGCTGGGTGTATTGGGATCCCCTGTCCATCTGGGGCTACCAGGCTTCCTTGCCCACCCAAAGATAGGGGTGGATTCTGATCCACTAACTTGGTTCTCTCTTGACTGGGGCTGCTGCCTCAGCCCTCTCTTGGAGCGAGTTGGAGGGTCATCAATAAAAAGTCCTGTACATTCTGCATGAAGGTGAACATGTCTCCCCACAGCTCACCCACCTCAGCACGTAATTCCTGCATGGTGGCCCCAGTGGTTGCTCCCAACGGTTCCTCTGCATCTGAGTCATCCTCTCCCTCGAGGGTCCCTTCCTCCTGGAACAACTGCTGTTGGAACAGATGGCTTCTCTTTCACTCCAACAGTTCTAAACCCCTTCTGTCCAATGCCATCCCAAAAGGGTGTTTTCAAAGAGCTCCTGATGCATAAAGAATCTTTGGGGGATACCGACTCAGGGCTGCACCCCTTCTCTAGACAATACCTCTGCACCTCTGCACTTACGTCTGCAGGGACTTCCACAGTTCCTCCAACCAACACGTTCATGTTGGGCCCAGCCTGTCAGCAGGATCGTCAAAGTTTTCCCCTGTTGGCACTATAGTACTGGTACACTCTACTCCTGCAACCATGGTTCGGGTGATGGAAGTCAAAAGTTACTCAGGTCCAGCTCTCGGGTGAAGAATGATTCCTATCAAACTGTCAGAGACTGCCAGCTTAGATCTCAAATAACTGAATGAGTCCAAAGATGCATGAGTTAAAGCTTTTAATAACCCAAGAGTTCAGTACAGAAAGACTTGCTTGATATGAATAAATTTTCCCTCCCCCTACTAGATATATTAAACTGTTCAAGCACCACCCACTCTACTCTAAACCCTCCCTTTTTGCTAGGTTCCCATCTATGCAGAGAAAAAGTACAGTGAGAGAAAGTAGAATTGTTATGATTAAAAATCCTTGGCCATGCTGATAACTGCTTTCCTTTTAGCGTCTCACAGCTTCTCAAGCTGCATCTCCAGCACTCCCAAAGTATGGCAAAGATCCTAATAGCACTCCCAAAGAAGCCCAAAGAAGATCAGGCCTGCATCACACCAGTGAACCCCAAACTCCCAGAGTATGGCAGGGGCCATGACCCTGAAAATATCTACCTATCCTGGAGAGTAGTCCAGTCCATGGAGGAAGAGAATAGCTTCAAACATCCAGCATCCTTGGCCAGGAGAGCGAGAGGCTTAGGGTAAACTCAAGGGAGCAACACTTCAGATCCAATAAGTGTGCACAGTTTGAATGGGGCAAAGGTCCCTACTCTTATAGGGCAAAACATGCCCTGAGGTGGGAGAGCCCTCCCAACCATTGGAACAAAGACCCCAATGGTCAGTTCCTGGGAGTAACAAAGGTTTGGTTACCTTGATTGCTTGCTGCTAGGGTGGGACAAAAGAGTAAGATTTTGCTCTCCTATTGAATTATAAAGGAATGTTTGCAAATTGATGTCCCTAGAGCTGAGTTGATTAATTTAGTTGGGGAATGTACCTTTTCCCAGGAATGAATTACAAAAACTTATGGGTGCTAATTGATTTCTCCTCAGTCTTGGGCTGGGGATCTCATCACGGAAGGAGGGAAAGGAATGTGCTAAGTCACCTCTGGTCACTGCATTTACATTCGGCATTCCATTCATGCCTAGATCTCTCAGGCAGGACTCAGCAGCTGCCAGTTGGAATTCCTCTGTTTGCAAATAAAACTGCATTTAATCCAGGGGCCTTGTGATTCTTATATCACAGGTAGCTATTAAATAGCTATTAAACATGGCGAAGGCCAGGTCGACTGCTTACAACACCTGTATTCTTTTTCCGGACTATCCTTAAATTGTAATCCTTACAAAGTATTCTACAAATACTCTCTTTTTTCCTGATGTGATCTGTGCTTAGTAGTTAATAACACCTTATAATAACTACCTCAGAATCAATGCATGAAGTTCATAATGTATTTTACTGTAGTTACACTGCAAGCTTGCTGATAGAAAGACTATTGATTATGCCTATGATATCTGACTCAATAAAATTTCTGACCATAGATTGGGGCACCCAGGTGCCACTATGATATATATATAATAAAAAATGTTTACTTGTTCTGCTTGGAAGAAGAAAAGAATTGCTATCAGAAAGGCGCACAAAAGAAAGCTTGTTTACTGGTTTTACTTGATAATAAGCGATGTTTGTATTTTCTCTGTCAGTAATGTTTAAGTTGCAGAAAGCCAGATAGTGTGTTTTGATGCTTTGTTTAACTGTAAGGTTAGAATTTCAGATCCAAAAACCCCTTCTACAAGTCCAGGCTTACATAATAGTTGTTCTGCTAACAGATAGCTCCCTTGGCTGCTGCTGCCAAGGGAGCTGCTTCCATCAAGGGCTGGGCTTTCCATCTGCCCGGCCCCGCCCCTTGCTGCTCCAGCCTACAAAGGTTGTTGTAGCCTGCACTGCTGCTGTTGCCACTGCCAAGGGAGCTGCTTCCATCAAGGGCTGGGCTTTCCATCTGCCCGGCCCCGCCCCTTGCTGCTCCAGCCTACAAAGGTTGTTGTAGCCTGCACTGCTGCTGCTGCCACTGCCAAGAGAGCTGCTTCCATCAAGGGCTGGGCTTTCCATCTGCCCGGCCCCGCCCCTTGCTGCTCCAGCCTACAAAGGTTGTTGTAGCCTGCACTGCTGCTGCCGCTGCTGCCAAGGGAGCTGTTTCCGTCAAGGGCTGGGCTTTCCATCTGCCCGGCCCCGCCCCTTGTTGCTCCAGCCTACAAAGGTTGTTGTAGCCTGCACTGCTGCTGTTGCCGCAGCCAAGGGAGCTGCTTCCATCAAGGGCTGGGCTTTCCATCTGCCCGGCCCCACCCCTTGCTGCTCCAGCCTATAAGACTGCTGCTAGGGGACTGCTCGCCTTGTTACTGTTTCTTGTTTTTATACTATGTGTGTTAGTTATTGTAGTCTATGTTGTTATTTTGGTAGGGTATTGGGGTTTTATGTATGTTTGATAGCTTAGTCTGTGATAGTTGGTGGGCTGTTGATTTTGTGAGGGTGGTGGGTTAGCACTATGATCATTGGTGAGGAGGCCGGCTTTGGGGTTGGGGATCCCAGTGATCCGGGGACGTGGGAGGTATGGTGGTGGGAGCAGATTATGCATCTTCCCTGTCTGGTCTCTTGGAGGCAGTGGCCAGCTGGGCCTTGGAATTCCCAAAACTTTTAGTTCTCGGAGATTTCAACGTCCATGCTGACGACAATGCCTCCATGCAGGCCATTGACCTGGTGTCCTCCATAGCGGCCCTAGGACTCTCCCAGTTTGTTTCAGCTCCTACGCATCAAGCAGGTCACATGCTGGATTTGATTTTTGGGGCAGGGATGATGGTGGTCTTGGATGCCTATGATGCAGTGCCATGGTCAGATCACTTTGTTCTGAAGGCTCATCTGAGTATGCCGCTCCTTTCCCAGGTGGGCGGTGAGCAGATTTACGCTTGCCCGCGGAGGCTTATGGATCCAATTGGTTTCCAGGCGGCTCTGTGGGATCCGATGCCCCCTGGCAGTACGTTAGATGAGCTGGTGGATGATTGGCATGGCTGTCTTTCTGAAGCCATTGACGCTATTGCCCCCTGCCGTCCTCTCCGAGCCCGCAAACGGGTAGCTCCTTGGTTTACCGAGGAGCTTCACCAGATGAAGCGGTCTCTGAGACGACTAGAGCGAGTGTGGAGGCGGGGGCGCGACGAAGAGGCAAGAGCATCTTATAGGACGTTTATGAAAGCCTATGAGGTGGCAATGAAAGCAGCAAAGAGGGATTTCTTTGCTGCTTCCATTGCGTCCGCTGGCTCACGCCCGGCTCAATTATTTCGAACAGTTCGGTCCTTGGTCTCCCTCTCTCAGGGAGACCACCAAATTCTTAATTCAACTATTGGCTGCGAGGCTTTTGCGAGCTATTTTGCGGGCAAAATCTTGTCCCTTCGCCATGGCCTGCCACCCACTGTTGATACAGTAAGGGAACTGGAGACCGCTTGGCCGTCTTCTGGGTCCGTATTAGACCATTTCAGACTGCTCTCTCAGGACGATGTTGACAGGATCCTGCAGGGGATGAGGCCAACCACCTGTCCTCTGGACCCCTGCCCATCCTGGCTGGTGAAGGCCAGCTCGGAGGGGCTACGGGACCATTTGGTGGCCATTGTTAACATCTCCCTGAGCTCTGGGGTTTTTCAGGAGCGTTAAAGGAGGTGGTAGTGCGGCCCCTCCTGAAAAAAAACATCTTTGGACCCCACCGACCCGTCCAGTTACTGCCCAGTGTCAAACCTCCCATTCCTGGGCAAGGTAATTGAGCGGGCGGTGGCAGTACAACTGCAGGAATTCCTGAATGATGCTCTAGTCCTGGACCCATTCCAGTCTGGCTTCCGTCCTGGCCATAGGACGGAGACAGCCTTGGTTGCCCTCACAGATGACCTTTGCAGGCATCTGGATCGAGGCGGGTCAGCGCTGCTTGTGTTACTTGATCTCACAGCAGCGTTTGACATGGTTGACTATGATTTGTTGGCCAGCCGCCTTGCCAACGTGGGGATTAGGGGGACAGCCTTACAGTGGCTGGTCTCCTTTCTCCAGGGTCGGGGACAGAGGGTGGCGCTTGAGGGAGATCCATCTCCCCATCACCCTTTGGTGTGCGGGGTTCCCCAAGGGGCGATACTCTCCCCGATGTTATTTAACATCTATATGCGCCCCTCACCCAGTTGGTGCGGAGGTTTGGGCTGGGTTGTCATCAATACGCGGATGACACCCAACTTTTTCTGTTGATGGACGGCCGGCCAGACACGGCCCCAGACAATCTGGCCAGAGCTTTGGAGGCTGTGATGGCATGGTTGAAACAGAGCAGGCTGAAATTGAACCCAGTGAAGACGGAGGTCCTGCAGCTGGGACGGGGGCTGCCAGATGTTGGGATCCAGCTCCCTGCCCTGGATGGGACACCACTGGCAACTTTGCCAGTGGTAAAGAGTCTGGGTGTGCTCCTGGATGCCTCCCTATCGATGGAGGCCCAGGTCACGGCGGTTGCCAAGTCTGCATTTTTCCATCTTTGTCAGATCAGGCAACTTGCCCCCTACCTGACGCCCCAGGACCTGGCTACAGTGATCCATGCAACAGTCACCTCCAGGCTAGATTACTGTAACTCACTCTACGCTGGGCTTCCCCTGGGCCTGATCCGGAAACTACAACTGGTCCAGAATGCGGCAGCACAGGTCCTGACTGGTATACCTTACCAGTCACACATCACACCTGTCCTGCGCCAGCTGCACTGGCTTCTGGTTGAATTCCGAATCAGGTTCAAAGTGTTGGTTCTTACCTTTAAAGCCCTGAGCGGGTTGGGACCGGCATATCTTCGGGACCGCCTCTCCCTGTACGTTCCCCGGAGATCGCTTCGATCAGCGAATAAATATTTACTTGTGGTCCCCGGCCCTAAGGAAGCCCACCTTGCTTCAACCAGGGCCAGGGCCTTTTCAGTCCTGGCCCCAGCCTGGTGGAACGCTCTGTCAGTGGAAACCCGGGCCAGCGGGACATATTATCGTTCTGCTGGACCTGTAAGACAGAGCTGTTCCGCCAGGCGTTCGGTGATTGAAGGGGGCGGTGCCATGTTGGCCTCCCACCTTTGGGGTGGGGGAGGGTTCTCCCCACCACTGCACTTTGTTAATTTGTTTTATTGTTTGTATATTGATTTTAGTTCTTGTTTTTATTGATTTTAACTGTTCACCGCCCAGAGCCCCTGGGGATGGGCAGTATATAAATTGAAATATAAAATAACAGCTACAATTACATCTAGGTAGCTGCAAGCCACCCCCCCCCCCCATATAAGCATGGCTGTGATTCTGCTATCACATGCACCAGCATTTGCACACAGTTCAGAATTCTAAGGACGGCTTTAATTCTAAAACAGTAGGGAGAACGGCTGATTTGGACTGCAGCTATTTCACTGGGGAGGGGGTGAATCCCACTCCCTCATACTATTTTCCCTAATAGAAACTGCCTCCTGGAGCTGCTATTATTACTGGAAGAGGGGGAAGGGAAGGCAACTGTACCTCCCACATCTATTTATATTGTAATCCCCCTTGAGTTCCTGCAAAGTTGAAAGGCAGCTAAAAAGTATTTTAAATAATTAATAATAAATCTCTTCTAATTGCAATTTGAGATTTTTAGCTTGCTTATTCAGAACTCTCAGGCCCTTGCAGTTGTATGAAGATACACTTGAAAGTGTGCTGGCAATCTCTGGTGAAATGTCAGAGATTGGCTAGGCTGAATTTTCAATGAGTAGCTTCAGTGCCTTCATAGCTCTCTGCTTCACTATTAGCAAAAGCTGGATTAATTGTGCAAAAAAGATGTAAATTTGCTCAATTTGTGTGATTTGTCAAGATCACAGAATTCAGATTTTTTTGGATGGGGGCAAAATTTTAATTTATTTTAATTTTAATTCTTCTTTTAATAGAAAATAAGAGCAGCCTTGGATATAACTATCATGAGAATCTGAAGCATCAGGCATAGATATTACTCAGGAAGACCAATTAATAACATGATGATGATATGATGATGATGATGATGATGATGATGATGATGATGATGATGATGATGATATATGAATGCGCTCAAATATGGGTACACAAACTCTGAGACCATTATGCAATATTGTTCATCAGTTAATTCCAGATATTTATTGAGAGATAGAAAATGTGTGTACAAAGAGTAGAGGATTGGGCAAATGCTTGGCACTCACTGAACTCTGGGGTAACAAATAATGTTTGGTATGAATAAACATTTCAGAGCCACAAACAATCCCAAATTCCTAATTAAGTCTGTGGTTTTACAGTTAGCAAGAAATGAAGTGCCACGCATGAATATATGCATTATACCCTTTGATAATAATTGCTTACCTCACATGGGTGTTTCGAGAATTAATTTACAAGTTAATATTTGTAAAACTCTTTGAAGATAAAAAGAACTCTATAAATATGCATTATTGGTATTTATTGTTATTAATAAGCGACATTTATTCAAACATGGCAATGCTACTAATCCATGCATAGTATGAGGTTTGAAAAATACTAATAAAAGTGCTGACAACCAACCAAGTCACTCCCGTCAATTGAAAATAGGTTTCGTCTTTCTCCTCTGCTTGACTTTTTTGACAACTGTCAAACAAAAGTGAACAACTTAGAAAGTTTTCTGAAATGAAAATTAGAAGCAATGCACAGCATGTTCCTAAGAGTATTTGCTTACTAAGAACTATGCCTGGCTGTGTTCAATGGGATTTACTCTCCAGTAGGTAGGACTGTAGTTTTACACCCCAATCCAATTCATGTTTACTTAGAAGTAAATCCCAATTGGTTCAGTGGGCCTTATTTTCAGTTAATATGCAGTCTCCAAGTTCCTGCTTTGCTGCCAATGCACACCTGAATAGTAGGAGTCCAACTAGAAGTGTATTTACAGATCAGATTAATGCCAAACTAAGTCATAAGCCTGATCTGCATGTGGTGGTGGCCCTAGACAAACCACTTTCCCATGTAAGCATTCCATACAACTGCCATCTCAGTTAAATGAGCTGCTGACACCTGTTCTGGTCTATGGGCATGCAGTGTTAGCATTCCTGTCCTGCGACTGAGCAGACTACAGATAAATGATGTGCTAACACAGCATGTGCATGATTCAGCAGCATACATCTTAACTGCATTTAAATTAGATAGGCTTCATGGGTAAATTAGATGAATGCTTACATGGGTAAGTGCTTTGCCTGTGGCCAGCATTACATTAAATCCAGGCCTTAGCCCTTGAACTGCACAATTCAAAGACTTGTCCTGGTGATGCCTCTGTTCTATCCCATCTCAAAATGTACAGCTTGATTGGATTTCCACTTTATCCACCATAGGAGCTGATAGGATGAATCAAAGAAAGTACTTAAGTGAATTGCTGGATGTATAGTATACTCTACAAGCTGTGGGATACAATTCACATATATGGATGCCAACTTTTGTACTGGTTCTACTCCAATGCCTATAACAGTAGTCTGATACATAGAAGTTCAGCAGCTGATAGTTTTATCCACCACATCTTTGCCCAGGAAAAGGTTAACCTGTTAAATTTCTATACAGCAGATCTGGTAAGTCATATGAACAGGAATGATAAAAAGGTTGATAGCCCTGCTTGCATATCCCTGACAGCCTACCTTGTTTTTATCCTATCTTCATCTAAAAGCAAACCCCAGTGAGCAAGACATTATTGCTAACTTGTATGCAACCTCCCCCCCGCCCCCGCCATACACACACACCATAAATATATAGGCTTCTCAAATACCGGCTGCTGTACCCAAATGGCCTATCTCATGTTGGGGAGTCCCTATCAGAGAATACATCTAACCTTTCCCACAACTCAGAGCCAAGCTACAAGTGATGCCTTACACAGGTTGGACGCTTGTCAGCTTACCTCAAGTTTTGATGGGAAATGTAGGCGTCCTGGTTTTACAGCTTGGCTCTCCATTGCAGCTGCAAGACCAGGATGCCTACATTTCCCATCAAAACTTGAGGTAAGCTGACAAGTGTCCAACCTGTGTCAGGCGTCACTTGTAGCTTGGCTCTCATGCTGTTCAACCAATGTGTGGCCATTGTTCAACCTCTTCAGAAGAAACAGAGGATAGCCAAAGAATGGATCATTTCCTCTTTATTCCCTTACCAATCCTTTTGTTGTCTGTACATACACAATGAGAGACATACACAGTATTTCGGTCTCACTAATGTGACTGAGCAATAATCTCATACTTAAGAATCATGAAAGCTCACTATCTAGGTAATTATCCAAGGCCTAAACATATTCCATGTTGCAGTGACACCAGTGCGAATGATGTACAAATCATCTTAACATCAACTAATCATCTGACTTTGATTCTTTCCACTGCCTCCTGCTTTTGACTTTGCAGTTCAAAGATTTGCTTTATAGCATGATTTCAGACTATCCGATCTACTTTAATTTGAACATCCATTTTAATGCCTGTCTTCCTTGAACTGTTAACATTTAAGTTTTGTGAACTACACTGGTATGTTGTTTGTGCCTTGAAATGCACCATAGTCGATCAGTTCTACAACTTGAGCTAATCAAGAGCTTTATCTTTGTTTTGCTGGGTATTTTAGAATGGACATCACATGATCAATTTGTGATTAAATGAATGTAGTCTGGCAGTATGACTACCAACCTCCAAGTGGGGCCTGAAAATTTCCCAGAATTACAACTGATCTCCAGACTACAAAAATCAGTTCCTCTGGCTACTTTGGAGGGGGAACTCTGTGGCATTACACCCTACTGAGGTCCCTTCCTTCCCCAAACCTCACTTCCCCAGGCTCTACTCTAAATCTCCAGGAATTTCCCAACACAGAATTTGCAACCTTGCAGGTCATTAAAGGCTTAATAAACCAGCAATTTTGCTGCCTTCCTGGG
Organism: Eublepharis macularius; assembly: GCF_028583425.1. Taxonomy (NCBI): domain Eukaryota; kingdom Metazoa; phylum Chordata; class Lepidosauria; order Squamata; family Eublepharidae; genus Eublepharis; species Eublepharis macularius. The sequence continues at coordinate 133,447,902 of NC_072790.1, forward strand.
GCTGCAAAATTAGGTAGGTTACCAAGTGTCCGGGGTCTGAGCCCCAGCCCCCAGACTTGACAAAAGGAAACAGCAGGGGACAAAAGGGTGGCAGCAACTCCACCCCCCAAGCCGGCAACCAGGGCCAGAACCTACCTACTCCAGGGGGAAGGGGCAAAAGGCCAGGACCTCAGAGGGGTGGAGGGGGCAAGGAGAGACCAGCCAGCCCCACCTTCCAGGGGGAAGAGAGGGGGCTAAGCAGGCTGGAGGGAAAGGGCCATAGCAGGGGGAAGGTGGGTCCAGCAGCAGCAGCAGCCCAAGCAGAGCCCTTACCTGGCAGGGAGAGGACGCCGCCGCTGCAGCCCAGAGCCACACCATGGCTAGAAGACAGCCGCCTGGCTCAGGAGTTGCTAGAAGCCAAGCCTCTCCAGGGGGGGCTGCCACAGGCATTCTGGGGGAGGGGATGGGTAGCCCTGCCCAGCATTGCTGAGCAGGCAGCGCCGAAGCTGGCTAAGGCAGCTCCTCGTGAGCAGGGCCAGGCAAGCTCAGTAGCTCAGAAGCTGGCTAAGGCAGCTCCTCGTGAGCAAGGCCAAGGATCCCTCAGCTGGGGATGGCTCGCACTCAACCCCACCCTGCCAGCAAGGCAAAAGAGCCCAGGAGGGATTAGTGGTTGGAGGAAAACACCTGGAGGAATGCACAGCTGGGCCCAGTCAGGAGAGGGAACAAGCCTGGAAGGAGGGCGGGGTGGAGAAAGGAAACCCTATAAAGGGTGGCTGGGAAGAGCTCTGGGGTGGTGGGTTTGAGTAGGAGCGATGGAGCAGAGTTGGAGTGGGGAGAAGCCAAGGAAAAGGCAAGAAGGAGAGTGGAGGCTTGAAGGAGAGTCTTGGGAGGAAGAGATGGTGGAAGATGCAGGGGGTAAGCAGGCCAGGTTGAGCAGGCCAGTGAGTGGATTGAGAGGGAGTCAGGGTGAGGTATACCGCCCCTCCTTCCACAGAGCAGGGTCCTGCAGAATCCCTGGCCCCCCTGTGATGTCAGGGGCAGACTGCCCAGTGCCACGCCCAGCGGCAGCTGCAGCAAGCCCTGACACCAAGTACCTGGAAATTCACAACATATGGTTACTTTATTTGCAGGAACAGGCCCCCACCAGCCTTATGCACAGTTTTGTGTCTGAGTGGGGTCTGCTTCATTTCTCTAGAAGACAAGCATGGCCATCACATAAGACCTGGAACAATGCCAGAACAGAGTGCCTTTCATAAGAACTAGACCCTATTCAGTCTTCCATTTATCAATGAATGAATCAGCTTTGTGTAGGGTTGCCAACACTTGCTTGGGTAATACTTGGAAATTTGGGGGTGGTGGGGGTTGAGGGGGAGGGTATAATGGGATGCTTATCCATGTCTCATTAAGGCTTCCAACTGTTGAGGTTAAATATTTTATCCTACATTCTGAGCAGACCTTGGAGTGAGACCTGAAAACATATATTGCTCCTTTTATAGAAGCTGTTTGTCAATACAAAATAAAAATAAACTCTAGTGTTTTTAATAAAGCAAAGTATCAAAATATAAATGCTTATTAAGATAAAACCTACAAAGATGGAACAGATAAAGGCAACAAGAATTAAGTCTCCTAACATTTCTCAATTAAATATAAGTTTAAATCAATCAGATTTGCTGTAAAATGCTTTGAAGTTCCCATTACAACAGTAAGTTTCTCACCTAGATTTCATGAGATTTCTTTCAGCCAAAACCCTGATCTGCTATCTGGGTTAGCATGTTAATATGTTATCTTATGCAGAAATCTAAGATCTTTTTCATGTGATAGCATAGATAAACTATGATTTATTTGAGATTTAATTAATTATTCATATTTTCAATGATGTGACATTCTACCTAGCCAAAAAGTAACACTATGTCCAGCTTCAAGATACAAGATATAAATCAGTAAAGATGACAAGAAAAGTTAAGTGAGCAGATCATCACTGATCCATTAAAACAATTAGAGAACATTTATCTTATACTGTTCACTATTTTTAATTGGCAGTAGTTATACAACATACTAGGGGGAAAAAACTACAGTAAAGTTCAAACACAGTTCACTAGAATATATGTGCATCACTAAGTATAATGTGCTCAAATCCATATTTCCATAACAGAGGGACCTCAACAGGGTATAATGCCATGTAGTTTTCCCTACAAAGCAACCATTTCCTCCAGGGAAACTGATCTCTGTACGTTAGAGATCAGTTGTAATTCCTGGAGCTCTCCATCCTCCACCTGGAAGCTAGCAACACTAGGTTTGTGACCTAAGTTCATAGGTCTGCTCCTTTCTTTAAAATCCCAGTCTAACAGCACCTTAACGACTAACTAGATTTTAAAGAAATTTAATGTGCTGTTGGATCCAGATCTCACTCTTTAACTGCAGACCAACCCACCTGAAATTTGCTTTAAAATGAAGACATAGGAACACAACAATCCCTGTTGCACTTGGAGTTCCCACTGGCTCTGGACTGAAGCAATGGTAAGAAAAAAAATTCCTAAATAGGAAACTGAACAGAGAGTTACATTAATTAGCATGGCTTCTAATATTCTTGTACTTATGCCATTATAATTCTCCCTGAGTTTGGACTGTAGACTATACTACTGTGTACTGTCTGTTTATGTAAGTATGCTCCTACTAGGACATTTCTGCATCGTTTCACATGCCATGCTTATACTTTGTTTCAATTCTGTATCAGATTTCTGCTTGTTTTCAAATTTCTGCAATCCCAACCCTATTGCGTTGTTTATTGGCTGCCCCAACTGTTGATTGCATTGACTCACTCGGTAATCTGCCTTGAGTATCAGGGAGAAAGGCAGACTATAAATAACATAAATAAAATAAATCAGAACAAATAAAATATTGTGCCAAAGATTGAGAAAATCACCCATTTAATACTTCAGTCTGCACACTGATGTATTGTTGAAAATAACTTATCAAGAGCCCTGCACTTACTAGCCAAATGACTTTTACTTGAAAGTCCAAAGGGAGCTCCTGCAAAGTAGGTATCACAGATTTCTTATGGATCTTTTCCTGTGCTGAATGCTTTTCATTGTAGCAATAGAATTGCTTGGATAAAGGGGAACCAGAAGATTGCTACTCAGTGTTGAATTTGCCTTTCATAGAATCATAGAATCATAGAGTTGGAAGGGGCCATACAGACCATCTAGTCCAACCCCCTGCCAAGTGCAGGATCAGCCTAAAGCATCTCTGACAAGTATTCATCCAGCCTCTTCTTGAAAACTGCCAGTGAGGGGGAGCTCACCACCTCCCTTTCCAGGGTAAGGTCATTGAGAATGCCGTGGCTGACCAGCTTCACTGTTTTTTGAATGATACATCAGCTTGTGATCCATTCCAGTCTGGCTTAAGCCTGAGCTTTGGGAATGAGACTGTTTTAATAGCTCTAGTTGATGACATCCATCTTCAGCTAGATAAGGGCGGTTTTGCTCTGCTGATTTTATTAGATCTGTCAGCAGCATTCGACACAGTTGACCATTTGGTCTGGTCGACTACCTAGCCTCACTGCGGGAAAGAGGCAAACCATTGTAAGACCGCCTTACAGTCGTTTGCTTCTTTCCTCCAAGGAAACTCAATGAGGGTGGTCATTGAGGATGAGGATTCAGACTTTGGCTGTGGAGAATATGTTACTTCCATTACTCAATGAAGCCCAGCTTTCTGCTGTAGATTCTGTGAAGAACTTAGGGGTTTGGTATTTGGCTTGATTCCAAGCTTTCCATGGACAAACCAGTGTCCATGGTGGCTGGAACATCATTTTTCCATCTTTGCTAGGCCCGACAACTTTCCACCTATCTATCACAATCCAACCTTGTCACATTGATTCATGCAGTGGTCACCTCTAGTTTAGACTATTGTTTAAACTATTGCAACTCACTATACCCTTGAAGACACTCTGGAGACTTCACATGGTGCAAAATGCAGCTGCTAGGCTACTGACCAAGTCACCATGGTCAGCTCATATAACGCATTTTGAAGCACAGATTACCAGTTAGACTCTGAATCCAATTTAAGGTGTTGGTCTTCACCTTTAAAGACTTTCATGGTCTGGGACCCTCATACCTTCGGGTCTGTGTCTCCCATTATGACCCTGCCTCACCTGCTTCATTCATCTTTGGAGGGCTTACTGGTGGTTCCTGGTCCCGGGGCGGCATGACCTTCTTCCACCAGGAAGAGATGCCCTCCCTTTGGAATGCTCTGTCAGAAGGTATTCATGCTCCACAGGACCTGTTGATGTTTTGGAAAATCTGTAAGACAGAAGTATTCTGGGGTGCTTATGCTATCTAATATTCTTCTGTGAGGCAGAGTAAATTGCTGCACATCTTATCTACCTGCAATTTTCATGCTAATTGCAGAGTTTTATAGGCTGGGGTTGGATCTAGTCTGTTTTTTAATTATTTGCATTAGGCTGTTGTTTTATTGTGATTTTATTGAATATTATATTTTTGTATTGGTTTTAGCTGTTGTGCTTGTTGTGAACTGCTTCGAGAACTTGATTGAAGAGAAGAGGTATAAAAATCAAATGAATGAATAAATAAGTAAATAAATAGAATTAATCATTACATTTCAATAATTATGTTTACTATAACATGATCCTCTTATTGAAGAAAAATAAAACTATTTATTTCTGAGTTAAATCAAACAACAATAGTGTAATTCTTGCAGTCTTAAGAGTGACTGAAGCATAACTTTAGCAGTGAAGAGCATAGCCAGGTACATCATGAGCAATGACCATAAACATCTTGACAACATGGGGAATCAAAAATTGCATATTGTTTAAGCTAATGTAAAATATTTGTGCTTGTCATTTCTCTTTATAGCGGTTAACAGTACAAACTAATATAACTGTTTCATCTATAAGGACTAGGAGGAGGGAATGGTACAATATGGAATAGTGTGATCTTGTCAGATCTTGGAAAACAAGCAGGGTTGGATGGCAGACCACCAAGGAAGACTGCAGTGAAAGGCAATGGCAAACCATTTCTGCTTTTTGCTTGCCTTGCCATTGTAAGTCAGTTGCAACTTGATGGTGTATATGTATATGTATATGTATATGTATATGTATATGTATATGTATATGTATATGTATATGTATATGTATACACACACACACATTTTGTCTAGAAAACAATTTTCTCCCTAAATATATTTTTGTATGTTTTTACCAATATCTTCCTGAGGTCAAGAAAAATTGTTTCATGGACATTTTATTGTGTAGCCTGCTGCCAACCATATTTAACCTGGGTGTGAACATGCAATATTCATACCTGTAAGCCACTGAAAAGCCTCAAATGTGGTCAAACGGAATTTTTAAACACTTCTAAAAAATTATGTTTTCAAACCAGCCTTTCTACAATTGTGAAATAAATAATCCCTGCTGCCTGTGACAACTATGAAACAAATATCCCCCACATGTAATTTTTTTTAGATCAGGCATTCTGATACTACTGTAATGACTGAGTACAATATATCCAGCCTAACTAGTTGCTGTAGAATTTGTTTTTTCTGACAATTTAAGAGTAAGATAGAGAAAGAGATTATAAAATGGGTCATACCTCAGGGGGGGAAATGCAGTCACAAGAAACACCTGAGAAAGAAGAAAACGTAAAATGTGCCGTCATCCAATTCAGCTACTCTTTTATTGCCTTCCCAGTGTTTGCAATATTCTCATAGGGGGATTTGTTTCTAATTGCTGGGTGGTTTGGAAATGAAGGTTAGAAATGTTCTGCTATGGACATTTTATTCCTACTGTGACTTAGTATCCTATTATTGAGAAGAACTTATTGACACCCAATGGGACTTAGTAGCAAACAATAAAATTAGAGTTAGATGCAAGATTGTGCACCCCAAGCAATATTTTTTAACATTAAGAAAAACTGATAGCAGTGATTTACTCTTGTACAATCTCTTCCCATTTTTTTTATTCACATGGTATGTGAATGTAAATAGCCCACCAGAAACCTAACTCCTTTCCATTTCTCTTTGTTCATACAACCAAGGAGTCAGTCAAAGGCTAAATATTGTGTGATGGCCCCTGCTGTTTTTACTGGTAAATATTTGAAATTTTTGTTCTAATGTTAATTTATGTTTGTAATTTTTTAATTTAATTATTAGTAACTTTGCTTTTTGGCTGAAAGACAGCATATATCAAATAAAGAAATTAAAAAAACCCTCAGAGCCTCTAGATAATTATGGGATACTCTCATGCTTGTTTAATTGTAAGAGTATACTTTCTGGTACACGTGGCATGTGCCACCAGATTCCCAACACACTTAATTCCATGAAAACTACTTTAAACAACTTTTTGTAGTACCTGTTTTCATAAAGAAGGTGGGAAAGCAGCATGCCATGTGCAACTTGCCCTTTGCAATGGACATGACCGTCATGAATCCCACTGAGGGTTGCATCATACTTGGGGAGACAGCCTGTGTGACTGATTTTACATGTAGTGAGCAACTCTTCATTTTACAGTCACTATATAAAAGTACATTCACACGTGCCATCAAGTTACAACTAACTTATGGCAACTCCACCAAGGGGTTTTCAAAGCAAATGAGAAGCAGAGGGGCTTTGCCATTGCCTTCCTCTGCAGTCTTTCTTGGTGGTCCCCCATCCAAATACTGACCCTACTTGGCTTCCAAGATCTGATGAGATTAGGCTGTACCATGTCACCTTCCCTCCCTCTGTATAAAAATAGGGACCACAAAAAAGTTGCTTTAAGTAGGTAGTTATCATGGAATTAAATATGCTGAGAACTTGGTGCCAAAAAGAATTGGGGGACAAACATACCAAGTTTAAGTGTTGTGCACTGCAGTCAAGTCAAGCCTCAGATCTTACTCTTCACCTCAAATCAAACACTGAGCTGGGCTTCTTTGATAAATAAATAAGTTTAGCTTATGCGCTGAAGGAAATCAGTCTTCTCACAAGGTCATGGTCAGACCAAGTCATTAAAGTTCTCAGATCACTCAGAATTTATTCCCAATAAGAGCAGTTAGGGAGTTTTCACTTTAGTTGTCAGCATGGGCTTAATGCACCAGATATCTCCAGGGATCATTTTGAGAGGGAACGTGCTGGTGGAATGCGCAGCCTGTTCTCCCAGGCTGCAAGCTGGTCAAGGTGGCCTACGGCCCACGGTGGCCTTCGGAGCTGGCCCCGTGGGCAGCCAGGGCCACTCGGGCCTGCACAGCCCATCCTCTTGGCTTGGAAGCCAGTGCAGGCTACACGCAGGCCGCAGCAGCCTCAAAGATGGCCCCGTGGCCAGCCAGCACTGCTGCAGCCTGCACAGGCATTCCGCTGGGCCTGCAAGCTGGAGAGGCAATGTGCAGGCCACAGTGGCCCCCGAGCTGGGCCTGCGCCTCTTTTCTCCGAGCCTGCAAGCTTTGATCTCCATGGTGGTGAGTGTTGCTATTATTTCCCCTCCTCCCAAGATGTACAGTGTGAGCCCTGGCCCCACCTGGTGGGCTGCGTCCGCCTTCCGCCATCCTCCTGGGTGCACTGGCGGAAGACTTCCCTTGGCTTCAGAGTTGGCAAGGGAGGGGATTACGTCCATCCTCCTCCTGGCCACTGGCATGTGAACCCTAGCCCTCTCGCTTGTCCTCACAGTTCACACCAGCCCACTCATCCCAGCCTCATGGGGAGGTTCCCGTTTTATGGCACCCTTCTGCCCCTCCCACCCCAGGGCCACCAATCCGTCCTCCTGCCCCTTTGGCTGTCTAACACCTGCACCTAAAACACCTGGTGTTCCGCCCTGAGATAGGCTCATCACCCCTCTGTCATATGGGAGTCCCAGCCCCTGCCATGGCCTCTGACCAATCCGCCAGGTGCTCCCAGCCCTCCCTGGCTCCACCTGCTCTGCCCACCCTTTCACCTTTTGCCCCGCCCTCATGCACCCGGCATTCCCTCTGGCTGGCCCGGCTGGCCCTGGCCGAGCCTGTAGGGGTAGCTGCGGTTGCAAGCCAGGGCCTCCACTTGCCCGCAACCGACTGGATGGCTCCAGCCTCGTCACTCCCCCACCCTGGCTGGCCGGTTCCACCCCCTGCTCCTGGGCTACCATGGGGCTCGGTGAACGTGCTGCCACTGCTCCCAGCTGGCTGGCGGGCACCGCTCAGCTGTTCCGCAGGCTTTCCCAGCTCACCCCCAGCCTGGCGAAGCTCCTTCCCCAGTTGTGGAGAGGCTGATAAGCTGGGCTGGGGCTGGGGTGCCCAGCACGAGGCCCTCAGGCTTGGGGTGGCTGGGCTCAGCTCGGGGTGGGGCTGGGGAATCGAGGTGGGCCCCAGTGCTAAGTCCAGGGCAGGTGGGGGCTGCTTCCGACACACAGTATCTGTGTTTTGCTGGCTTTGTTCTCTGTGGTGAGAGGGCACTAACCTGTCTATAAGAGCACTATAGAAACACACTGTTCTTGTTACTGTTATGTCCCCCCTCCCCAGATGTACAGTGTACACTTGCAACATTAATTTTTAAACATCTGTGTTTTGCTGGCTTTGTCCTCTGTTGTGAGTGGGCACTAATCTGTCTAGAAAAGCACTGTAGAAACACACTGTTCTTGTTCTTGTTATGTCTGAGTTTGGAAATACCTGGATTTTGGGGTGGAGCATGAGGGGTGGGTGTTGCCTTCTGACAGATAGTAGGGGGTGTGACATATGCAAATCAGTTATGCTAATGACACACTTCTGGTGATGTCAATGGAAGTGGCATATGCTAATGAGTTATGCTAATGAGTTATGCTAATGAGTTTCTGCAGCTCTTTTTCTACAAAATGACCCCTGGATATCAATTTATTATTTTTACAGATTAAAAAAGTTAAAAGCCATTTTTGTTGATGTACATGAAATAAACAATGGCTCCCATGAGGCTGTGCAAACTGCTCTGGAATTAAACAGTTTGGCGTTCATTAACTTTCACATGATCAGACTCAGAATCAGTTTCTAAACATTAAACTTAAAGGACTTTTTAATGAAATAGTTTGATTGCTTATTTAAACAGATGGTGGTGGCAGAAGTGACTGTATTTCTGCACATGTGTAGATAACAGCGATTCCACACAGGACAGGCTTAAGCTGTTCACATCCGAGTCAAACAGCCCATGTACATTCAACCCCATCATGACATGATTTTATGAGTTGAATCAGTGGGTGCCTATTTGTATACTTCAGCATAATTAGTACAGAATGCCAAGTCCGATGGCTTACAAGTACCAAGTATATCCCCCCAAACCAAAAGTTACATTCTTGCCTGTCTACTTCTTTGCATAATTAAAAGTACTAGTTATTACTTTTAAAGCCTATTGTGGTCTGGTACCTCAGTTCTTAAATTTCTCCTTACACATGTATTGCATAATGTTGCAGGTTGTCCACATTTCGCAATATACATTTGGGAAGAGTCTTGTAATAATTAGTAAAATTGTGCATATGCATATCTGCAACAGAGCAGTGGCTTTTCAAGACACCAGGATATGGACTGCAAATTACTTATGGCTGAGGTCAGTAACTAAAGACTTTCCCTATGCATCCCCCACTATCAGAAGAGAGGTGGGTGGTCACTGTATAGGGCCTTTTCCATGGTGTTTCCTCATAAAGAACCCTTGGTCAGGACACATGCTTTTGAGTCAGTGCATACGTGTGTGTGTCCCCCCACCCCCCGGCCCCAACTTCTTAAGCCTCATGATGTTGGAGCTGCTGGAGAGACTCCAGGGCTTGATATTAAAGCTGAGAAATTGCTACGGGCAATCAAGATGCTAATGCCCAAGGACATTCATTTGGACACACCTTGACAATGGTATTATCACTTGGTTTCCTGAGGACTTGACAGGCCTGATTATAAATCATGCTGAGCTCTGGCCAATAGCTTCATTTAACAAAAGTGGGGGTTTGGAAAAGTTGCTGGTTAAAGTACAATGTGTCATCTATGTCTCTTTGTTGGGAAATTTCTTAATTGTTAAACCCATGTTCTTATTTTACTCTGTACATAAAGGTCTTAATAATGCACATCCATTGCCTTGTCTTAAAAATTGCTCTTATACCTTTTGGCTAATAACTTCTATGCATCAGTTAAAGTATATGGCTCCTCATATCGTGCTCATGACAAGGATCTTAATAACTGTCTGTACTTTGTTTTTAAACTTTTTAATGTCACTATTTTTTTAAATTCTGTTTTATTAGATCCCCTGACAAAGCTACTAGCAAAACTCTTTGGGATCTAGAATGATTAACAAGACAACTCTCCCATTGCACCTTGCTTCATTTTCTCTTCCTGCTCCTGAGGATTCATCAACATTCAGACTTTAATCAGCCTTCTAGGACCATCCAGGAAGCTGCCTTACAATGCAGACTTCTCTGGAAATGTGTAGCCCAAGCCATCAACCCATCCCTCAGCCTTTATCAACAGGCATTAGTCATAACTGGCACTCAAGTAATTCAGTCATCCCACCCTGATGCAGATCACCCTCCCATTAACTCACCTGGTATCTTCTTTCTATGAGCATCTTGCACAAAAGAAAAATTCGAATATGCCGGTAGGGAACTGGGATTCTGGCTCTTCCTCCAATGGAAATGAGGTTCCTAGAATTTCTCCAATTGAAGAGCAACCCGAATTCCCCTGATGATGGGCAGAATTCTAAAAAAAATTGGTCAAATGGCAGAGAGGAACCATTAGACCGTTTATTATCAAGGTTTGGCCCTGATAATAAATGCCCAAATAAAAATGGCGTAAAGGTAGCACCCAGGCATGAACACATTGGATTAAGTTCTCCATTCCACACTGTTCCTTCACAGCTACAGGACGAGGTTTAGTGGTGTAAACGATCAGTTCCCTCCCCAAGATTGCTCCTCCACTGTTAAAATCACTGGACAGAGACTCTATCTTTCCGTCTGGACTCTTCCTCTCATTTACGTTGCTCTTTCGATCTATGTACATTTTCCTGCTTTTTTCTTGTTATTTTTATATGTTCAATAAAGATTTAAATTCAAGTATTGTCTTGTTTACTGTCTGCTACTCCAACAGTGCAATCATAAGCAGAGTTATCCCAGTTTAAGACCATTATTTCAGTGGGCTTAGACTGAAGTAACTCTGCTTAGGATTTCACTGCAAATCTCTTCCTGAGGTATTATACAGGCTTGCTCCCATTCAAGCAAAGACCAAAGGTCACTTGCACCATGAATCTGAAGGTCCATTTGTGAAGGAATGTGCATGTGTACCCACAGGTTTCCAGGTAACAATAGTGGCTCCTTGCCTATGGAATTCTGTCTCCTCAGCAGTCTACCTGGCCCTTATTTTCTGTTTCAGGTGCTAAATTATTTTTATTTATCCAGACATTTTGTTTGTTAGGCTGATTCTGATTTTTTTGTCTGGTTTATAATTCTATTTTAATTTTATTTGATTTTGGTTTGTACCTGGTATTACTGTGGTTTATTATACTGTAGAATTATATTTTATTAATAGTTTTTGTGCTTGTTAGTTACTACCCCAGGAACTTGACAGCTGAGGGAAAGCATATACATTTTTAAATAAAGAAAGAGTAAAAGAATAAGAATTAAGAAGAGTTTACAAACAAAACAAAGGCCAGTATATTGAGGTATAAGATGTTTCAAACACATGGCCAGTGTAGTGTAGTGGTTTGAGTGTTGGACTAGAATCTGAGATACCCAGCTTTGAATCCCCACTCTGCCACGGAAACTCGCTGGGTAACCTTAGGCCAGTCATACTTTCCCAATCTAACCTACCTCACGGTAGTTGTGAGAATAAAATGGAGGAGAGGAGAAAGATGTAAGCCACTTTGGGTACCCATTGGGGAGAAAAGAGGGGAATGAATGAATGAATGAATGAATGAATGAATGAATGAATGAATGAATGAATGAATGAATGAATGGCAAGCATACAATAAACTGAAAATTACCTGAGATGGTGAGCAGCTAAAAGATCTTGGGAATCCTCCTATATAACTTAGGGATCCTGAACCAAACTCTGATACAAAGCTCAGGTATGTCATTGTGAACATGTAAAGAATTTGTGTTCAGGACTCTGTTCCTCCATATTATTCTTGATTGGAAAACAGGCCAAAGAAGGAAAATGTTGTCTTGTTGATTGCTGAGAACTGGGAGAGGTTGGAGTGACCCAGGAGACTTTCAGAATAACAAACAAGTTCCATCTCTCTGGCATATGCACCTGAGGTACTACTATACTGAAGCATGCTGATGACTGTCACATCAGTGTCAAGGATATGTCTGTGCATATACTTCGTTTACACAGCTGTTCCCGATAGCCAATAAAAAGATGCTCAAAGCACAGGGAGGTCAAAGGTGGTCAAGCTTTCTATACATAAGTAGCCATTTACATTAGAGCTACTTTCTTGAAGTGGTTTAACACTCCATTGAAGTATAAATTTTAAAGTGGCAACTAGAAATACACCAAGTGGGGAAAAATGAAACATCAGAAAAAAATCAAAGGGGGCATGCATGGAAGTGAAAGAGAAGGAAGAAAGAACTGTGATGTCTGTTTTGCAGATTGTCTTATGTGACTATTTGAAATGAAGTGGAAGAAACAGTTGTTCCCATGAACAATGTGGTTTGCAGGCTGGGTCAGGAGGACCAGTTCAAACATTTGTACAATGTACAACTGTTTGTAAGTGCACACCTAAATATGAAATGCATGAGTTAAATCAATGCATGATTGCAATCATATGTATCATGCAAGTACGTTTTTCAAGGATCCAAGTTTGGCCGTAGTGTGCACTTATAACATAACTCCACAATACAGTATCCCCAAGTACAGTTACAGATAACTTGGAAGAATTGTCAAAAAATCTGGTTATAGCAACTAATGTCATAGTAGCAGAGAAGGAAAAAGTTTTTATTTTGCCAGGCAGAAGAAAGGAGGGATGTTCTTCCTGTTTGAAAGATGGAACTTGAAAATCCCATAGCAAGACAAGAGGGGACCAGGGGCAGAAGAAAGAAAGGAATGAAAAACAGAGACACAGTTGGTATATCAGATGCTTTCCTACTCCCCAAAGCTATCACATAGGCTGACCTCAAGGGAAGGGGCAAGAGAGGAGAATGAGATGTAAGCAGTAATGATGCTTCACCCTCTCAGTGGATGTGTCCTGTCCTCCGCTGTCAACACCATCACATAACTGTGGATGCAAAGAAAAAAATGTTCCAACTGAGTTTTCAGTGCTATTAATATATATGTTGCATTGTCACAGTGTCCACCTAGAATAAGGAATCACATGAGGTGTCAGGGCAATAACTGCATCAGAAAAGGACAAAACACACCAGCTGAGCAGACAAAGTATCTGTCACTTCCTTACCATTTCCCTTTATTTATATATTTATTTGGCCAATGTAAAGATTTCAAGCTGCCACCACTGCTTGCACATCCTGATGGCAAAGTTCCCAAGCCAAAGGAGCCAAGCAGCAGTTTCATCATCCACTGGGTTCCTCTAAGCCATGATGAATGACAATTGATAAGACTAATAGCTTGAATTTGCCTAATCCTGTGATGGAATAGGAAACTCAGCATGCCCTGGACATCGAAGTGTGCTGCATGTCTCTCTGTGTATATGTGTAACTCTCTTGATAGTAAACTGCTTCTCTTTGTCTAAGCTGAGAATGCCTCCTGACTCCTCTGTCTCTGTGTCTCTTGGGAGATTTCTTCTTTCTTGCCTCATGGCCTTCCAAAGAGGAAGGATGTATTTCTCAAAGCTCCTGCCATGAAGGCCTCATCTGCAGACCCACTTGCAGCCTCGCTGCCAGACTATCTGGCCATGGTATTTATAGGGAACGTGACTCTTTAGACTAGGACTCTTTCTTTCTACTACAAGATATTGCCATGAGTGGAGTCTACCTCAATAAACTGTAAGTTCTACGATTGCCTGAGGATTAATTACTGCACATTGGGGGAAATGCTTCTAATTATGTAACTATGCTACCAAATAAAATATAACTATTTCTAATATCCTGTACTTGATTTGGCAGCATACATAATATTCCAATCATAATCTTGTGCAAACTAAGGTCAAATCGGGACCATTTTCTCATCCCCCCCCCTTAACTTTACAGCAACTGCCAAACTCTTGCTAAAGCTTGATTGGTTATGAAAGAGGTATCTCAGGGCTGTGTAGTTTGTTTCTTTTTACTGAATTCATAGCTCATCATGCCCACATGGTCAAATGTTTGTCAACAGGAAAGGCAGGCAAACTGTTAAGATTGGGAATAATTTGTGCATGCACACCCCCATGCTGCCTCATAGAGTTGGAATTTCCAGAACCAATCAAAGGGGAACTCAAATTTAGACACTTGTTAATTTTTTGGCATTTCAAAATTTTAGCAACCTCTTATGCTCAAAAAAACTTAAAGTTATATACCTTTTTTTATGGGTTATTTGAATTTTCACGTTTTTAATGTTTATTATGGCTACCGGCCTGAACAGCTGGATGTGGCCTGGGTGCCTCTCAACTTCTGAGACAGCCAGGGTATTTTTCAGGGGAAGACCTATCTTCTCATGACTTTCAGCCATCAACATGATGACAAAGAGCAGCTCCAAATGTATATCTTCGTAGATTCATGATCCTATAACATACAATGCTTGTAGAAGTTGCTGTTGAACAGATGCAACACTTGACATGCCCTTCAATTTGAACTTCAGACAAAAAAAATTGGGGCAATCCAGTGAGGGGGATCCATATAAATTAACAGTTCAGTCATGGCAAGTTCAAATGCTGATTTGTGCTCCTATCATACTGCATAGGAAATAGCATATAAACTGGACATTTGTATATGATGGGAGCACAAAAATTTATCTCATACAGTACCTTTCCATTTTATAAATGTGTCAAGTTATCCCTTTGTACTGGTCCTTCAAAATAATGAGGAAACTTTTTTATATTGTTAAATTTTTTATGTTGAAAATTAGTTTGGGCCAAACTCCTAAATTTCACTTATTTTGTTCTCTTTAACGTTGTTTCTGCTTCTGCCTCCTATAGCAAAAGTTAGATTCCATGGCCATGTCTGAAGATACTTGCACACAGAAGAAAAATCTACTGGCTGAACTGGTGGCTGGCATAATCTGTTTTGATAGAACCTAATACTTCTAAGCTGGAAAGGGGAAGGTGGGTGCAGTCCTCACTTAGACAGTAAACATATGAAAATGTCTTATATAGTTCAGACAACTGGGTAATCTGGTTGGAAGAAGTTTTTATCTACTATACCTTCAGTCTCATACAGCAAATGTTCAAAACAAGTTAAAATAAAGCATCTGTTCCTCATCCTAGATTGATGGTGTGTAGCATGGCTTCTTCCTCCACTGCTTAAATAAGACAAGTATGCTGAGACCATGTGCAAGAGTTTGCCAGTATGGCAACTTCTCACTCATGACTTGCTGCTTTCAGGAACTGGGGCAATGGTGACATTGAATGTAGCCAGGTCTTTCACTCCTCCTGTGTGATTCTGAGATTCCTATCTTAACCTAACATGAAATGGCTCCTATTTAATATAGAAATGAGACCTATGATTGATCTTGGCCTTCTCTGGTTTGTTCTTCCTTGCTATCGTTATGAAATTAATTTAAATTTTCTATGAATCCATTGGGCCTTTATAAATATTTTACCATAGATTTTGCTGGCCATTGCATATAGGTAATGGCCATCTATATGAATGTGATGATGACTCATATTTCAAGAAATGTTTCTCTGTAGTAAACAAGTAAGATTTGGGTCCAGTAGCACCTTAGAGACCAACTAGATTTCCAGGATATGAGCTTTTGAGAGCCAAAACTCCAGTTCACATCCTGGAAATCTTGCTCTTCTACTATAGACCAACTCAACAACTAAACTGTCTTTTTTCTCTATTGCAGATAAAAGATATTGGTGGGATGCTTGACACTACTTTTTGAAAACAGAAAGAGTATTGAAAACCCAAAGCAAAACAATGGAAGCCTGAAGAAAAGTGGCTACACAGTGGCAATAAATATAGCATCATAGTTATAGTCAGCTACGCATGTTAATTGTAGCAGGATCTACTTAGTAAATTTAATTAGGGATGAGAACAAATTAGAAATGCCCATTCAATCTCACCCTTATCTCATTCACTCTACTTCCAGACATGGCAGCAATTTCCAACATGACCTTCACTGATGACCTCACACAATGTACAGTTGAAAAAACTAGCCGCTAGATGGTGCTTTGCAAATTAAAGGGCACCGGTAATAGTTACTGTATTCAGTGTGTACACAGTTGCTACTTGAATTGATTTCTTCATTATTCTTCATGTTCTAGGGTTACAAATGAACTGTAGCAAATAATGAATATAAAGCTGAATGTAACATATTTTAACACTGTCTTTGTGTGTGGAATTCCCAGAGATTTCACTTCCTGGACCTACATTATGTTTGGTACCCCAATGTAAAATATTTGATCCGAGGCCAAAAGCAACCATTTCCCCCACAAAATAAGTTGCATTTGCCTAGCAAAATGCTGGTGTAGCATAAGATGGAAGTCTCTGATTCAAAATCCTATCTATCTGATAAATCGTTGTCCCAAAGTAGCTCAGGGCAGCATACATGGTTCTCCCTCATTTTATACTCTTAAACCCCTTTGAAGTAGGTGACATGGAGATCTTGTTAATGGATAACAGAGAGAGTGGTTGGACCAAGCACATCCAGCAAGCTTCATAGTTGAGTCAAGATTTTAAGTTAGTATCCCAGATTCTAATTTGAGACTCTTGCCACTACAGCATACTTGGCTCTCAGCCATTTCAAATCAATCACTGAGTAGCCTTAGGAAATAATTAATTCTTGGTACTAATAAACCATCTATGATATAGGGTAAGATGTTAAATGTTTTTCCACATTTTGGAACTCCATGGTGTTGCATAGGGTTGACTGCCACATGTTGGCAACCAGCTGGAGCTGGAAGGGGCAGGAACATACAAAATAGGAATTATGGCAACAGCACAATGTGACTTCCAGAGCAAACCTGGAAATGACATCAGCTTGGGATCCATGGAGGTCTAACGCAGCTCAGGGAGTTGAGCTGTCCGTGCCGCTGTTTGTAGGGGCTGGAGGGGCACAAATTGCCCATAGCCCCCTGTTCTCAAGCAAGTACGCTCAAGACCTCGAGAGTGCGTTGATCTCAGGTATGGGGGGGGGTCTACGCACGATCCCCCATCCACCCTTGAGGTCCCACTCGTAGACAGGTAGCTAAGATCTCTGCAGTGGCTCTGGAGTCAATTTCTGGCATAAGACCTTCATGCCCAAGCTTCAACAACTTAAGAAGGGATTTTGAATCGATTGGATAATTGAAGCAGTGATTACAACCCAAGAGAAACATCTAAGAAGGTAAAGATTGCTATCTCTCAGTACGGGACAGATTACAATAAGAAATAAAGTGATAAAGAGAACCAGAAAACTGCGAGAGACTTAATAAATAACTGAGAAAATTCCGGCAAGTAAACTGGCAAAAAGTGACATTTTAAAGTGAAGTTAGCGTGGAAAAAAGATTATTGTTTACATACCTGTGGCAAGGAGGAGATAGCGAACTGTGAGAAAGTTTTAATATCGCGAGAACTGCTGTGCAACGGAGAGGAACAGGAAGTGCGTCAGAATCATAAAGAGATGGGTGAGAAGTGGCTTTTAACCAACGGAAGTGGAAAGTCGCCATTTGGAAGAAGGGCAAAGTTTTGGCTTCAAGGAAAACGGAAGTAAGACATCTTGGATAAGGGTAAGGGCGTTTGCCTCAACTAAGATCATAGAGAAAAGATGCCCGGCATTTCAGATCCCGTAAACACTAAACTTTGAAAAAATAACTTGAATTCGGACTTTTAAAATAAAAGAAAAGAACAAATTCACGCCACGGAGTTAAGGAAAAAAGCAGACTTGTGGGAGCAAGGTAAAGCCAGCCCCACATTGTCGAAAAAGGATTGGCAGACGGCGCTGGAAAATTTGGATTAAAAAGTTACAGATGGAAATAAAGAGATGGAGAAAAGAGTCACCGAAGGTAATAAAGAGCTTAAAGACATGATGCAGGAGATGGCGAAAAATTTGAAGGATTTTAAAGAGGCATTTAAATCGGAGATGGCGGAAATATCCAAGAATATAGATCAAGTCAAAAACGACTTACAAGCTACACAGCAGAGAGTTAATGTAGTGGAAAATATAACTGACACTTTGGCGGATGTACACAGAATGGAGATGAGAGGAGTGAATGGAAGAGTGGCCACAGTTGAATGTAAACAGATGGAAAAACAACTTAGATTTCGTGGGATCCTGGAAGTTTCGGAAAAATCAACCCAAGAGCAAATTACAGGAATTTTGGCAGGTTACCTGGACAAAGAAGAAGTGGAAACGGCAGCTCTACTAGATGTGGCATACAGGATAAATTCAAAATATGTGGCTCAAAAGAACTTACCTAGAGATATGATTGTGCAATTTACAACCAGAAGTATCAGAGAGTCAATTGTGAGTAAACAGTTTCAGGACCCATTAGAAGTCGACGGTAAAACGGTGAGGATCATGAAAGAACTGCCCAGATCAGTGCTGTTGGAGAGGAAAAAATACAGAGAGCTGGTCCAGATGTTAAAAGATTTGAAAATTAGATACAGATGGGAAATACCAGAAGGGCTAGCCTTCGAATTTGGTGGAGTTAGGAGAAACATCAGATCTGTACAGGAGATGGAAATGTTTATTAAGGACAATGAAAAAGACTTACCTAAAAGAGCTAAAATTTAAACATGGAGTGTAAAATTATATCTTGGAATGTAAATGGACTAAATTTACCTTCTAAACGCAAAATTGTATTCCACTGGCTTTTAAAACAAAAATGTAATATAGTGTGTTTGCAAGAGACACATATTAAAAATCAGGATGTAAAATATTTAAAACTTGCAAAACTTGGAAATGAATTTGCAGCGGCTTCCAAAAAGAAGAAAAGAGGAGTTGTATTGTATATAAAGGAAGAACTGCAGCCTAAATTAATACTATGTGACACAGAAGCCAGATACATAGCAGTGGAGATAATCTGGAATTCGAAAAAGACATTGGTGATTGGGATTTATGCACCTAATGGTGCGAAAGAAAAATTTTTCAAGAATTTACAGAAACAGTTAGATGAATTGACTTATGCTCAAATAATTTTGGCAGGCGACTTCAATGGAGTTACAAACCTGGATGAGGATAAGAAATCTCAAATTGCACAAAAAAAAGAGGACTTTTACCAAAAGCTTTTTTTGGGATTAAAGAACAAGAAAGTCTGGAAGATGTGTGGAGGAGACAAAATCCCAAAAATAGACAATATACATTTTACTCAGCAAGACACTTCACATTATCAAGAATTGACATGATCTGGGCCTCCAAGGAACTGGCGATATGGACCAAAGAAGTGGAGATAATGCCCAAGGTAGGCTCAGACCACAATCCAGTCATGTGGAAATTTGGGAAAAATACTAAAAGAAGAGCATGGAGGATAAATGAGGATTTGCTGCAGATAAAAGATAATATGGCGTTGCTACGGAGGGAGACCAAATTCTTTATACAATACAATATGAATAAGGATGTACCAACTTATAAGGTATGGGATACATACAAAGCTGTGACTAGAGGAATATTAATGGACTTGAATGCAAGAGATAGAAGGAGAAAGGAAGAAAAGAGACATGAAATTATGGAAAAAATTAAAGTCAAAGAGATACAACTTAAGAAAAGACCAGGGAAGAAGAAAATATATCAGGATATAAAAATTCTGCAGGAACAATTGATGGCAATGAATAATAAAGAATTGGGGTGGAATTTGAAAAAAATGAATCAAAAGTCGTTTGAGGGTGCAAATAAACCTGGGAAATATCTAGCTTGACAACTAAAAAAGAAAAAGGAGAAGAAAACCATAATTAAGATTCGAGAAGAGGATAAAATACTGTTGGATCAACCAGCTATCAGTAAAGCCTTTTTTAAATTTTATGCCAAACTGTACCAAAAAAAGGAGGTGAACAGAGAGTCAATAGCGGAATACTTGGAGAAAACGAAGCTTCCAATAATTTCAGAGGAATGGAAAGAAAAATTAAACAGGGAAGTGACAGAGGAAGAAATAAAAGAAGCTATACAATCAACTAAACTAGGGAAAGCACCTGGTCCGGATGGAATAACAGCAAAGTTCTATAAAATGATGGCTAATGAACTGGCACTTTCTTTAAGAGAGGTAATGAATGTAATTTTGCAAGGCCAAAGGATCCCTGATTCATGGAACGAAGCCAACATATCGTTGATTCCGAAAGACGGACAAGATTTAACCAATGTTAAAAACTATCGGCCAATTATGTTGAATAATGACTACAAGATTTTTGCAAAAATTTTGGCGGAAAGGTTAAAGGGATGGCTGTTGGAATTTATTGCAGAAGAACAG
This sequence comes from Eublepharis macularius, assembly GCF_028583425.1. Lineage (NCBI taxonomy): Eukaryota > Metazoa > Chordata > Lepidosauria > Squamata > Eublepharidae > Eublepharis > Eublepharis macularius. Next base: position 133,468,311 of record NC_072790.1, read on the forward strand.
GATGGATTTTTACCTAATAGACAAATTAAGGATAACCTAAGGACAGTAATAAACGCTATTGAATATTACGATAAGCATTGTGATAAGGAAGTTGGTTTCTTTTTCGTGGACGCGAAAAAAGCATTTGACAACCTGAACTGGGACTTTATGTTTGCCACTATGGAAAAGCTGCAGATGGGAGAAAAGTTCATACAAGCAGTTAAAGAAATTTAAAAAGACCAGTGTGCAGCGATTGTAGTGAATGAGGATTTGACTAAAAAATTGAGAATAAGTAAAGGTACAAGACAGGGCTGCCCATTGTCTCCATTGTTGTTTATTTTGATCTTGGAAATGTTGTTGATTCAAATATGAGAGGACGATACCATTCAAGGCATAAAAATAAAGGAATTCTCCTACAAAGTCAGAGCATTTGCGGATGATGTAATGTTGATAGTCGAAGATCCAATATGTAATATGCCAAAAATAATAGATAAAATAAAGGAATTTGGAGACTTGGCTGGATTTTATGTGAATAAAAAGAAGTCGAAGATATTGTGTAAGAATATGACAAAGCAAAAACAGCAAGAACTAATGGAGATAACAGATTGCGAGGTAACTAACAAAGTGAAATATCTAGGCATTATGCTGACTGTGAAAAATATAGACTTATTTAAAAATAATTATGAAAAACTGTGGTTACAAATAGAAAGAGATTTGATAAAATGGAACAAATTAAATTTGTCATGGTTGGGAAGAATAGCAGCGGTGAAGATTAATGTGTTACCATGTGTGATGTTTTTGCTGCAAACAGTTCCAATTATCCGAGACTTCAAACAATTTGATAAATGGCAAAGGAAAATCTCAGACTTTGTGTGGGCAGGCAAGAAACCCTGTGTGAAAATGAAAGTATTACAAGATTCGAAAGAAATCTTATATTTGCAACTGCCAAATATAAGATTATATTATGAAGCAATTTGTTTGGTCTGGCTAAAAGATTGGATAATGTTAAAAGACCGTAAATTGCTGGCTCTGGAGGGACATAAAAAATTGTTTGGATGGCATGCCTATTTGTGGTACGATAAAGTAAAAGCGGACTCTATGTTTTTGCATCACTATATTAGAAGAAGCCTTTTCACAATCTGGAAGAAATATAAGGACTATATGGAAGATGGTATCCCCTCATGGGTGGTACCATATGAAGTAATAGATCCGAGAGCTGTCTATAATGAACAACAATGTTTAACTTATAAAGAGATAACATTAATGGAACATAAAATGTTAAAAATAAAAACAGAAGAAGAGTTATCTCCCCATTATGGATAGTTTCAATATAGGCAAATCAGAGATCTTTACAACTCGGACTGTTTAAAAGGAGGAATAAGATTGAAAAATTCGGAACTAGAAGAAGTGATTTTACAAGAAGATGAAAAAGAAATCTCGAAAATTTATAAAATACTTCTAAAATGGTATACGGAAGATGAAACAGTTAAAGTCCAGATGGTGAAATGGGCAATAAACTTTCATAAAGAAATAACAATGGAATCCTGGGAGCATTTGTGGAAAAATACACTGAAGATTTCAACTTGTACTAATATTAAAGAGAATGTATATAAAATGATGTATAGGTGGTATTTAACACCAAAGAAAATTGCGCTAGGAAATGCTAATATGTCAGACAGATGCTGGAAATGCAAAAAGCATGAAGGATCATTATATCACATGTGGTGGACTTGTGAGGTAGCTAAGCAATACTGGGGAGATATAATTGAAGTAATTAATGAGGTTTTGCAAACCCAAATAAATAAGAACCCAGAATTGTTGCTACTGAACTTGGGAATGGAAGATGTTCCAATGCAGTACAGAACATTGTTATTTTATATGATTACAGCAGCAAGACTCTTATACGCGCAGAAATGGAAAGTGCAAGAAATACCAAATACAGAAGATTGGATTTACAAATTGCTGTACATGGCAGAAATGGACAAAATGACAAGAAAACTGAAAGATCTTGATCCAGGAGGATATATTGCCGATTGGGGGAAATTGAAACAATATTTAGAAAAAAATGGGATGTGAAGGGAGGACTGTGGCAGTTTGAGAACTATTAATTTGTGATTTTATAAATAGAAGAAAGAAGTTACTTTACCATTAATGGGAAAATTTAGCTATTAATTAACCTAAGCTAGTATTAGTATTAAGGAGATTTTATTAAGAATATACAGTTTAAATAATGACGTTGAGAATGGATATATAAGTGGATTTGATATAGTATATTTAAAAGAATCTGAATACGCTTAGAGTAAGAGTTATAATATATACATGATTTAGAAGAATATAGTTGATAATAAGTTAAGTAATAAGATAGGTTAAGGGTTGGAAAGTTGTTGGAAGTCTATAAGGAGGGGGGAGGGAAAGGGTGGGGGTTGATATAAATTAGGTAAGAGGGGGAATGTATGTATTAATTATGTACTCACCAATAAAAAAAATTTACAAAAAAAAAAAGCTTGTTGGAATAATGCTCTAGGAAGTTACATTGCAGCATTGCTGTGTAGCCTCTCTCTTCCCCCACACACATCATTTTTGCTTTGCCATTCTACTGAGCAGTGGCAGGCTACTCTAGGGTGTGAGGTCTCCTCCTATGGCCACCCTAAGCATTCAAGGGGCAATCACTTGCATCAAATAATTGTTATTCTCAGTTCCTGTGCCAATAGCAGCAGCACTAGCACTTAGGACTGCCAGTCCCCTGAAACTGGCAGTAGAGGGAAAATTTTAAAAATTGCTCTCAAGCCCATGGAATGATGTCACTGTAAGAAAAAAAAACCCTGGAAGTAACATCATACCTCTCTAGGAGTCACTGGAACCTCTGGTAACCATAGAGTTTTCAGCAATTCCTAGAAAGGCATGATGTCACTTCCAAGTTTTCCTGGAAGTGGCATCATGCCATCCCCAGTGACTCCCATGTCCCCATCCCCTGGTTTCCCACTGGTTGCCCAGCTAAGATATGTTGCGATTTGAACCAGAAAATGGAAACAGTATCATCATTTTTTAAAAAAATTATTATGATAAATGGACAGTACTATCCTCCTAACTAGAGTCTAAGTCCATTGAAATTAAAGGGTTTGGAAAGGTGTAAGTGCTTAGGATGGCACTCACACAGTGCTTTCCTCTTTCCTGGGAGTAATCCCCCCTGAATAAAATTGGACTATCTTCTGAACAGACCTGCTTCCTCAGTCCACTAACCATTTGCCAGCATTTAATACTGTTTCTAAATCAACATTTCTCTGCCAAATTATAGGGCTTGGATCCAAGTGAGCATATGAATGTAAGAAAAACAATGCTGGATCAGACCAATGGCCACCTAGTCCTATTTCCCACAAAAGTAACCAGATGTCTTGGACTTCTTCAGCATCCTCAGTAATCTGACATCCACCACAAACTTGACCACTTTAGTACTCACTCCTAATGCCAGTCCTGTAATAAACAAATTGGGCTGTGCTAGTCCTGATATAGATCCTGGGGAGATGTCACTATTTACTTCTCTCTATTGCAAGAACTCTCCATTTATTTGTACCATCATCTTTCTGTTATTTAATCTGTTACTAAATGCCAGTTCTCTGCTAACATTATTCTGTTACATGAGAAGTGTGATCCTAAGCCTTGCTTCCCTGCTATTGTGCAGGTACCTGCAGAACCCTGGTGCCACATGTTCCCTCCAAAGAACTTTCACAAGCCTGAAACACTAGCATGGAAGGTGTGGCCAGAAGAAAATGCTCCCTAGTAGAGTAGAGATGGGCACGAACCAGGAAAAGTCTGAACTGTGTGGTTTGTGGTTCATCATATTTCACAAACTATGAACTTTCATGAACTTGACCCAGTTCGCAAACCGGTTCATTTGGTTCATGAAAACGTCACTCCCAGGTCAGCAGGAGGTATGCAGAGAGCCCATCCCCCTGATTGATCAGCGTCAGGCTATCTGCAGTGATGAACTGAAATACAAAACAAATGAACCTAGCTAAAATTCATCACAGTTCATGAGACATGAGCTTCCACAAACCACCAGTTTGTGAACCACAAACTGGTCTGGTTCATGATGAACTTTGGTTCGTATTTCAGTTCATGCCTGCCTCTACTCCCTAGATGCCCTGGCAACACTGGCAGAATCCACTAATTTCAGAGAAGCTGCACTTGACAGTGCAGTGAGCGGCATGGAAAGGAATAGCCCTCTGTGCCGCATTTGCCATCACCAATTGCCAGTGTTACTCCCTTGCCCTGAAGAGAATGGGTGCACAGGACAGAAAGAACTCCAGAACTGGGGTTCGCTGCAGCCCAACAGAGGTGCCTTCCTCAAGAGGAACTCTGCCCCATGGAGGGAGTTACACAAAGGTGCAGACAGGGTGCCCACCCACCCATTCACCCAACCCCCATCTCTGACAAGGGCCAGGCTAGCAGCTGACTCACAAACTCCTCCTCTCCTCACTCACAAACTCCTCCTCTGCCGCCCCTTCAAGAAGAACACCCCCCCCCTGAAAAATAAGACCAAAATGGCAATGGAACTCGGTGAGGGTCACACCCGCATCCCCTGGCACTCAGGATCAGCCCCCCAAGTCTTAGAGACAAGTGGGGCGGTGTTCTGAAGTCTTAGAGACAAGTGGGGCGGTGTTCTGAAACAAATTATAAGAATGGCCATTGGAAACAATAGGAAAGGTTTGAAGACCCGTTGGATATGATGAGAGGCATGAATGCCCATTGACTTGCAGTGGCTCCATTGGAATGCATTAGTGCATCAAAAAGATGCAAGGAAAATGGATGGACCCCAACAGTTGTACTCTAGTGCTGGGATGATGGCCCCCTGGGCAGAATGATGGCCCCTGAGACCAGAGAAACGGCTCTGGGAGCTGTAATCCTCTCCACAGAGCAAGATTCCTGAGCTCCATCCTTGCCTCCACAAACAGCAATTGGGAGAGTGGTTTGGCCTTGGGGGATGGAGCCCCAGAGATCTCAGGACATTGCTCCACATCCCCTCCCCACATTCTGGCATCAACCTCATCCCCTGCATGTAGCTGTCTTCTGCTTGGCTTATTAGACACCAACAGTGCTGTTGGAGAATAAGAGTCCTATGTGCCCCCCCCACACACACACCAGCCACACACAGTCAACACTCCAAGTCACATCCAGCTTCCTGCAGGGGGGAAAGGGGGGAGGGGATCTAAGTGGGGCTGGAGCCTCCCAAGTGCCACTGGACCCCTGCTATTTTTGACAGCAGAGCCACACAAAAGTGCAGAGGCACATGGAGCCTCTTCAGGGCCACAGCATCCATACCAGCCCTGAACCAGAGACCATCTTCTGGGATGTTTGAAAGTACAGCCCAATGGTTAAGTGAAGGGAGGGAGCTACTGTCATCCACAGGAAAGCAAACAGGCAGGGAAGGTTGCTTAACACAGACTTTATTGAACTGCCAAAAGTGAAGAGGATGTCTGGATGCATGTTGCCAACTTTCCTCGTCTGGGAAAGGAGTTGTGCCTGTTTACACAGCAGTCGGAGTCAGGAGAGCCATTCCTTGTGCTGCTTTGTCAGGAGTGAGGTTGAGTCACGGGCTGCTTGAGGAACCACTCCTGGGGCTGGGCTACAATGGCAGTTGAGAAGGATTACTGGGGGCTGGATCAGCCATGCTCCTTGGCCTCCCTGGTACATCATGACCTGCCTGAAAGGTAAATAGAGGCATGTGTGGCACAGGGTCTGGCCTTGCACAAGCTACAGCCAGGTCTGCCACATCCTTGGAGAGTGTCCATAGCCAGGGGAGTGGCAGCGACTCCATCATCATAGATGCTGTGTAAGCAGTTGGCCCGGCTTATGTCATCTTTTTTTAAAAAAAAATAAAATTTTATTGGTGAGCGAATAAACAAAAGAATTTCCCCCCCAAGTTTGACACATATAATCTCATTATTCCCCTTGCTCTATCCTCCCACCCTTTTCCTCCCCCCTCCCTATTGACTTCCAACAGCTTTCCAACCCTTAACCCTTCTTATTGCTTAAATCTAATTCATTTATATTTTCCTACCGCCTCTAGATCATAATATCTCTTACTCTAAGCACATTCTTATTTTTTTACATAAATTCTATCAAGCATACTATCAATATAATATATATCATAACAATATAACAGTATGGTATAATATATAGCCAGATTCTCAGTGTCTCTTACTTTAGACATTTTCTATTTCTCTTCTTTTAAATATATATTCCATCAAATATACTATCAATATAGTATATATCACAAAACTTAGATTGTATGCTATGCCACCAATGTAGCACAGCACACAACCCAATATAACCCAACCACATAATATATTATAATATAATGTCTGATATGCTACCTTATTGTTTTATACTATATACTACGCACTGTATACCTCATTAATATATCTGTTTAACCATTTTCGTTGTCCCATATGTTCAATGTAAAATTCCCTTAAATATTATATTTGCTTAGATTATAGTTACATTCCCCCTAAGTGGTAAGATCCCTTCTCTCTTCCCATTACGACATTATTCTTTTAAAAATTTTCAAACTGCCACAGTTCTCCTTTTACATCCCATTTTTTCCCCAAAAATTGTTTCAATTTCCCCCAGTCAACAATATATTGTCCTAGGTCAAGATCTTTAAGTTTCCTTGTCAATTTGTCCATTTCCGCCATGTACAGCAATTTATAGATCCAATCTTCTACAGTTGGTATTTCTTGTGTCTTCCATTTCTGCGCGTACAAAAGTCTTGCCGCTACAGTCATGTAAAATAACAATGTTCTACACTGCGCTGTAACTGCCTCCATTCCCAAGTTCAGTAACAACAGTTCTGGGTTCTTGTTTATTTGTATTTGTAAAATCTCATTAATTGCATCAATTATTTCACCCCAGTACTGTTTGGCTACCTCACATGTCCACCACATATGATATAATGATCCTTCATGCTTTTTACATTTCCAGCATTTGTCTGACATATTAGTATTGCCTAGCGCAATTTTCTTTGGTGTTAAATACCATCTGTAAATCATTTTGTACACATTTTCTTTAATGTTCGTACAAGTTGAAATCTTCACTGTATTTTTCCATAAGTACTCCCATGCCTCCATTGTTATTTCTTTATGAAAATTTATTGCCCACTTCACCATCTGGACTTTTACTGTTTCGTCCACTGTAAACCATTTTAAAAGTAATTTGTAAATCTTAGATATTTCTTTCTTGCCTTCTTGTAATATCACTTCCTCTTAACTCCGAATTTTCCAGTCTTATACCTCCTCTCAGGCAGTCCGCATTGTAAAGATCTCTGATCTGTCTATACTGAAACCATCCATAACAAGGAGACAATTCTTCTTCTGTCGGCCCGGCTTATGTCATCTTTAATAGCTATTTAACATGGCTACTTGTGATATAAAATCACAAGACTCCTGGATTAAAAATGGCAGTTTGGCCTACAAACAGGAGAATTCCAGCTAGTAGTTGCCAAGTCCCACTCGGGAGACCCAGGCATGAATGGAATGCCACATGTAAATGCTGAGACCAGCAGTGATTAGTTTACAGGCTCCCCAGCCCCCAAAGGAATCCAGTGCAACAAAGGTCTCGCAGAGTCACCCCACTTAACACATTCCTTTTCCTCCTTACGTGATAAGATCTCCTGCCCATGATTGAGGAGAAAATCAACTGGCATTCATAAGTATTTATAATTAATTCCTGAGAAGATATAGTCCCCAACTAAATTTATCAACTTAGCTCCAGTGGACTCCATTAACAAACTGCCCCTTTTGTGCAGTTTCAGGAGAGATTTTGCATTCTCTTTCACACACCCCAGCAGCTAGCAATCAAATTAATCAAACTTTTTTTACTCCCTGGAACTGACCGTTGGAGTCTTTATTCCAATGGGTAAGAGGGCTCTCCCACCTCAGGGCATATTTTACCGTGTAAGAGTAGTGCCCTGGCCCCATTCAAATCGAGCAGTGCACACTTATTGGATCTGAAGTGCTGCTCCCTTGAGGATGTTGCAAGCCTCTTGCTCTCCTGGCCAAGAACGCTGGTGTTTGAAGCTACTATCTTCTCCCACAGACTGGACTACTCTTCAGGATAGGTAGATATACTTTGCCCTCTCTCACTCTATTCCAATTTCTGACTAGCTTCCTAGGACTCTCTCTGTGTGTAACCATTTTATTAATTACTCCTGTGTGTGCATGTGTTTTCCTTCTTCAATAAAAGTTTGCTCTTTGAATTTAAAGCACGAGTCTTGTTTGCTATCTTGGAAGGGACCCTGTAAACGTTGGTGAACAAGATCCTGTAGTTACTGCCTCTCTCACAGCTCCTTCTTACCTGTCATTGTACAATTGCCCCCCAAGGCAAGAGTCTGGGGATAGGTAACCTGTAAGGGACCTTGAATGGGCATTTTAGGTCAAACATGCTGGACTTAGCTCTCCTGCCATGTAAATTACTCCCCATTTGCACTCTTGCCTCACCGTGTGCACTTTCTCCCACCTCACACTTTGTGTCACTCTTGCCCCATCACTTACCCCCCAGCAGAGGTCCCTTGGACAGAGCTTCATACTGTGCCCACACCTACCTCAGTTAATGGATGCCCTGGCCAAAATTCATGTAGGGTGGCGGGGCTGTGATTGGGTGCCAGGGAGAGGGCTCAGCCCATACAGGGGTGCAAGCAGATTGGTCATAGCTTTAGTTGGTATCCTATGCCCCTCTGGGACGTTGGCCAGGACCAGGCATGGAGAGGAAGCTATGCCATCATTTTTGTGGCATAATTTTCTGCCTCTACAGGGGGTGTTCCAAAGCCTGAAACAGCTTCGTGAGCTGACTAACTCATGCCATGCCATGCCCCCCACTGCAAGGATTTACACTGCAGATCTGCCTGCGCATGGCTGCGGCAGCCAGGTGCAAGTGGAGAACTCAGGCGCAGTGGCACAGAAGAGAAAGGTTTATGATGACATAGCGGGCATATATGCTGTCATGGGGGATAATCACTTCCACCCCTCCCTACATAGGATTGCACTGTAAAATTCCTAATTAAGGAGAGAGTCAATAGATGGCTCACCATTGGCTCACCCTTGCCAAGAGTCCTCCTCCCTACACAGGAAAAACAGGTTTGTACATACTTGTAACTATTGTTCAAGTTCTTCTGTGCAGGCACACATAGGACTGCGCATGCACAGGCCTATCAACTGGAGAAATTCTTCAATGCTTCTTTAAAGCTCCATTAGGGGCAGCTTCTCCCAAGTCACGTAGACCTAAATGTGCCTAAACGGGCACGCAACTAGCCTGGAGAAGCAGCCCCTTCCCTCAGTTCTCCTGAGCCGCCACAACTCAAAAGGCAGAACTATTCTGGGGTGCTTTTGCGATCTAATATTCTTCTGTGAGGCAGAGCAAATTGTTGTGCATCTTATCTACCTGCAATTTTCATGTTAATTGCTGGGTTTTATAGGCTGCGGTTGGAACTAGCATGGTTTTTAATTATTTGCATTAGGCTGTTTTATTGTGATTTTATTGAATATTATATTTTTGTATTGGTTTTAGCTGTTGTGCTTGTTGTGAATTGCTTCAAGATCCTGATTGAAGAGAAGAGGTATAAAAATTGAATGAATGAATGAATGAATGAATAAGTAAATAAATAGAATTAATCATTATATTTCAATAATTATATTTACTATAATATGATCCTATTATTGAAGAAAAATGAAACAATTCGATTATTTCTGAGTTAAATCAAACAATAATAGTGTCATCTTTGCAATCTAAAGAGTGACGGAGGCATAACTAGCCGTGAAGAGGGTAGCCAGGTAAGTCATGAGCAATGACCATAAAATTTTTGATAACATGAGGAATCAAGTCCCCATGCAGTCCCACATGGGAGATTACCAAACTACACACAATAAGGAGATGGGGTGAATCTTTCAAGATACATTTATTAACATTAAGCATCAAGAGTCAATGCAGTTAACTTATATTAACCATCAACAACAACCAACAAATAACACTGAGCAACATGCTCAACAAAGTACCACTCTATGAGAGTACAACGTAAGTTACAAACTCTTTAACTTTCATAAATCTTTCTTTTTTTCCACATAAACAGAGACTGAAAAACAGGCCTTACTACTGTCACATCCTTTTTTGTATTCACATCAATGGCATAATGTCATACGAAAGTGTCAGCAGAGGGCCACATTGCTGCTCTACAAATGTATCTGATAGGGACACTGCTGAGACCTAGTCGAATGTGCTCTCAAGTGTAACGGGCACTGGACTCCAGCATTCCTGTATGCTTTTTTGATGACCACATTCCACCTTGATGTGGTTTGAGAAGACACCTCTTTCCCTTTATTTGATCTCCCAAAACATACAAACAAATTGGAGGGGGGGGTCGCCCCAAAATCCTTTGTTCTATCTAAATAAAAAGATAATGCTCTTTTTAAACCTAAAGGGTGCAGTGCTCTTTCTCCTTCAGACTTTGGATCAGGAAAAAACACTGGCAATGAGATACCTGGTGACAGATGAAATGGTGATAGAACCTTTGGCAAAAACTGGAGGCTTGGCCTACACGCCACTCTGTTACTATGAAATTTCAAAAACAGAGGGTCAGCTCTAAGTGCTGCTAATTCGCTCATCCTCCTGGTTGAAGTGATAGCCACAACGAAAGCCGCCTTCAAGGACAGAAGTTCTGAGGAACAAGTTGCCAAAGATTCAAAGAGAGCCAGCATGAGACATGCCAACATAAGAGATAGGGACCACTGGGGAACTGGAGGTGGTACTGGAGGGTGAAGGTTAAACATACTCTTAGGAAATGGGTGAGATTTCAGATGAAAAATACAGTTTTATCATCAACGTGCATCTGAAAAGCAGAGATGACTGCTTGGTGCACTTTTAACGATGTTACCGTCAGATCCTGAGATTTTAACTCTCAGAGGTAGTAAAAAATTACAGGCAAAGGGTAATCCATAGCAGTGACCCCTTTAGTTTGGGCCCACACTGTAAAATGTTTCCACTTGGCTGTGTAAGACCTCCTGGTCGAAGGCCTTCTGGAATTTAAAAGTACATGCTGCACCTGTACTGAAAAATCTAAAGATGGGGGCGAATGTGCCACTCCGTCAGATGCAGGGTGCTGGGATCATGTCCTGCATAGGAGAATATCTGGCATTTGTGGAAGTATAACATAAGTCTGTCTGGACAGCTCGAGTAGTCTTGGTAACCACACTTGTCATGGCCAGAAAAGGGTTATCAGAATACAATTGGTGTTTTCCTTCTCTATTTTTGCGAATCACCTTTGCAATGAGTGGAATTGGAGGGAACATGTAGTGTAACCTGTTTGTGAGTTGGAAAGCATCCCCAATGGACAGAGGGTCAGCTCCTGCCCTGGAGCAAAACAGCAGGGCCTTGGTGTTTGCTGATGTCATGAAGACCTCTATTTTGGAAGCACCCCAAAGATCGAAAATAGGAAACAGATAAGTATTGGTTAGGAATCACTCGTGATTTGACACTAGTACCCTGCTGAGCACATCCACCTTGGAATTGTCTGAACCCGTAACGTGGATGGCATGCATGGACTTCTTGTTGGTAATTGCCCAACTCCAGACAGCTGTGGCCTCCTTGCTGAGGGTCAGGGATGCAATGCCTCCTTGAATGTTCAGATAATACATGGCAGTGGTGTTGTCCGTCTGAATCAATACATTCTTGTTTTGGAGTATAGCTGTGAACAAGACAAGAGCAAAACACATTAATATGTAGTGCTTGTTCCTTTACAGACCACATATCCTGAATAAACATAGAACCACAGTAAGCACCCCAATCTTGTGATGTTGCATCAGTGGTCATAGTAAAATCATGATGTGAATCACCAAAAAACATGCCCTTGAATAAACTGTTGTCATTGGTCCACCATTGTAGGGACCTGAGCACTGGTCTAGGTATAGGGAACTGTCTGACAAGGCTTAAGTTTGGATTTCTCAAAATTAATCAGAAGCCCCAAACATGAGCAGGAGTTTACTGCCAAGGCCACATCGTGAAGCAACTTGTGCCTGGAACTGGCTGATATTAACCAGCCATCAAAGGGAAATATAGAATATCCCTATGCTCTGAAATAAGCCATTAACTGGTGCCATACATTTAGCAAACACTCTGGGTGCGGTAGACAAACCGCAGGGCAACACCTTGTAATGAAAAACTCTTGTTTTGACAGAGAAAACCCAGATATTTTCAATGATTTTGTCACGGGCCAGGCTCACTCAAGCTGGTAGTCCCAAATCTAAGCCCTCATCTGAAAGCCCAGGGGGCATCCAAGGTACAAAAGCCAAGTCCAGTCCATGGTCAGAGCACGAACTAAATGCCAGGAGTGAGTCCAGAGTCCAAGAGCCAGGTCAGGTCCAGTCCAGTCCAAGGTCAGTTACAGATAGCATCAGATCCAAAGGCAGGCATGAGCAAGGTACACAGCACATGGAGTAGTTGCCAGTAGTTTGACACTTTGCTTACACGTCTGGCAGTTCCCTCAGCTCAGCTTTTATAGCAAGGCGTGGATTGCAGCCAGCTGCTGGGCCTCCATCCTACTGTTACTCATCATCGCTCTCCAGCAACTGGCGTCGGTTCAGGAGATGAGCACTGTGCCGCCTCTCCTGCAGCTCCAGCCTCTACCTTTGTCTGCGGTGTTCTTTAGGCATGAGCGAACCTGGGGGGGGGGGAGGAAGCCCCTGGCTGAACTTCCCCTGTGATGCTGGGGCTGGAGAGTACTGGTGGCTCTGCCTCAGCTGCTGGCTGTAAGCTCTGATTAGCTAGCGGCTGCGGCTCCTGATTACCGGCCTCTGCTGAGTCAGGGCCGGCTACATGGAGCTCCTATTCTCCTGAGGAGTCCGGGCTGGCTACATAAACCCCTCTCCTCCTGAGGAGGATCCTGGTACCACTTCTGAACTTTGAACCTCCTGGATAGCACCCTTAGCCAGGAGAGATTGGATTTCAACCTCCAATTCAAACAATGAATTATTTACAGCAAGTAAAGGCCACATGCAATCAGGACGCTTCAAGAACTCTAACCCATAACCACAGTTAACAATGGTTAAGATCCAAGAATCAGATGTTATTGACTCCCACTCAGAAAGAAAGGGTGTCAATCTCTGAAAAATTAGGGTTAGAGCTCTATTACGCTCATTAGAATGGCATTGCAGAGCCTTGAGTGTCTTTGTGCTGGGTAGAAGTCTGAGATGGTCTAGGCCTATACTGCCTGCGTCTCCAAGACTGTTGTAGAGGGTTGAACTGACAGTGTGATGGTGCCTGCTGCTGATAATACTGGTGCTACTGCCTGCCATAGTACTGGTAAAGGCTGTGCTGTGGAAAGTACCTTGGCTTGTACGTAGTATACTCAGTGGCATAATCCCCAAGGATCTGGCCATCTGCCTATTGTCCTTCTTGAGTGCCTCATCAGTAGTGGTGGAGAAAAGAGAGTCTCACTCAAATGGAAGATCTTCAATCCTGGATTTGTTTTCTTGTGGAAGGGCAGAAGATCTCAACCAGGAGTGCCTTCAGATGAGAACAGCCCCCACCATGCCTCTGGCAGATGTGTTCACAGCATGACTTCCCACATTCATCTGTTGCTTGGAAAGGCAGATGGCCACTGTCTGTAGCAAAGAGACAAATGCCTCAGTATGGCTCGATGGGCCATATTGAGCAGAATTTACCTCAGATCTTGGTTGTACAAGCTGGATCAAACACAGACAGGATCAACAGAGTCCAAACCAAAAACCTTAAGCGAAGTCAAAGCCAGTACAAGATCAATAAAAACACGAGAAAAGACGATCAGATGTGAAGTTCTTCTCATTGCAGTGGCTAGAAGAGAACTGAGGAAAAGGGTCACTTCTCCTGGCTAGTCACATGCCTGTTTAGGTGGGAAAATGGGTGTCTATGTGTCTTGGGAGAAGCAGCCCATAACAGAGCTTTGAAGAAGCACTGAAGAATTTCTCCAGTCGGTAGACCTGCACATGTATAGTCCCATGTGGGACTGCACAGAAGAATGATGATGAACAAAGGAGTTCCTCATCAGAAGATGAGAATATTAACCTGTCCTATTTTACTTACTATTTCAGTATTGAGGATTTAATTGATTAATTAATATATCAGTTAGCAAAAAAACCCCACATAGAAAATCAAATTATTCTTTTTATAATGATTTATATAGTAAATTAACTCTTCCCCTTTAATTTTTTGTATCAATATTAGCAGGAGAATATTATATTAGATAACTTGTGCAAGACCCATAACTTTATTTTTACAGTTAGGTTTGAGACATATGCTCACTATTCAAATTATATATTTAGTTATTCTGTAGATATAAATTCAGGAAAAATATGAACAAAAAAGCAGGTGCTCAATTACTATTGGGGAAGGGCTGTGGCTCAGTACAAAAGTCCCAGGTTTAATCCGTGGCAATTCTAGTTCAAAGGAGCAGGTTGCAGAGGATATAAAATACCTCTGCCTAAGACCCTGAAGAGCCACTGCCAGTTAAGATAATACTGATCTTAGTAGATCAGCTGTCTGACTCAGTATGAAGCAGCTTTATGTGTTCTATTTTTTAATTAGTTGACAGAAGTAATCTATTTCAAGTTACCCACTGGACATACCTGAATCTAGGAGTCCCCACTAAGAACAGTATTCCAGCATTTGATCCTAGGAAATACATAATTGTCTCACTTATGTAAGTGACCTTTGCAATGATAATTTTACAAGATGCCCTGTGGTACATGTGAAAAATGCATTTGCAGAGAATAGTTTCTCTAAAGCTCACCTGAGCAATGACTTGCAGTCTTACTGATCTTCATGAGTAGTTAGTGCTATTGATATAGAATTTTTATATTGCAAGTCTAGCAGGTTAGTTGAAACACGCCATACATGAAGGGAGGACATTATGGAGGCCAGCGCCTCCAGCTGAAGAGAATGATCTAGTTCTTTTTCCTGGTTAATCATAAACGTTTCTTTAGTGGGCAATAAAGAAAAGGCAATGGCTTTGGACAGTCATCCCTGCAATGTTCTGAGATTCATTAAAAAATAAGATTTGCTTAGATGAAAGGGTTATGGAATACAAGTACACTTAACATCAGATTTAGTAAGAATACTCCTGAATTGTAGGAAAAGAAGAAAGGGCAAGCCTACTGTGTTTCATTTCTGTTTAACTTTTAAAACAACATCATGGAATGTTGAAGTCATATAGCTGTGGAACTAGAAAAGCCTGGGGCCCGTGTGTACGGAGAGGATAAGCCTGTGTCTGGGCACAGTGCTTGCACTGACTGCAGGTGGGAACTTGCATGATGAAATGCAAAACAGATCTCTCTGCATACAAATCAAACCTCCCTGCCCAACAAACTGACTCATTAAGGCAGAGAACCGGTATAGGATCCTTTATTCTAACACCAGGTTTCTGTGGGAGGTTTTTTGTTTTGTTTTTGCACAAAGGTACATTTGATCATGTGAGCTCTGTCTGCTGTCGAAAGTAATAGAGCCCAGACACAGGTTTACTACCACAGTGAGCACCAGAGATGATCCACATGTTCAGAAACTTGACAAATCTAGGTTGCTTTGTCAAGGAAGATAACAACATGGGGAGAGAAGAACTCTCACCTCCACTGTTGCTTTCTTGCTGAAAAAGTGGCTCACAAGCTGCTTTTGCCTCAACCAAAGAAAACGTATATGTACTCATAGGTTTTCCCCAGTGGGGGTAAAAGTAGCAGGGAGTATTTTTCAGTGAGAAAAGGCAACTGAGGAAAAACTTAAGAGCCTTGATAGTCCCCTTGTTGAAAAAGCAGCCACATCAGCTGCATTTGCAAATGGAAAAAAACCCTTTTAAAATTAACGCAAAAGAAAAATAGTGCATTGTTTCAGTCTCAGAATATCCATGAGGAATCTCGTTTGTAAAAATCTCTCTTCATTTGAAGGTGGTTCTGCTTTTTGGCATGTATTTTTTCTACATGCATGGGGACTTCTATGTGATTTACTACCGTGCCATGCCTCCCCTATGTTCCATCATGATTTAGATAGCATATTGAATAATCTCTGAGATTAGTTGTTTCTGAGATCAGTTTAAGCATTTTCAGTACCTACACTTCAGACCCAAGATGTGCTTCAGCCTTTTGGTTTCCTTGGGCATCTGTCTATCTGTCAAGCATATTTTTTAAACCTCACCCTTCCTCCAAGGAGTTTAGGGACATTTTATGCTCACAACAATCTTTTAAGGTAGGCTAGGCCTGTTCATCCCCGTATGTGGACAGAAGGTGTCTTGTGGCTATTAACATGCTCAAAAATTATTACTTTGAATATTCTGAGTTTGTTTCTTGGCATAAGAAATAGATTCTGGGATTTTATTCCTAATTAAATGTAACAATAAAGAACCCAAATATATGGCACTCAAAATGCACTCATGATGTGTCCATCACACGAAACGTTTGTCATGAGGAGAAAAGCAAGTTCACACCTAGCTGAAAAATCTCTTAATGTTGTTTTAGTAGCGGCATGAAGGAGAACTATGAATGGATGAATGCACAGGTAGATAAATAGATAATGAAGTAATGATTGCCAGTTTCTTAATGCCAGTTGATTAATTATCTGAAGTTTAATCTATTAATCAATGAATTAACCAAGTGGTGTGTGTGGGAGTCTGCACCTTATCAAGAGTCCTGAATTAAACTCACGGGTTTTCTAAAATATGAGGCTTTTAAAAAGCTGACAGTCATTGTTTAAAGAATGTAAAGCTCTCTTTATTATTTTCATAAAATCTGTGGATCAGACACTCTTTTAGTTTGACTGGTGAATCATGTGACAACAGAAACTGGCAGAACTATTCTAATCAGCTGTTGTTCTTCAGCTTCAATGTGCAAAACTGATTTTAAATGCACAGGTTGGCTTATAGCTTTCCACATTATCAGCAGTGCAGTCCTTTCAACAAGGTGTTGATATAGCTTGGCCATTTTTTTTCTTTGTCTGGGGACTGTATCACATCTTAAGTTTCATGATGTTCCTTTTGTCAAGTTTGAATGTCAGAGTGGACAGTTTTTTGGGGTGCATCATGATTAATTTACATATTTTCTTTTTTCGTTTACAATATGTATATGCTTTCTTTCTACACCTACTGGATCCAAGAGGGTTCATAATAATGTGCTTAAGCACAACAATAAATAATTAAAACCATAAAACAATTCAAGAACATCAAAAGACCTGCAATCTGTAATTCCCATTCATAGTCCACAAAAACGGCTAAGATCGACTACAGTTCCCATGAAAGCCCTTCAGAATGACAGGGTCTTACATGTCCTTCTAAAAGTAAGTAAGAAGGGCGATCTGTTGATAATCAGTTTCAGAACACTGGTGCAACAACTGAAAACACTCTGGAATAGGGGGTCACAAAACAAAGGGAGGACACATAAATGACAAAAACAACATTACATTTACATACTGCCCTTGACACGCACTCAGAGCAGTGTGTTATTATTGTCCTGACAAGAAACACCCTGTGAGGTGTGTGGGGCTGAGAGAGCTCTGGAAGATCTGTAACTGGCCCAAGTTCACCCAGCTGGCTTCAAGTGGAGGAGTGGGGCTCCAGATTAGAGTCCTGCAGCTCTTAAGCAGTACATCAAACTGGCATGCGGCACAGAGCACCTGAAATCATGCAAGAAGAGATGGTCCTTCAAGTATGTAATGAAGAAAAGTCATGAAGAAAAAAGTTATGTTTGAAGAGGCCCTAGTTCAATGTTTCTTTGCACAAGCACTATTATTTTTTTTAAAATTCAAAAAAGTTGTGTACTAAAAGACCACTTTTCTTAATAGCGGTTATTCTTCTAAAAATGTGTTAGTCAGAAATGAATTGATTAATTGCAATGATCAATTTATTAAACCCTGGTCTGTTTAAAACTCCTAAAAATGCCCATTAAATGCAATGCTGGGCAGAACATGCATGTTCAATTAACTGTAAACTTAATATACATGATGTGCAAAATCATGCTTGAAAAAAAGACAAGCAATGACCAGGTCAAAACTTTAAGCATTAAAATAATGTGCTAATAAATATAGGGTGTGTATGCAATTTCAGGTCATAATAAACTATTCCTAGGTAGACAGAATTTAAGATAATTGCTTGTAATTTAAGCTAATATGATGTGAGGAATCTCAGCATGAGTTGCCATCTGAAACAATGCTGAATTATAGTTGCTTTATGCGGTTTGCCACTTACACAGACTGTAGTGCCTTCTGTCTGCTTAAGGGTGTGGCATCTGCCATTGGGGAAGAAAACTGGCATGTTTTATCTTTTTATAGCAGGCTGATTTCAATGTGTGGGGACTTCTATGAATAACTGGAACAGAAATGATTGATACTTTCTCAGTTAAATGTCTCCCCAATATCCTTTTAAAACACGTGTATTTGTGCCTTCTTATCCTGTATAAAACTTACTCAAAAGTAAGTGAAAAAATACTGTAATCCTCCAGTGACCAATAGTTAATGCATCTAATCAGGATTTTTAAATGACACATTTCAGTTGAAAGAATATGTAATTGAGTTTATACTTTATTTTTAAATTTACATGTCCATAAATATATAGATGTAGAAATTATTTATATTTGCATATGAAAGAGTTCAAAATGAACTTAAGAGGTTTAATGTGTATAATTAATAATTGTATGAATATAGAAAAGAAAATCTAGGAGAAAATGTCAAAAAGGTTCAGTAACAAAGATGTAGTATTCTCTTGGCAAAAGCTGATAGATGGCTTGGCATGAATTCATCTTACGGTTCTGTTATTCTTTCTTCTACAAAGATGATATATACACTCTTTCTAAGAGTTTGCATAGAATTGTAATTTGTTGTTGTTACAGACTATAATGACCCTTGGGTATGCACCTGATTTTCCTACTAGAATTACTTACCTATTTTTCCCACACTATCAGTTTCTAACCATATAACAAAAAGAGAAAAATGTAATTGAAATATAAAGACTGTGAATATGTGGTTGAAGAACTCACAATTTAACCAGTTGGTCACAACCCACTGAAAGCAACATAATAGAATTTACTTGCTTAAATGCCATCTATTTAAATTAGATTTAAGTCTGGCTACAGTTTGTTCAATTGTACACAAAGGCCATTTCCTCACAGTCTAAAAATAGCGTGATACTCATGGACGGCTGCCGGCTTCCTCGTGTGAGTTTTGACGCCATCTGTTTACAAAATGTCACAAATCACGTTTGTGGCATTTTGTAAACGGATGGCGTCAAAAATCGTGCAAGGAAGCCGGCAGCCTTCTGTGAGTATCACGCTATTTTTAGACCGTGAGGAAACGGCCTTATACTAGAAATCATAGTCTTTATACAGTATTGCTGATCTTTGGTCAAAAATATCCAAGTATAAATTATCTTATGGGCACAATGAAGGCAAGGGTAAGTACTTTTAAATCAGTTCTCAGATTTCAACGTTAAAAAATTCAGCTGCTCTCGGATTTAAATAAATGAGTTTTCAATGTTTAAAGTTTGTCTAGATTGTGCCTAAAATATGCATAAGGGGTTAGCTTCAAAGGTTCTGCTAAAGTAATAATGTACTAGCAGAAAACTTTCTTTTGTATATCCGTACTTTTTATGCCCCTATACCATTCAAGAGGATCTCTTAATCCCACAGGAGCATAATTTTGGAATTAATTATTTGTAGTATTGTTATTCAGCATGTAGCTTATGTTCATTTGATGAAGAAATAAATAATTATTATTCAGGTGACAAATATTATTTCTTACCATAGTAAAAAAGGTAAAGGTAGCCCCTGTGCAAGCACCAAGTCATTACTGACCCATGGGGGGACATTGCATCACGGCGTTTTCTATAGTAGCAGCCTATAATTTAGTACACGATTTCTTATCAAAATAAAATGGGTGCTCTGTTGCTCACTTTTAAGTTAATAGCATTCCTTTCACTGGAAGATGAGGATATGGTGTTGTATTAAATCTCTGTATATTAACTGTGTTAAAACAGATCATAAATAGTTAATGCCAGTACTGGCAGCATGATACAATGTATTACAATGATACAATATGATACAAGAGCCAGTCTGGCATATTGGTTAAGAGTGGTGGGACTCTATTCTGGAGAACCGGGTTTGATTCCCCACTTCTCCACTTGTAGCTAGCTGGGTGACCTTGGGTCAGTCACAGGGTCTCTCAGCCCTACCCACCTCACAGGGTGATTGTTGTGGGGATAATAACATACTTTGTAAACCGCTCAAGTGGGCATTAAGTTGTCCTGAAGGGTGGTACATAAATCAAATGTTGTTATTAATATAATAATAGAAGTGATTTCTGTGACCAGAAATTTAACAACCATGGAAGTAATAATTCTTAAGATCATTTACTGGGTTTTATATATAGCAAATGTAATATGATTGTGCTGAAAATGTTTCATTCTCTTCAAAAAACCCTTGATTTGTATATAGATTCATGGAACATATTGAAAGCAGCCCAATATGTAATGATTAATAAAAGCATCATTAATGTAAATTATTGTTAGGACTTTGAGACATCTGGACAATGTAGCAACTGCAGAAATGTTGTTTCCACAGGCTTTCCCCCAATCCATTCAGGAATTTCACATGTTGTCAGATGCATCTTTTGATGTTTGAATATGTATAACCCTATCTGGGGTTCATAATGCATCTTTAGGTCACGTTTCATCTATCTTGCATGTACTTTAGTTAACTGTGGACAATGGGGTGCTTTATCAGCCTGATTGTATACAAGCTTATTTATAGTGACTGAAACTTGGTAACATTCTGGTCATTTAAAATATATACTAAATTTCAGCAGAACTAAATTTTACTTATCGAGCCCCCCCTCCCCATTGTTTGCAGGGTGTGTGTGTTACCTTAATTTAATTGTCTGTCCCTCGCCTCAAAAGCTTAAAAAGGAAAATTCAAAACAGAAGGAGGCAGTATCTGTCTCTTCTTTTTCAGAGAGCTGTGCCAACTGCCCTGTGCTGGAGCATGAAGCTTACATCTTTCCTTCCTTTCGTGTATCATCGCCGCTGCAGACGGCGGAAGGAGAATCCAGTCCGCGTTTTCCGAGTGCGCTAGAGTAATCGGAGAGAAGTGGATAATAGTTGTTCTAGCTCTCTCCCCCTCTCCTTCTCTCTCTCTCATGCCATGCTGGGCCAGATAGGCTCAGCCAGACGTGTATTTACCCATATCCGGGTTAGAGAGGAAAAGAAAAAAGTTTCATTTAAACCTGAACAACAACAACAAAAACTTTCAACATGAAATCACACAGCAGGAACAGACAAAGACCGTAAGGCATTCTTACGATTTCTAATCTCCATCAAGGACTTGGGGAGGGGAGTTTTGGTCATTTTTATTAATTTTTTATAATTTTGCGTGTGTACGCATGGAATGATCAGCAGGGCTTTTTGATTATTCACCCACATCCAGTGTATCAGCACTGTGTAGCTGTTTTTCTGTGGGAGGGTTGCCTTTTGCTCTCCCCCCATCTATTTTTCTAGACTAGGGAAAGTTAATTGATTTCTCCCCGCTCTTGCAATGTTGCAATGATCATGGCCGCGCAAGTCGCAGCGGCTCTGGCGGGTGCGAGCAAGAACAAGGGCAAAGCCCCAAGTTTGCCGGGCAACTTAAGCCAGGATCTCAACTCTGGGGGTCCCGTGGCTGGGACAATAGGAGCTGCCGGACCGGGAGCTGGAGATGGGACTAACAGCAGCGGCAGCAGTTTGAATAATGTTGAGCACCATCTCCACCACCATAATGAGCTGAACATGGCCAATAATACAACTTCTGCCGCCGCCAGTAACAACAACAACAACGCTAGCGGCGGCGGCGGCTCTTCCTCGGAACCGGTTCTGAAAGACGTTGGAAGCTCCGTGAGCTTGTCTTCCTCCTCTCCTATCCCAGCTATGGAGACAGGGCTGCTCCCCAACCTCAAGTTGAAGAGCGTTGGAGGCGATCACCCTGCCGCTGCGCCTCCCCACCACCACCATGCCCAGCACCAGCACCAGCACCCAGCTCACCTCCATGCCCAGCACCCCCATGTTCACCACCACCATCACCACCACGCACTTCAGCAACAACAGCTAAATCAGTTCCAGCAACAGCCGCTGCCTCAGCACCATCCGATGCAGAATAACAACAACGGCGGCAGCAACAAGAACGGCGGTGGCGGCGCTGCTCAGCCCAGCAGCGCAGACATGGAGCAGCAGCAACATGGAGGAAAAGACGGCGGCTTGGGGGGACAGGCCGAGCCTCAGAGCCAGCCGCAGCCCCTGCTGAATAAAGGCGGGGACGAGGAAGAGGCAACGCCGCCGCCGCCGCCACCGGCGGACAAAATGGGCGAGCAGCACCTCAGCAGCCGCTACGACCACTCTGGCTTGGGACCTTTGGGCGGGCAGCAGCCGCCGCCGCCGCCGCCGCCGCCGCCACCACCTCAGGGAGCGGGCAGCGGCAGCGGCTCTGGAGGAGGAGGAGGTGGAGGTGGCGGTGGCGGCCCCTCAGCGGTGGGTGTCTCGGAGTTTAATAGCTATTACGGCAACGCTGGCAGCGGCGGCGGAGGCGCCTCCTCAGCGAGCCGGGCCGGGCCTTGCTTTGATCAACATGGCGGACAACAAAGCCCCGGGATGGGGCTAATGCACCCCGCGGCGGCCCCCAACAGCATGGACCCCCTGCCCAACTCGCACGAAGGCTACGCCAACAGCCAGTACAACCACTACCCGAGCGCTTACGGCCGGCCTGGCAGCGGCAGCGGCGCGGGAGGAGGAGCGGGAGTCGTGGCGGCGGCGGCTGCAGCAGCGGGAGGAGGCGGTGGTGGCGGCGGCTATGGGGGCTCGTCCTCTGCCTTCGGAGTTCTGAGCTCCCCCCGGCAGCATCATCAGCACCAGCAGGGCATGATGCTGGGCCCTGGCGGAGGGGCCAGCCTGGGCAAGGCTTCCGGGGCTGCGGGCTTCCAGAGGTTTTCCGGGCAGAACCAGCACCCGTCTGGGGCCACCCCAACCTTGAACCAGCTGCTCACGTCCCCCAGCCCCATGATGCGGAGCTATGGCACCGGCTACCCTGATTATACCAACCCCAGTGCTGCCCCGTCGCAGCAGCAGACTCAGGGAGGAGCAGCAGCCGCCCCAGGAAGCCAACAGGCAGCAGCAGGCATGGGCATGGGCAAGGACATGGGTTCGCAGTATGGAGCTGCAAATCCAGCCTGGGTAGCAGCGGCAGCAGCAGCAGCACAACAAAGAAATCATCCGGCTATGAGCCCTGGAAACACTGGACAGACCATCAGCAGGAGCCAGGTAACGATAAGAACCCCAAAGGGCAAGCAGTCTGTTGTTTTGCTTATGTGTGTCTGTGTCCTCTGCAAGCCTGACTTTACTTTCTCATTTACTTTTCTCCTACTCCATCTCAACTCCTTGCTGTCTCCCTATCGGGGTTGATAATGTACAGTGTCTGACTCTGATTAGGTTAAAAAGACATCATGGGGCTTTCCAGCTGAAAATAAGACCATTTTGTCACACAGTTGAACAATACATGAGTCCCACTGCACCCCACCCAGTGCTCCTACCTTAGACTTATTAGAAATCTGAACACACAAGGCCCTGAGGAAAACCACTTTGGAGTAGGAAAGGGAGGAACCAGTGGCATAGCTAGCAGAGCCTGCAAAATAACACTATCTTTTCTTTCTTTATTTCTTTTAGTAAGAAAATAGGCCTCTTAGCTTATTGGCAAATTGCATTGATTGGATAAAATTGTATACTGAAACTCAGCAAAAACAGTACAAGTGTCTGTAGGTGTGTGCCATAGTCGTAAAAGGTTTACATCGTAGTTGTTCGTAGAGCTTGATTCTCGTCTTCTCAAGAAGTCTAAAAACAGTTTTAAAAGCATATGAAAAATTATAAATGGAACGCAATTGATTTTTTTCTTTAATGCGTATACAACCATGTTTCCTCAGAAGGGAACTAAATATTGCAAGAGCTCAATAGACAATATTTCTGGCAACAATACATAGTTTTCAATTAGTTGTATTCTGTGAAATTGCCAGATTGGTAGGCATCAGATCATAATTGGATGCTGTTTACATAAATTGTTTTTTTGTCACCTTCAAAGCCATAGGAAATAAGTCAGCACTCTTGATATTTCTTCCTCTGCAGTTTGAGTCTAAAGAGTGACTTGATCTCCTTTGCAAGGTTTGGAATTTGAATTGTGGAGGTAAACTGGCTGTAATAGTCTCCAGACAGCTGCCTCTGAGTTGACATCTAATCTGCCATCTGATTGGCTCCTCTCTCACCATTGGGCATTTAGCATTGCTGATGTAAATAGAATTGCTGAGCAGTACAGTCACAAAAATTCTTGCCACAAATAATAACCGAGCAGTTTTGCTCACAGATGCAAGGGTACACATTCTTAGAAGAAGCTGAAATAATTGGCAGTCGTATTCAGATAGTTGAAGTTAAGAGGGCATCAGCAGAACAATGGTCACTATATTAAAATGTCAATCTTGTTTTAAAAATAAAGTGAACATTGTATCTTCACTGGCTTTTAAATTTATTTGTAGCTTTCTTATCAACTAACTCTGATGTTTTTCTTTATTTGGCTAAATATTTTTAAAATTAAGCAATAGAATTTAAACCATTATAGCTTTTAAAAACATAATTGTAGCAGAATTGTGAAAATATATGCCAGAGTTATGAACTCTGTGTCTGTAACATGGAATCTTAATTTTATATCCTACATAGATTATGCATTACTTATTTTAGTACCAGATATTTTTAGTACTGCTAGCTTTATTTGTGTATTTGTTACCTACTTTGTGTGTATTCCCCACGTCTTTAAGTGTATTGTATCATACATGCTGGAGTAATGTGTATTTAATGTGATTTGTGGGCTCTTTGTTTTACATTATTTTTATAAACCCAGGAAGCCATGTATTTTTAAAAAAAATCTGTTTTGCATTTGTGTTTTAAAGATCAGAAACAGCAGGCATCATGCTTCATTTAGTCATGTTGGTATAAAATGCAAGCTTATGCTTTGATTCATAGAGAAGTGAATTATGTTAAAAAGGGGTAATAATATATGTTTTATTGGGGACCTTTTCCTTCCTTAACAAGATGATGTTATTATGAACTGCTAAATCTTAAACATTTTTCAGGAACAGAGCTAATGAAAATAAATTCCCAGCTACAGTCCTTGGAGACTCCAAAAAGCTTGATTTTGAAGTAAAAGATGTTTTAAAAGGATTGTGTCCTAGAGTAGATAGTGCCTGCAGTAGTGAGTGATGGGCTAAGTGAACAAATAATTTGAACCTTGGATAGATTGGGAAAAATGTCTATTGTTTACAGACCATTGCTATAATGTTTTAGTTACTCTTGCTTTTTTCTTTTCTTTTTTATGGAGAAGTAAGAATTCAGTGTTAACCTTTTTCTCTTTTTACTTTTTCAAGATAAAAGTGTTAGTACAAACCATTAGATACTGAAAATGTGTATGTATAATCTCCCATAATTAATTTTGAAATATTTGCTTTATTTCCTTTGTTTTAAACAATGGGCTGTTTCACATGTATAGCTTGAATAGGGAGAAAAGACATAGTAAGTAGGATTGTGCATATATACTACTTTGCTGTGCTATTTCTGCATGTTACTAATTGTTGTAAGTATTTAATTTTTATTGAAATGAGAACAAATTCATTATGGCCTCATCATGACCCTTAATAGCAGTGCTTTTTACTTAGTGGTTCCTATCCAGGGTGTAGTAGCAAATTTCTCTTAGGTGCCATGATACATAAGATGTCATTTATAAAATGTATTTTAACAAGATTCCATTCTTCGATACTTCATATAATATTTGTAGCGAACATTGTTCATCAGTTTGTTTGTTCCTTTGTTCCTTATTTGTTCCTTTTTATTACAATTTAGCACTTAAATAGCTGATAGATACACTTAAAGTGGAATTTCTTGGAAATGAAACAGAATGTTTTTGGAGCAGAAAACATTTTCTGTTTTGTAACCAGTTATTTCCTTGCAAAGAACTATGTCTACAACTGCAGTTGGATATTTTAGTTACTATATCTTTATGGATAAAAGCACTAAACATTTAGAATGTGTATAATAGAACATTTACCATCACATGTGAGTGTCTCGGGTCTCAGCCAAATATATGTGTGTTGGAGCTATTTATAAATGCCTGTGCGTATGTGTGCCTATTAATGTATGGGCTGTATTTGTACAGATGTGCACATTGTAATTGGTGGTTCTAATTATAACCACTTTCACCTTCCCCATGATATAAAAGAAAAGGGTAGAATGCAGCAGAAGACTAGTTGGAAGCTTGATGGCATTATTGCCTATTGGTGCCTACTTTGTAATATGAACGAAGATGAATTTCACTATCAACAGAATGTTTTCTCATTTGCTTTAAAAAGCAAATTTTAAAATTTTGTTATTTCTTTTCATAGCACTTGCTATTGTAAAGGGCTTTCCTGTTGCAGAAAAATGGAAGAAATACAAATGAAATCCAGACCAACTGACTATTCTTCATTTTTGCAGCATTAATATGATTGCAAATAAGGTCTGTGATAGTACAATTAGCTCAGACAGGAATAATCTCATCAACCATTGTTGTATTATTTACTGTTTTTGTGACTGTATAGCATTAACATTAGGAGTCACATGGCTAAGTTTTAATTTTATATTCTAGTTCACATTCCAGGGCTATAGTGTATATTAGAATTTGTGAATACATTATATACAATAATACATGTTTAATTTTGCCAGTATTTTTTCCCATGGAATATGTAGCTCTGGTAAATATTGAACAATTATTAGAAAAAAATCTGTCCAGCACTATTTTTTTTAATGCATGATTCTTCTTGCTATGGGGATTATTTAGTAACAGATCTTGCTTTTCCAACTCTTTTATTGCCAGCTGCATCCCATTTTGTATGACCAGGATCTTGAGACTTTCTGATGTCAGTCTGGTGCCTATAGATTATCAATATACACAAAAAGAACTCCTTTTCTGCTGTATATTTATTCAGAATTACATTTCTGATAATGAATCTCCATCTAGAAATATATTGTAAAGGAGCAATATAAAGAATTAGTAGCATCTGGCCTTGTACTTATATTAACACTGTGGGGATCAGTGTTCATTACTGGTTTCTGTGATACTAAGAACGAACATTGTATTTTCAGTCAGAAATTGTATTGCAAGAATGATGCATGCAACAACAACAATAAATTGATTCCTTTTGTAAAAGATTTTCATTCTGTACTATGTTGAAGGGAAGGCTAAATACTGTGCTTATTTTCCTTTTGCGAAAGTATAACATTACAGACATATTTGGATTGCTTAAAGCAATAAGTACACCTATTCATTACAGGCATAATTGCTTGCATTTAAAAACATGGGCCTTGATCCTTGGGTCCTTGTGGACAGAAGATGCATGCACGTGGTCAGGAATCTTCCTCATTCAGTATATAGTCAACTGCTGTTTGGGAGAAAGGGGTGCCTTCACCTCTACCCTTCAAGCAAGTGACAGTGGCTTCCATCTGTTTAGAGTGTGTGTGGGGTACAAGAACACCTGTGTGCTGGAAACTTTTTTTTTGCCCCCATGTATTATTACTTTGTGCAAACACAGAATCAGATCCAACAGGATATGCACAAAAGCCTGTTTTAATGAATTAATTGCTTATTGAAATCCAGAACATGAATCATTCTAATCCCACTATTCTGTACCCTAGTGTGTGTTTCTTATTGCTAAGTCTGAAAGAGAGTTTCAAATTTTTAGTGCAAACAGTTCATTTTGGAAAAAAATCCAATTCCTGGGCACTGTAATCAAATAGTTAGGTTCCTGGGTTACCAGGCACTTGGGATTCTATTGCCATGTTCATTGTGCTTACTAAGCATATTAAATCCACTAGGGTTTACCTGAAATGTTCATCAGCAGTAAGTTATATATCAGAATTATATATATTTTGGTTCATGTAAGTACTCTGTTTGTTAAAAAATCAATACTATCTAACATCTCAGTATCAATTAGAAATGTGTCATTTATTAAGAGGCACTAAAGATTCTCTGTGGATATGTAAAACAGTGGTACCTTACTTGCTTTTCCTGCTCAAGGCTTGAGAATTTCAGGTCCCAGTAGCTTTTAAGCTTAACCCATTGGAATACATTTCAGTATTGTCATTATTATGCAGTTTGATAAATATGAATCTTCTAATTTTGGGGCTATTTATTTAGCTTGGAAATGCTTTTTTAAATAGGATGGGGAAGAGACTTGAATTAATTCAGTTTTACTTTGCCAGTTTGCCTTAGTGATTTTCAAATTTGATTTTAATACTAAGATAAAAATAATTTGGGCTCCAAGGAGTAGTTGGGTTTCCTGTATTGCTCAATGCGTTTATCGGGAATGAATATTTGGATGTCTTAGAGTCATGAGAATCTACATAAAGAATTAACCGTGTAGTTTTAAGTAGTTTACTAAACTGGATAACAAAAATAAAGTTTGATTAGTAAATTGAGAAATTTTGCTGAAATTATTATTTATATTTGTAGAATTTTTCTGCTTGCATTTCAACAATTAAAAGGACCCCCCCTTTTGTACATTTACAGCCTGATTCAAAGCTGTTTCCCATACCATGATTTTGTCACAAGAGTGCAGTTGCTATTTATTCCTGTGACTGAAATTATGACAAAGAGTTTATGCACTACTCTAGTGAAAGAAAGGAATGGATATACTAAATTGCTTGCCATTTCCTGAAACTGTTATTTGCCATCATGTAAGAGCTCTGGATGAGTTGTACCAATAGCTGCGTAACAGTGTCAGAAAATATGCCATACTAATATTATAAGACAGATAAGTTGCAGCTTAATTTGGGGCCTATTGTAAGAACTTCAGTAGAATGCAAAATTAAAGAAACGTTGTTCGTACAAAGCTGTTAAGAGAACTGACAGATTACACATGAACATATTCTAAATTTAGGGTGCTTATTCACTTGATAGGCAAGATAAATCACCATGTGCATTCAGACATATGCTAGATAATCATTTCAAGAATTACATGATGCTGCTTATGCTTCAGATTTATATATTTTATTTTTCTCTGATTATACCTTCATTGACACCTATGCAATGGTGTCAAAATGCAAAATGTGGTTTAAATAAGATTTCACATGTCAGATTTGTATGGAATGGTAATATACTCAAGAAGACCCAACAGTACCATTTTAGGAGAAATCCTCACATATTAGAACTTTGATTTGGCAAAAAAAAGTATATGAACAAACCAACAAGTAACTATTTAAACCACTGTTGGCCATTCTAATTCTACTTAAATTGATAAGAAGGATGTCTGTGCTCGAGTTTTGTTTTCTTAGAATGGGTGGAAATGATATTACTTACTTTATGTTTACGTTTTGATATGGGTCACTTTTTTGGCAGAATAAGGATGCCTTGCTCAATCCTCATTCATGTCAGTGGGCTTGAGTTGCATTTGCCTGGTGTTAAACTGTGGAGGTCAATATGGATTTGTTATTTTTCATTTATATGCAACTGAGAGAAGTTGTTAAAATGAATAAAATTTTATTGTTAAAATATATGCTGTATAAAACATTTGCTGTACTGATAAAATCGAGTTAACAATAAAAACAGGTATGCGACAGTTTAAAGATACTTTCTTTGTATATTGTGACATGATAATTGGTGTTTTAACAGTTTATGATAATAAAGGGGTAATGGTTTCAGTCACATCAGCTACTGTAATTAATAATCAAAAAGGGGAAATTGTTTATAACTAATACTTTTTTGTAGCTGTGAAAAAATGTAGAAATGCTTGGAGAATAAAGTCCGTAAGGTTTCAAATGATAAATATTTTAAAAACCCAGAAATTTAAATACAGTCTATTTTAATTTTCAGGAGATGTCACTTTGTATTATAGCTTTACTTATTTTGGGAACACAATACATTTCTTCCAGGCTTTCAGCATTTAGGTATTCTGTTTAAAAGTCCCTGTGAATGGTCCTAGTTTTTCTGATCTAATCATTTTCTGTTAAAAACAACCAACCAACTGAATCTGCCCTGTATAGGCTCGTTGCCTTACACATTTCACCCTTAAGCATACCAGTTATTGGAACTGCTTAGTCAGTACATAATTGAGAGCTAGTATATGAAAAGATTAAGGCTGCTGTACATTTTTTTTAAGGACTAGTAAAATGGGCTGTGCAGGAACTTAGTCTCAATACTATTTTATTCATTTTGGTTGATTGCTTTCCTTTTAACAATGACTGGAATCTGGGCAGCCGAGAATTACACAATGAGGATTGCAGACAGATACAAGGACACATATCAATCGGTTTCTCAGCGGTTATTCTTTCTTAACTGAGTATTATGATGTTTTCTTCTACAGTTAATGATACTCTTTTTGTGCCACCTGAATTCAGCCTGCTTTGTTTGACTTCTGTGCTCCTGTGGCAACATGCTAAGATCAAGGATTTGGTTTTTAATTATGAATGTTCTGATAATTAATTGATCGTACAGAGAAACTATTGAATAGCTACTTTTTGCAGTTATGTAAACCTCAGTTCCATTGATTGTAGTGACAAGCATCTCTCCAGAAGAATACACAGATACACACCTTTCTGTTTAAGCAGGTATCTTTTCTATAAATATTTTGTTTACAATTCAAAAATTGAAAACTTGTCCCTATGAAACAGTTTTCAATTAATAATGTTATGTCACTGCATTACTAGTTTGATTTTCTTATTCCAGTTCCCAGCTCAGTGTTTATGTTAATGTTGCCATCACTTGCCTGCTTAGACAAGTAAATCTTAGCCATGTTTGCAAGTTAAAGCATGATTTCTTTTCACACAGGTTAAAGGATTTCATAATAATTACTTATTTCAGTGAAACCCCATAAGATTATCTATCTTGACTGCTAATCTAAAACACAGTTTAGTTTTCTCTGTCAAAGACAATCATGTAAAAAAGCAAAAGGACCAATTGTTGGCGTGTTGTTTCACAAGCATAGAGTGATCTTTAAAAGAGACCTAATTTTTGAAGTGACAAGGAACATTAGGATAAAACTCTCTGCAAACAAACGGAACAGTAGAATATAATCATACGGTACTGGTCCATATCAATTACAGATATATCTTGGTTGAAATCCAGTTTTTCTCCATTTTATCAGGATTTAAAAAAGATTAATCAGATTTCTGTGTTGAAAGGTCATGTTATCAGCTGTATGTTTTGTACGCATGAGTCAGTGGGGTTGTTGAGACCTGGGAAAGTATACAAAGAAAATTGTTCTTGATTGAGATGTTTAATGCCGTAATCCATAGACATGCACAGCTTTTCAGGCGACAAATAGCATGGGCAGTCTGTTTTCATTTACCTGTGTCAAGCGCAGTAAATATTCTATTTTTGCTAGCTGTGAGGTGCTGAAGAAACAGAGGATGGTTATACACCTGACTAGCCACAATGTGTGGCTGGCAGGTCATATTCAACTTGCTGGATTCAAAATTGTTTACAACTCTTGCAGTATGCATCATTAGAAATGGATCCTCATATAGGTTTATTGAGTTGAATTTTGTTCCATGTCCGTTAGCTTCCCTAATTAGAATAACACTTCAGGGTTGGATAAATGAAGATTCCCCCCCCCCCTGCAATAAAGGCATTATAACCCAGTCATGAACATGTGCTATTAGTGTTGTAATAATAATGTCTGTGCGGTGCTTGATAATAGCAATGTGCTAGGATGGAGTTCTGGTAAAACATTGGCATGCTCAGTTCTGAAGCATTAATTTGCTATCCTGGTAAAAGCAAGAGTTAATTCTTGCTGACAGATCACCCATCATTCCATATAAAAATTAGATTGTTAGACTTTCTTTGTAATTGAGATGATACAATAACATCTTGGAAAGAAGTAGTTACCGCTTTGATTTTGAAATGGAAGGTTTGTCATGGTCAGGAAAACTCAGTTTGCTGGCTTTATTTGCTGTGTTTTGATTATGATGTATCTGAAGAAGTGAGCTGTGACTCACAAAAGCTCATACCCTACCACGAGTTTTGTTAGTCTTATAGTTGCGACTGGACTCTTGCTCTTTTCTGCAGCTACAAACAGACTAACACGGCTACCCATCTTGATAATGATGTGCGTAATCTGTGCATAAACAATTCTGTTGGAAATGTTTTGTGGTAGTCTTTTAATGTGTTTGTTAAAAATCCTAGTATTTACTTCTTTAGTCAAGGAAGCTTTTGAAGGGAGTGCCGATGGGGATCTAGGCTGTATAAGAATCTTAAAAATTCCTGTGTTGCATTGGACCATGCAATGAGAAATCACTAGGGTGAATGCAGCTAATTTTATTTTTGTAGTAGATGAGGATAAACAGTTGTCTTCAATGGCACAAAACCGTTTCTGTCAGGGAGATATTTGCAATGATGTTCATAGCTGACCGATACTCAGATCCCTGGATTTGCAATAAGATTTTTTTAAAAGTTAGGAAATGACTAGCCTCCACTAATGTCTCTGTAGTGTTTCTATTTTTCTCTGGGCTCAGTTACACAGCATTGTGTGTGTGTGTGCAGGGGTGGGGGACTTGGAGTAGATTCAAAATGTGGTGTGTATTAGAGTCTGCAAAAGTTTTTCACATGAAGCAAAGTGGTTTGCTTCCATGGCATCACATGATCAAAATATTTTTACCCTTGGTGCTGCCAGAAGCTATCTATTGCTTTTCAACATTCTCAGTTGTTGGGCACCATGCCAAGATGTTTAAGACAGCCCCTTACGTGAGCTGTTCCATTCTTAACCTCCTTGACTGAAGTGCCGTGACCTTCACATATGTAGATTAGCCATGTGCTCTGTGAATTGAAACTTGCTGCCTCAGGAAGAAAGGGTTTTTCTTTTTATTCCTGAGGGAATTTGACAGCCATTCATCCCTGACCTGGGCAGAGGTAATGCAAGGAAATTGGATTCAAATGGAATGCATATATAGATAACACACAGGCTGCATACACAGACAAGTAGCTCTCCTGCCTGGCAGAGGAAAGAATAATTCACTGACAAAGATAAGCTGCTGATTTGGATGCTGTGAAAAAGAAGTGCAAAGAGAAGTTTTGGAGGATATTTTGTTTATTTAGTGTAATAGTTTCCGGCTGTTTGTTGTTCAGTTGTGAGTTTACCAAGGATGTTGCAATAATATGAAGCTTAGCTTTTCTTCCTTTTGTAAGGCTGCTTTGACCCTCAGAAAATTAAACATGTTCATGAATTTTTCAATTTTTTTCTCAGTGCCTTCATTTTTAAAAGGAAATTTTCAGGAAAGAGGCAATCCTGAAGAGGCACTGTATGAATTCAACAGATTTTTTTTTGTTATAAAAAGAAAAAAAAGTTAATTCGTACAGTGTGATTGGGTGCAAATGAAATTCCCTGTTAATCAGCTGTAGCTGTTGCTAGAAAACAGATTTCTGGGTTTTTGGCTGACTGCAGCAAAACATTAGTGTAGTATGCAAATATATAG
Organism: Eublepharis macularius; assembly: GCF_028583425.1. Taxonomy (NCBI): domain Eukaryota; kingdom Metazoa; phylum Chordata; class Lepidosauria; order Squamata; family Eublepharidae; genus Eublepharis; species Eublepharis macularius. Next base: position 133,501,831 of record NC_072790.1, read on the forward strand.
AAAATATTTTGGAGTAAACTTTTGCATTTTGTATTATCACAAACACATTTTCACTTGCTAATGAAATAAAAATTGGCTATCATTTTCAGATAATTGAGATTTAATCACTGTCTAAACAAAAATGTTGAAATTGTCTTATGGCCCAATCCTATACATGTTTACTCAGAAGAAAGTGCCATTGTGTTCAACTAGGGCTGTTCCCAGTTATGTGTGTGTAGGATTGCAATGATCCTTAAGAGGGATCCGGGCATCACGATGAACAGCATCCAAGAAAGGCGAAACCTCCCCCTCCCTCTGGGAATTGGATCAGGAAATGGTAAGTTAGTCTAGCGCCAGCTCAGATGTCCAGGAAGCAGTATGTTCCCCAGCAATTGTGTTGGTTTGGACATAACATTATCATTCCTCCAGTCCATAGTTTTGAGGTCAGGAATATGTCATGGACTCAATTGTCTCTTCCTCCACGCTCAAACTGTAATTTCCAATTCTGATAGGCAGTATGCAAGCTATTGTTTATGCAGCCTTGATGTAACTACAAATTATGGATTGCTGAAAAAGAAAGTGTGGTAGTGAACTTATAAAGCTTGGGCACAAATGGTCAAGTCATAATTTGCCATTAGATGCCACACCACCATTGATAAACCAGTGTTTCAGTTATGAGTGCTCAGTGCTAGAAATAGTCAACCTTCTGCTTTTCACAGCTCTTGGCTGTAGAGTGCCTGTCAGAGATGGCCCCATCCCCAGATTCCTTGTTGCCTCACTCTCAGGAGTGCTGCCCAGTGGGAAAGTGACTGACAGAGGCCATGGGAGATCCAGATCCATTCTTACCATGGCAGGCCAAGGGATGGCAGGATTCCTAAATACCCAGCAGAGGGGAGGGCTGCAATAGCCATGATGGCACCATACTGCCAGGAGGAGCAGGCAGGCAGCGAGGGAGAATGGAGAACTGGCAGCGTCCGCAGTCTCATGGAAAGGTTGGGCCTGCAGGAGGCAAGCCCATGCAAGGTGGTGGGGATACTTTATCCAGCAGGCTTCCTGGAGTAGCCAGTTGGAGGCTGTCGGGCGATCAAAGGGAGGGCCTTTCACTGAGAAGGCAACTCTTCCCTTCTCTGATAGGCCAGACCTATAAGACGGCAGATAAAGGCAGATATCACAACAGGCCAGGAAAGAAGCAGAGGGCACTGCTTTAGGGCTGCAAGAGCAGATGTCTGGGAGTGGGGAGAGGAATCAAGGGGCACAACCCCCTCTTTCCATTTTGAGGTCGGGATCTTGGGGCTGACCTCACATGATGGTGGACAGATGGATGGTAGATCCAGATGGGGGAAGCATCACAACGCTCCTCTGAGTCATGGGTACTTTAATAGCTGCAGTTCTGTAACAAACACTGTGCTGTAGCAGAGTAGTTGAGTGGTTTGGCTGCAAATCAGCGCTCTACTGGTTCGAATCCCACTACTGCCATGAGCTCAGTAGGTAGCCTTGGGTAAGCCACTCCTCTCAGCCCCAGCTCCCCAGCTGTATTGTGGGTATAATAACACTAACTTGTTCACGGCTCTGGGTGAGGCACTAATCTGTCTAGAAAAGTGGTATATAAGCACAGTTATTATTTTCTACTATGACCCTCATTATCAGCTTGAACCCTCGAAACAGTGATTTCTCCTAAGTGTTGGAGTTTTAAAATTCCCAATTAAAGTGTACTTAGCACCTAGTGTTTGATGTACACACTGTACTGTTCAAAAAGTAGAGGCAAAGGTGAACTGACAGAATAAAGTTTGGGAAAGAAGCAGCGAGGACTGAGCAGGGAAGGATTTACTGGTAGCACATTGCAGCATAGTTGAGGCTTGTGTTTTTTGAAAGGGTTTCTTGTTATAAATTAATCTTTCTGTGTTCTTTTATTGCGTAATAATTAGCGTCCCCAAGATAGTCTTAGAATATATTCCTTTTCCCTTCAAGTTATTTGTTAACATATTGGGAGGTTAGATGAATGTTGACCATCTTTTTCTTAACATTCCTTTTCCGTGACTACTTTGCAGGTGAGGCTTGATTTAAAGTATAGCCAGCTTCCAATGTTCTTGCTTTATCTCAGAGGGAAATATGTTTGCTGCTATTTGGGGGTTTATCTTTTGTTGAATAAAAAAGAGTCCTGTAGCACTTTTAAGACTAACCAACTTTACTGTAGCATAAGCTTTCGAGAACCACAGTTCTCTTTGTCAGATGCATCTGATGCATCTTCGTCAGATGCATCTGATGAAGAGAACTGTGGTTCTCGAAAGCTTATGCTACAGTAAAGTTGGTTAGTCTTAAAAGTGCTACTGGACTCTTTTCTATTTTGCTACTACAGACTAACACGGCTAACTCCTCTGGATCTCTTTCATTGAGAGAGCTGCTTACAGGGTCCCATCTTACAAGCAAATTAAAATGGTCACATTTAATTTCCCCTTTCAGCTCTGTGCATCTACACTTAGTATGTTTTTTCAGCAGCATTATTAAATATCAAATATAAAAATGCATATAGGAAGATATTAATGTTTGGGGGAGTGTTTACCTTTTACATCATTTACTGTATGTTCCCTTTTCATTTCCAAATGCATTTGGACATCTCCTTTTGTGTTTAGAATCAGCTGTTCAAGGTGGGTTCTGTATTTCACTGTTTGCTGTCTACATTAGTGAGTTGACTTGCTTTGTGCTATATGTTTAACTCAGTGGGATAGTTTAGTTAAAAGCACATCACCTTATTTAATTCTTACAAGTCCAAACTTGGATTTTTGTGGAGAGAAGGAAAAGGTTATATGCTTGAACAACAAAATGGAGTTTGCTGTTATTTCTGTAGGATTCAGATAAAAGTTATATGTTATTTGGTTTCCTTTTTCATTATTTTTCAAGTCAGAATTATGGAGGGTGTGTGTGAAAGCACTGCCAAACCCAAAAGCCACTTTCAAAGAAGGCTGCATAGCAGAGAACATTAAGATGTTTCCATTTCCAGAGGTTTCAGTATTCATCCTCCTTTGCTGCCTACCCCGTTCTGTTCCTGTCCCTCCCATTTTTAAAAATCCTTTTGATATCTCAAACTGCCACCCCCTACAGAGAAGTCTGGTAGCATGCGTCTGTTGTCACTTTGAGATTCAGTGCTTGGGAATATGTCAAGAATCTCAAATATGTTTGAATATTTTTTTCAGTTCAGTATTCAGTCTGCATAAGATCTGGACACCTTTTCTACAGAGAGACAGCATCTATTGACTCTTTAAGAGGTGGAGATTGAACCTTACGATATTACAGTTTCCAGCATCAGAACAGCAGGAATTGATTCAGATATGTGTATGCCATCTGTTCATAACTATTGTAAAAGAAAATTTCATAAACAGTAGCAATTTAAAAAATCTGAAAAAATGTGATCTATATAGACAAACTTCAGTGAAGAAAAAATGGGTCACTATTCTTACAACATTTTAGTAATCATTAATGTATTGGCTCCCATACAAAATTTAAAGCTGGCCCATAACTATGTTCGTTGCACATAGCGATATTGGTTCAACCAATATCAGAGAAATTTTATCTTTGAAGAACCTCGCAAAAGTGCCTTAGCCTATAGCCAAATCCTGCCTGGTTGTTTGAGTGCTATAGAACTCTGTACATTGTTAAATAGTTATGATGGCCATCATTCAGAAGATGCAATGATAGCAGCAGAGAAGATCTTATTAACAGCTGTCACTGCTACCTCATCAGTTTTCAGATGTGCTGTGCCCTGGCTTGTTTTGCACAGGTCTTCCATTAGTGAAGGTCAAGATGTCTTCCATTCCTCTTTAACTCCTTCCATTCATCCGTATACCACATGCAGGATCTTTGAGGGTGGAAGAGGATGCCAGGAAGAGTATGTCCAAAATTCCTAGAATTTTCGTATTCCAGGCCAGCCTGATCTCATCAGATTTTGGAAGCTAAGCAGAGTCAATCTTGATTAGTACTTGGGTGGGAGACCTCCAAAGAAGTCCAGGGTCTCTATGCATAGGCAGGCAATGGCAAACCACCTCTGAATGTCTCTTGCCTTGAAAACCCTATGGAGGGCACCATAAGTTGGCTGTGACATGATAGGACTTTATAATACCCAACAATGCCTCTGCTACAAACTACAAGCAGATTCCTATTCCTTTTAAGATGAATACAACCTTGTCCAGAATATGGCAACTCCTTATTCCATGAGTAATTGTCACAGTCAATGACATCTCTGTTTCATCTGGATTTAGTTTCAGTTTGTTGTCCTTCCCCGTTTCAATTAATTCAGACCTTCCACTATATTGTTTGATTCTGATTACACCATTCTTCTAAATTGCCTCTTCCAGTGGTTTCATGTAAGTGTTAACTTAGGGAACAAGACAAGCCCTGAAGGGCTCCATAGCATAGATGTAACAAAGCTGGGCAGGTATCTCCGCAATACCGGTCAGATCAAACAGGAACTACTGGGCTGCAGATTGAATTTCCTTCATCTCTCCTGGTAAAGTTTGTTCCTCAGGACGGCCAGGGTTTCTATCCCCAAACCAGAAACAGGGTTGACATGAGCATGTAAAATCCCTCTCATTCAATAATAGTTGGGATTACACAGTTACTACCTTCCAAGCACATTGTCCAAGAATGGGATGCTACTACCTTTTGACAGTTATTCAGCTCATTAGGGTCCAAGGATGGCTTCTTCAGGAAGTGTTTCCTAATCACCTTTCTTAAGGCAGTTGGAATTCCCCCTTTCCTTTTAATAAATCATTCACTGTTGTATAGTCTCAGCCCCTTACAATAAGATATTATTAGACAATATAAACAAGGGTTGAGCTAGGATGTTGAAGGTTGTATGCTTCTATGCAGCTTGTCCACAAATAATTGAAATGCATCCAAGCAACCACCTAGTCTGAGCTCAAACACTTTCTGAGATAGAATGACAAACTTGTGGTATCTGATGGGTACAGACAATTGAATCTGTGAAATGCTTTGCAAAAAGTCATTGTGATCCTCCATAGTTTAAAGCCATTATCATAAATGTCCTGATATACAAGCCTCTTCACATCATGGGAAAGCTCAGTTAGATGACATTGGGCAGATGTGATGGCATTGGAGAACTAAAAGTGTTTCACCATCTGCACTGCAACAGAGTTGGTATGAAGATATATTCTAATATATTTAGTCGTATTTGTTCCAAGGGCTTATTTCAGTTAATTGTGTCATGTCATTCTGGAAATCTTGCACATGTGCTTCTAGATTTTAGGGACAAAAGCTGCCCTAATATGCATAGATAGACCTATGACAGGAAAAGTAGTGAGGGTATGCTATAGCAGTGAAATCTTGTTCACAAGAATGTGTACTCAGAAATACATTCTGGGTCAAATTAAAAGCAGAAGAATGCTTGCTTGCTCACTCGCTTGCACAATCTGTCGCTCCCTCCCTCAAAAGCAGCCATGGGGCGGGGAAGAGTAAGCTTGGAGCAATGGCACTGAGGGGTTTTAAAAATCCTTTATATGTCTACTTGTACGTTTCCCCTTGTATGGCAAATAGCATACAACCTGATCCAATGAGTTCAGTGGGGTTTACTCCAAAGAAAGTGTACATAAGATTGTGGCTTTAAAATCTAAAACACTATATATTTTCTTGCACTAGCATGGTGCAAGCCATAGACTCTCTTGCCTTTTCCATTTTTAACTCCAGCTAAGATTGAACATGAAGCTTGCCCTACCTGTTAAAGCACAAGGTTCCAAAATGTTGCCAGAGCTGGAATCCTCATGTGTGTGCATATGCATATATAAACAGAACATTGCCACTTCAGATAGCATGTTTGAAAGATCTGTGTTTATAGCTTTTGCTGAGACCTTTGGCATTGTTATAAAAATATGTATTTTTCTGGAGACAAAGTGCTTTCTCAAGGTTGACTGAAATGTTTTAACTTTAGTAGCAAATGAGGTGTGAATCAAAATTGTCAGATGGATGGATGCCAAATTATTGCAGTACTTGCTGTTTAAAGTAGCTGGCAGTGTACTGGAAAAGGTGTGAGCCTAACAGATAAATGTGTAAAGAGCACCTTTCTCCTTCATTATACCTGATTTCTCACCACTTTTCTTTATACTATGAGGACCTACATTTGTGTGGGAGATGTCACAGCTATTCTCTAAGTGTTAGTTTATGATGTCTCTGTCAGAGATGCAGTTCAAATCTTTGCAAGGTAGAAGTGAAGAAAAAATATCTAAGCAAATTAATTTCAATAAGTTTTCCCTCAAACATGAAAAAGATCCATGAAGCAAAAAATAAGTTCTAGGAGTATCTTTTGTGATGCTACATGAAATCTCATACTTTATGATAATTTGTCATTCATTTGTTTTGCTAAATATTTTACGTTAGAATTAGCATTTGATGTTGCCTTTCTGTGAACTGAAAAATCTCAACATACTATACGATCTGAATGGTATTAGAATGTTTTTAGCCTTGCTGATGGTAATGAAGCCAATGTGCTGTAGTGGTTAGAGTGTCTGACTAGGATCTGAGAAACCCAGGTTCAAATCCCTGATTTGGAATGGAAGCTCCCTGGATGACCTTGGGCTAGTCATACTCTCTCAGTCTAACCTACCTCACAGGTTGTTGTGAGGATAAAATGGAGGAGAGGAGAATGATGCAAATTGCTTTTGGAGAGAAAGGCAGGGTATACATGGAGTAAATAAATAATATGTGCGAAGAAAGTGGCTTTGTATCACCTGATCTTGTCATATCTTGGAAGTTAAGCAGGGTTGGTACTTGGATAGAAGAACCACTAAGGAAGGCAATGGCAAACTACCTTTGCATCTCACTTGCCTTGAAAGCTTCTTGTGGGGTTCCCATAAGTTGGTTGCAACTTGACATACATATGTACATTTTAAAAAATCAGACTCTTTAGTATTATAGATGGCATTGTGTGCAATGAGCATAAATTAGCAAGTGGTGTGCAGAACAGTTATTTTTTGTATTCCTTGGAAACACCTAAAGATCAGAACGGTTATTCATGGAGCCCCCATGTGGGCTACAGATGTCAACATGCAGAATCAACATGCTTAACATGTAGAAAACTCACCAAGTTGCAACATACTTAGTGCTACCTCAGTGTACTGACTTACATCTGAAAAGTTTGCATATTCTTAAATTCTCAAGTTGATTTGTGAAACAATTTTTTCCTTGGAAATGTTAAAAGATATGATTGCATAAATATGTATGCCAGTATATACAGACATGCATAAACTGGTATATACAATTTACAGCATGCATTCTGTAACATATGTTCCTTGCTTCCAGTTCAAGGCTTGTTAGTATGTAGACAGAACTGCCATACCCTTTGTTTAGTGTACTTTTCCATTTTCAGGTTTACATTCCCAGCTACTTCTCTCTCAGTCTGAAGCTAATTCAGATGTGTACACGAAGAACACTCCGATCCTTCCATTCACAGGCATGTGGGTCTTAGCTTGCTGTGTGGCAGACATCTGACCATTATTATTAGTAGACCAGGGGCTCACCCTTGTTGAATCTGTGTATACTGCTGGAATTTTGAGAACAGTCAGAGGGATTCTACTATAAAACGACTACCATGGCAGAGGGGTTCAACCAGCTACAAAATGGCTGCCGTGGGAGATAGATCAAATCATAGAATTTGTCATATGATGGAGCTTGCTGTTTCCAAAAGGATGCTCCCTGCAGACGCAAAGGTGATATCTTCTGGACTCTACAGAAGTACCTTCTGCTTGAGTGAAGCAGAGAAAAGCCATGATTGGCTGTTTGCTTTGGGGAAGAGACACTTCTGATATGAAGCAAGTAGGCACCATGGAAAGCATTGGGACAGATATGCCAAAATCTCACTGCAGCCATCAACAGGATACAGTGGGCTGTCTGCTGTGCCTTTCGCCACTACTGAAAATAAGTGCGTACCCATCTCTTTCGTTGTTTCGGAAACATGAAGGAAATTTGGAATCAACTGTAAGGTAATGAAAGGAACTGCACTACGAAACAAATAGACACCTGGAATGCACACACAGAAATGCCTTTGTGCGCCTAAATGGTGTTTATATCCAAGTTTATATATTTACCTTGATTGGATTGCTCTGGAGCTCCATGTACATCATTTGAAGCATCCCAGAGGACTATATATGAAACACAAATAAATAAATAATCCATAGCAAACACTTATGAGACATAATTAAGGTAAATTAGAGGAAGTATTCTCAAAATACTTCATCCTGTCACTACTGCTGCTACTTAAAAATAAAAATAAAGGGCCACCTTTTTGTCAGATTATCTTTGTAAAAGAGAAGAATGTGTTTTGTAAAGAGAACCGCTGGCTTGGTATATAGTGCTTGGACTAGGATCTGGAAGATCCTAGGTCAAATCACTGTGCCATGAAGCTTGCTGGGTGAACTTGGACTGATCAAACAGACTCAGCCTGGCCTACCTCAATGGGTTGTTGTGTGAGAGTGAAATAGAGACTAATGTACATCACCTTGAGTTCCTTGAAGAAAAGGGGGGATAAAAAGTTTACTAAGCAAGTAAAATAAACAAATCTCTTCATTACTGAAATGGAATTAATCGACTACCATGCCTCTCTATGTCAAGACACTCATTCTGCATAAGATAAATCTGCTTAGAATATCTTCATGGTCTTTTCAGTGCCTTGTAGTGTCACTTAAGTTATTCTCCTTTTAATACCTTCCTCATATCCTTGAAGTGCCCAGTCTGCCTCTTTTAGTGTTCTGGCTCTGCACAGACTTTATTTCTATTCTGATCAACCTAGTGCTTTTTATGTAACCCTGTGGTTATTGCTAAGGGTGTAATTGCAGATTAAATTAGTAATTGCATTCCTGATTAAAAGTTCCTTCCCTCTAGGTTCTAATGGTGTAATAACCTCAGAATTAGGGGGGAAAACATTAGAGGAGACTACTTCCACTTCTTGATAGGATGTCATTGGATGTCAGAATATCAATAGTTTGATACAGAATTAATGTGATTTGAGGACTCTGAATTCTTCTTTTTATCTTTTTTTATATCCAGAAATATAATTACTTTTACCTACACTGCACGTTTAAGGGCTGTGTATATGAGATACTATGAACGTTGAATTTATTGGCTTGAATCCAAAGGTCTAGGAGTAGAAGGCACTAATACTTAAAAGAAGGGGGAGGGGGCTTTAATTTCTATAGACTCTCACTTCCAACTGCAGCTTCCTGCTCCAGGTTCCACACAATTATCATGGGCGCACAATCTTCAAAAGTTGTTTTTCAGGGAATGACAGCACTGTAGTGGGAAAAAAAGGTGGGAAAGTCCTGTCATGTGAATGGGACTTTCTCTCCTTCGGATCCAAACTTATCTTTTGAATCAAATATTAAAATTGCTAAATTTGAACATTTCTATATTTTTGTAGTTTGGTATCAGTTATTTGATATTTAACTTCTTCCTTTCTCCCTCATTTAGGGATTCAAGACAGTGAGGCTGCTTTTAAGACAGTGTTTTATTCACCTAAAACTTGTAGTATGAAGATTTTTATGTATGATAATCTTCATTAGTGAATGATAATTCCTGTCTATATTGTAGATACAGTATTTTCAAGGATATTTTTGTTTAAATATGACTAATTTTGTCTGCATTTAATATGCAATAATGTGTATGATGATCATTATCTAAGAGTTCAGTGATTTCAGTGTTACGAAGTTTAACTCAGTACACACACACACTGCTATTCTGTTATGACTATGACTGTTCAATGCGAGACTTAAATTAACTTAGAAAGGTGTAACCGTGTTTAGGCTGCACCATGTTTCTATCCAAATGAAACAATTTATTTGCTTATTACAGATTTGTTTTTTCTATTTGCAAGTTTTATTTTACCTACTGCTCAGGTGACAAAAACCAAAGTGTATGTTCTCAGCCCAGGCTGTAACAAAGTTACTCTTTTCCAAGAAGGGATGCAACTGACAAACTACCTCAAGTTGATTAAGGGTAATTTGAAACACAAAAAAATGCTTAGCCCTTCATCCAAATGCCCCTCCAAGCTTCAGACCATTACTTAGGGAGAGTGCCATACCACTCAAAGAGACTAATAACCCCAAAATAAGTACTCTCTTCACAGATCTTTGACAATACATTGCACACTTTTAAAAGGATGTTTCTATAGTATGACTTATCAGTGAATTCTGAAATACTTCCTTTTAAAACCCATGACTTTGTGAGGTGGCATTGTTTTCATTTTTGTTCAGTTTGCATCGTGAACTATTTCTTTGCTGTGTATGTTACTGAAGTACAAAACTTGTGACCGAATTGTAATTTTGTATATCCTTCAAATGATCTCAAGGGTTGGATGATTTTCCATGTTATAGGTACCTGTAACGTTTTTCTACTGGACTTCTACTGCTACAAAGCATCCTCCCTTCTCATTTTAAAAGAAAATTTACAAGTCTTTAATATTAAATGTTTTAAAATTCTAAAATCCAGATTAAATATATTCTCCAGTGTTGTTTCACTGTTGCAATGTAGTCTTTTCAATGATACATGATTTAGTTGGAAACAAATTAGCACCTGTGCCTATCTAAGAAAAGCAATTTAATAAACAACATTAGTAAGATTTAATCAGAATTGTAAAATGAGACTTTGTACAAAAGATTCAGTGTGGATGAAGTATCTATAAGGGTGTGATAAATCAATTTCCTAACATGGTTTCCTCAAACTTTGAAAAGATTTAATTAAATAATAATATTTTAAAGTGCATTTTTCACTGTTTATATTTATATCACTGTTATATTTGTATTCTACCATTATAATTAAATTAGACAAAACCTAAATACTAGCATTCCTGCATGCCTGTAATTATGATTCTTTTACCTATGAATCAGATTTTTCCACATGTGTGCAGCTTTTGTGTTTAGAGCTTTTATAATATCACATAGAAATTTGAAATATTTTTAAGCACAATTTATAGCCAGCCTTTTTTTTTTTGCTTTTGACTGTAACAGGAATGCAATGGTGGTGAATGGGTGTTTCTTGGATTCTGTTAAAATAACACGGCAAAACATCTGCTTTGTGAGAGAAATAAACAGATTGAGTAAAACAAGGGCAGTAGCAGTCCTGTATAAAAGTCTGGACCTATATAAGCAAAGAGGTTTGTTTGCTTATTTTCGTTCGTATGCTTCCATTTTCTGAAGTCTCATGGAAGGTAGAAAAAAATAGATAAAATGAACATAGTATCTGAACAATGCTCGGACTTTGGTGAACCCGAGGGGAAAATTAAATTTGGGAAGGAGAGGGGAGCTAGATTGTGTTCCAACTACATGTTTGGATACCTGATTTCAATTAAATGTTTCTGTTGGGCTTATATTGAAAGTTCACCATGCAGACAGTTACAGCAGAGCTGGCACATTGTTTTATTGTTGCAGTGGTATAAAAGCCAATGGTATACACAAACCAGTTAATATTTAAATATAATAGAAGTCAGTTTAATTGCCATTTAAATCCTTTTGGACAGAAAAATGGTCCAGACCAAAGTACTTCAGTTTCATTTTTTTAAAAGGAAAATGTTAACTATTTTATAATTCACTTGGAAGACCAAATATGCAAAGTACTTTTATAAAAGTGCTGCCAAAATTGCTTGTGGGAAGTCCTATATTCAGTTGGAGAATACAGGCTCTGCAGGCTGTCTGGCAGAATGTGTAAATTTCCTCCAGCAAATATCACTTCTTGGTCATTGAGTTTAGAAAGTCTTTGGATGTTGCAGAGCAAGTTGTTAATTAGCACTCTAATAGTGCATGCTGAAGGAGTTTAGCATTCTTCTGCTCAGTAGAGTAGCTGGAGTTCATCTAAGAAATGTAGAAATTAGTCAGACATGCCTGCCTGGAAATGGTTGGAAGGTTAAAAAAACATTTAAGGGGCATCCTAATGTTGTTTCCATACAGCCCAAGTGATTTTTTTTGCTAGTTGCTATACACTATAGTTACTAAAATGTTGCGTAATGTACGTTAACAAAATGAGATGGGAAACAAGACAAATTTACTTTCTAAATTTAATACAGAAGGGCCCTGTTGTAGCCAAAGAACAGAATTCTAGTCTTCATATTTTTCTCTAAGTATTTCTGCTTGCGATTGCATATTGAACAACTAGTATCAAATAGTGATTTCAGTGAACCTGTTTCACTGTGTCTGTCTTCCTCAAGAGCATTAGTTTAATTACTTTTGAAGACAACAGGCACCAGACACAATCCTTAAGAAAACCTTTGGAATCGTACATATATTTCCATCCTGTCTTTTAAGACAACAAAACTGCTTGTCAGTAAAGCTGTGCTTTGTCTGTTTCTGCACAAAAGTCAATCTAAGCACTGACCCCCTGATCTATGAACAACTTCATTATACTCCACCCAGAAAGCCATGGTATAATTGACTTAAATTGACAGGGCTTCTCAATAAAGAAAGCTGAATAGTAGATTTGTAAATTAATTCACTGAGCAGAAAATGGGGAGTCACAACTCAGACTAAGACTGTTAGGAAATGCTTTTTAAAAAAACAAACAAAACTTTCAGTCTGAAAAACTACTTGATGAAGTCACTGCATTTGTTTTCACCCCCACCATCAGTTTTAAATAGCAGTGCCTTTCATACTGTCAGAATTCCATGCTGTGACACCCCTTCTCAAAAGTTATGACAGCAGTGTAATGACAGCTACTGCCTCTTGAGAATCAATCAGGCAATTAATTTTGTAAATGAAATGCTGATTATACAAAGCTTCACATGAGAGGCCCAGTGATTAAAATCAATTTAACAAATTGTTTCAGGTGGGACTTGATTAATAATTTGCCATAAATGCTGAGGATATATGACCAGCATACATTTTTCTTCTATGTTAATGTATAACTATATAAAGTAGATATATTTTGGTAAATGCTCTTCCTCAGTTCAAACACCAAGTCACAACTGTTGCTTCTTCTTTTATATTGAGTTGGATTTTAATAAGGTATTGTTCTGGCGTAACAACGGTTATTATTGTAGAATGGCACTTCCATTGGTGAAGGAGGAGGAGGAGGTGATGGCAGCCAAACCCCACCCCCACCTTGCCCCCTCACTGTTCTGGAAGATGTTTTGTCTCCCAGGAGCAGAATTTCAGGGGCTCCTTGGGCTGCTCATTCAGAGGAGGGAGTCTCATTCAGAGGCCTTCATTTTGGTTGTACTACTTAGGATCCAACTTGTTAAAATGCAGCTGGTTTTCTGTAGAATTTTCATGCTGATATAGTTGGACTTTATTGCCAAGCTCTGTTCAGTTTGAAAGCGAGTCTTGTCAGTATCACTGTCTGCCAAGGTCATGCTACTAAATGCCATTGTGCTTCCTGCTAAAAGCCTTGAGATGGGATAGTGCCTGTTGATACAATATGGGTACAATATTGGTTCCTAGGATTGGTAAATAGATTACCTAGTGATGTAAGAGAGTTCATTGTATTAATTCTCCATTTTGGAAAGTCTTATCCCTGTACATCTTAAAGTCTTCTGAATTTGGGCCCAGGTTTTTACAGGATTCACCCTGTGTACCCCCTACTAGCTGGCCTGCTTGCCAGAACATCCTTTTCAGTTAATGTTGAGGCTTGCAAGAATGTCTTTTTTGTCTTTAGTGCTGCCGCTGGTCACTCCCTTCCTCTTTTAAGGGAGTTTTTCCACCTTGAGGGGAGCAACTGGCAGAAAGTTTGCCTACCACTTGTTAGGCTCTGTACAAATATTATGAGTCTGGTCTTTTAACTTCATCTAGCCTTCAGGCGCCATCTTCTTCAGCTCCAGTACATACGCACCTTGAAATGGAGAACACTGCATTCAAGTCTGTATTTTAATATCCACAACTATCCTAAGTGGTCCTTGTATATGTCAGTGTGAGTAGAGCTACAGGGAAATCTAGTATTTTACAACCTTAGTAGACTCTTGTAAATTGAGACCAGCCTCTTTTGGATTTCATTAGACCAGGTGCAGTTTACGTTTTGTTGAGCCAAGGAGACACCTGACAAAGAATCCTAGAGGCTTTATCAGTTAGCCCTTAATGTATGCTTGAAAAATTTACAGTTCCTAATTCTGTTGTCTCAAAATGTTCTTACAGAATTGCAGCTTAAATTTGGAAATCAAAATGCTGAGTAAATAGCATGGATTGGAGAAGTTCTCTGTAGGCAGAGTGAGGCTCTTTAGGCATTCAAAAATGTATTGCTTGAAGACAGTTGATCCTTATGCAACAGCTATTCCCCCTTCCTTTGGAGTGCCATGGGGATAGAGTTGTTGCTGTTTTCTAAAAGTATTGAGGTAGGGAGGGAGGATATTGCTTTTTTATGAATACTTTTGTCCTTCTTTTGATCTCCCTCTTAATTGAACGTGACCTTGCCAGGGCAAACTTGCAAGTTACACCCAAAATGGAGGTCCTATGGACAACGAGCTCTGAAAGGTCTTCTGAGATGACTTTCATAAGTGCAGAGGCACTCCCTATGTGGGAAAAGTTGTTCCCTGTGGTACGTGGATCTTATGAACAATTGTGTGTGGCTGGTCCAATTTAATTTAGAAATGGGCACTTCTAGTTAAAAATAAAAAACAAGAGAGAGCTGGATTGTGAAGCCAAGAAAGAATTTAAAGCCTAGAAATTTAAAATGAGGCTGATACATGGCTTTGTGGTATAAGCCAGTTGCTACTCTGGAGAAAATAACTTTAAAGGCAACCATATTAAGTTGTATAGCAAACTTGTCTTAACTTGTAGGATTGTTTTGGCCATCAGTTGTGATAAATGTATGTAATTGAGTTTAAATGTTGTTTTAACCTTTGCTTGCACTTCCAGTGACACTATGAAGAGTCAACTTTTATGTAGTTCATTAAAAACAGATTTTGTTTCTTCTTTGTTTTGTCATGATGGGGTTATCCAGTAGGCAGCAAGAGGCTGATTGTAACACTTTAAAAACAATATTAGAATTAGAGGGGAAAGTGTTCTGGTAATGAAGGAAAACTTTTTTCAAAGTAAAAAAAAGTGATATTTTTAATATTGTTTTTTTTTTGTTTGGAGGGCAGCATTTTAGATTGAAGAAACAGGACAGAAGAAAGGGTTCAATTTCATATTTCTACAAACAAATGAATCAAATGATCCCAGAATAACAGCCCATTTAGTGCAATTATAACTATATATCACTTATAGAAACTACAGGATCAATAAAATGAGTCAACTTACCATGAGTGGCAGAGCAGAGCATCAGAGGCTTAACATATTACATATGGACAGGGGGAACTGAAGAAGAAAATACTGTTTTTCAAGAAAGTTGTCACCTGCTTTCAAAACCTTATAACTATATATAGTTTAGTTAAATGGATGTAGTATTTCCTCTGGACAGTAACTTTTCTTAGGATGTGTGCTGTAATAGAAAAGTTGCTGTCTATATTGAAAGGCCATTAAATATTAAATATGCATTATATTTATTTTAAGGTGCCCCTGGACTCAAAGTATTCCATAACAATGTTAGGCTCATCACTTAAAATTTTTGTATAATAATGGGCAAATATCACCATCTTGTAAAATATTTGCATGTATTAATTACCTACTACATTGTATATCACTCAGTTCATGGACAAAGGTTGAAGTAGCATTTGGAAAACTGAGGAAGAAAATGGAAAATTCACTTTATTTTTGTGTGGAAAATTAAACAACAATGAATGGATCTTAGTGCAATACAGCATTAGACAACCTTGGTAGTTTAAAAGTTGTAATTACATTTTTAAGTTCATTATCACTAGGAATTGCATGAGATATGTATGTTTTATTGATTTGCAAATGTGAAAAAAATAAAATCACTAATACAGATAATAATCCAATTTTAAAAATCATGATATAAATTTGCATGATTGGTTGTGCAGTTGAAATCAAAATCAAAGCTAAAATTCTATATCTATGTTCTATATCTGTTGAAATCGATGACAACCATGTTCATGGCATATGAAAGAATAAAAGGGACTCACCTTAAAACAATAAAATAATAAAATTAAAAAATATAAGCTGTCCAGTCACTTGGTGCAACTCTGTGAGGGACATGGAGGGCTTCTGTCTCCTCTCCCACAGCTGTTTCCTTGAGGGTGAACAGCTTCACCTCAGAACTGCACCAGCCCTCCATCCCTCACTGGGGAGAAAGGAGAAGTATAAATGAAGAAAAATAAAAATCTAGCGGGGAGGAACCAAGCATGCATATGGGTTGTTCCTATTGCTAAGTATGTATGCTTGAAGAGCCTCACCATTATAATGTTGACTAATCTTCTTCTGGATTGTGGTCATAATATATAAAGCCAGAGCTTACATTGCAATTTTTTATGTTGAAATTTAAAATCAGCTTTCAAAATATATCAACCATTAAGATTCTTCACACAGTATATTTAATATATTTTTTACTTTCCCATTGGTAGGGCAACCCAATGGATCCAATGGTAATGAAAAGACCTCAGTTGTATGCAGTGGGCAACAGCCCTCACACCCAGACACAACCAAGCAGTCCATATCCAGGACAGTCATATGGACCTCCAGGACCACAGCGCTATCCAATGAGCATGCAGACCCGGCCACCAGGTTCCATGGGAGGAATGCAGTATCCACAGCAACAGGTTTGTGAAGAAATTTTGTGTTTTGTTCCTTTATTCTGTTTCTTTTTTTCTTTTTTGGCTTGAATTCTCCTTAATAATAAGCAGGCCGCAAAAGGTGTGTCAAAACAAAAGTTTTTTCTTCATTGGAATATTTATGGTATTATCAGTTTTTCCCCTTGATTTATTCCCTTCATCAACATTCAAAGCATATTTTTAGGGATGGAGGGATACTGTTCGCCAAAATTACTTGGTTGGTCTGTTGCCTGCTCTATTTTTATTCTTCAGCTGTCATACTTGTGTCAAATAACTTTTTGTTGCTACTAATATTTTTCTTATCTGCAGTAAGTTTTTGGGTTGAATGGTGTAGATAAACTGAAGTGACAACAATATTGGTCAGTCTGAGAAAACATCCTATTTTTATAACAAAGCTGTTTTAAATGTTTTTCAAGATCTCTCTCTCTCTCTCTCTCTCTCTCTCTCTCTTTCTCTCTGCGCACACACACACACACGAACACGCGCGCACACAAACATATGAGAGCTTTTTTCTCTTGTCACAGAACATGTGGATTGAATGGCTCTCTTTTACTCTAGTTAGGTTTTCCTGCTGATGGAAACCTCTTCTCATGCCTATATCTCAGAGGGTTAATTATTTATATTCTCAGCATATATTAGCAAAGATGCAGTCATTGTTTTTGGAATGGGTGTAATAGATGATGGCTACCCAGAGACTATGCTTGTAAATCTCTGATCAGGCTTGTTATTGAAGCCTGTGTTCTTTTGCTAGCACAGAGGTTTATTGATAGTGAAACAAAAACAGTATTTTGTCTCTAGCGTGGTTAACTAGAATAATTTTCCTTTATTATTTGATGTTAAAAATGACAAAGATGAAAAATAATGATCTGCCATGCCAGTATATTGGTTACTGTGGTGTAGAGTATTCAACGTGGCTAATTATATTGCAGCTATATATGCACTGTTTTGCTGAAGTACAGTGTTTCATCTTCTGAAAACATGGACTACACGTGTTGAATAAATATAAGCATGTATTACCATATAGAAAATATTGACAGTAGTTGTGGAGCAAATTGGACTGTTCAGTATATGTTTAATGGTTCCCTGAATTGTGTCATGAAGCATAGTTGCTTGGAGAAGGGCAGCATCGTGGCATGCAACATATTTTGGTGAGCTGTAGTGTGGCTAATACAAATAACAGATTTTAAGTTCTGATACCTAACTCTTATTCTGAAGCAAAGAGGAATACACAGTCTCTGTTGCTTGATTTAACTGGAACCATTGTAAGTTTAACAGAGCATGATCTTTGTTTTTATAAAAGAATTTATTGTTTTAAGATTAGCATTGCATTTTTAGTTGTTAATTGGAGTATAATAGCCATCAGAAGGCAGTAATATGGCACAGTGATTGGCTTCTGGCCCTGTCTGTCTTTCTGCAGCACTGAATATAATTGACTGATAAATATTATGGTTATGACTACTAAAACTCTTTGAGACAGTAACAAGACGATAATTACAACACTGAATGTTTATTGAATGGACATCAACACCTACAAATGTTGGCTTTGGACAGCTTCTAGAATATCATGGTCTTAGTTTGTGAATAGTGATATATTGTGTATTATCGCCTTTTTTAAGGGATTTGGATTTGAAAATATGGGTTTGAAGATTGTTGTTATTATTACTATAATAATAATAATAATAATTCCTATTAATATTGTATCTGTTATGTGCTGAAGATGTAGTCAAAATGTGTAGATAATTTTATAAGCTGTGAATCACAATGCGGGGGGGGAATGAGAACACATAATATGAAGTGCACTAGTTGTAATTCAATTGACCATTTAGCAGAATGGCAGGAAAGACTGAGAATGAATGGAATGGAAGTTGAAAGTTTTCAGTCTGTCACATCTACCAAATCTTGATTAGAATGGTTGATATTGCATGGTATGCATATCCTTTGCAAATTACATACTGGCTCTTTATAAACATTTGGTTGAGTTATGGGGAAACCCACAAGGATTTATTCATGATTTAAAATGTACGTTTTAATTTGCAAGAATAATGAAATCATCACTATCAGTTTGATTGATGATAGAATAACTTCTGAAAGGACCAAAACCAACACCCCCCCCCCAGTATAAGTTGGAACTGTCTACCTGTTGAAATTTTGCTTTCTGATTTTGAACTTTTCCACTAAATGGCAGTACTATTACAAAGGCGGATGTTTGGGTTAAACTTCTGACTTCTGCCCAGGAGAGAAAAAGATTGAACTGGTTCTAATCTGTGAAAGATTCATGGAACTTTCAGTAATTGTGCTGTAGAGAGTATATTGCATTTATATCCTGCCTATCTGTCACCTTGGAACTGAAGGTGGCAGTGATAGGATTCCCCCCAAAACCCAGTCATACCCATATTGCCTAACATGCAGTATTATGTACCTTCTAACCTTGCCCCGAGGCACATTTTTTCCTTCCTGCATGACAAGTTGCACCTGCCAACATTCTGTAATTTAGACTGTAACTAGAAGTGAGTGCTGTTGACTAGAGTGTTAGAACACAGGTCTAATCCAGAGCTATTGAGATTGGAGGTGAAGTGAATGAATGGCAGGCAGAGAGGTGCAGAACTCTACCACTTGTTATATATATCGCACTGCACAGTCTCCTCTAACATTATTTATTATGACTGGCTTTGAGAGCAAATGCAAGCCCAGTCTGGAAAAAACATTAATGGGAGTGAAGTATTTTGAGGGGCAAAAACTTTTCAGTGGGGAACGGGTTCAGCACTCCTTTCTTGCCTGTGATTGTTTCTCCCCCACCCCCGCTCCCTTTTACTGGTGTGCAGCACAACTCACCTTCTAAAATGCCCTGCCATAAGGCCTTACATGGTACAGCCGTGATTGAGCGGGTGGCGGAGAAACAGCTGTAGAGTTTCCTGAGGGAGACCTCGGCCCTGGATCCCTTCCAGGCTGGCTTCCGCTTGGGTCATGGGACCGAGACACTGCTGGTCACCCTCACGGACAATTTTCTCAGACATTGAGGTGAAATGCCACTGCTGATTTTACTAGATCTTTTGGCAGCGTTCGATACGGTCGATTATGATCTTCTGACCCACTGCCTCGCTGATGTGGGAATTCAATGGACGGCATTACAGTGGCTTGTCTCTTTTCTCCACGGTTGGGGACAGAGGGTGGTGCTAGGGGAGAAGTTGTCATCCCGCTATCCACTAGTGTGTGGTGTGCCACTGGGGGCAATACTCTCCCTGCTATTGTTAAACATCTATTTGCACCCCCTCGCCCAACTGGTGCGAAGTTTCAGGCTTGGGTGTCATCAGTACGCTGATGACACCCAACTATGCCTGTTGATGGACGGCTGGCCTGGATTGGCCCCGGATGTCCTGGAGCATGCTTTTGAAGCCGTGGCTGGATGGTTGAGGCAGAGTCGGCTGAAGTTAAACCCCTCGAAGACGGAGATCCTGTACTTGAGTTGCGAGAATGTGGATTTGGGGCCCAGGCTTCCTACCAGGGTGGATTTGATTTAAATCAGATTGATTTAAATCACGATTTAAGTCACTAGTCAGTAAGACTAGATTTAAATCATAGTTTTCTACATAAAGACACATTCTTGCTGGTATAACCTTAATATACAACTGGATAAAGATTTCATTTTTAGAATAACAACTGTTCATATTAATTTTACAGTTATATAAAAATATTGATTTTTAATACTCTTAGAAGCACATTATAGATATTTATGAAATTATTGTGAGGCGAGTTATCTCGTTTCACTTTCATTTTTACTGCTTGCCCCTTTCTCCTCACACTTAGTTTCTTCTTGTGCAGATCTATTCCACTCCAAACAATCTTTTTCTATTCATTGAACTTTTTGAAAGTTAGCACTTAAGGGGTTGATTCTGTGTACATAGGTTTGTAGAACAATGGGATTAAGGTTTTTCTCAACTCTGTTCATTTTATAACATTTTTGCTTTGAAGAAGAGGCATGTGATCTCTGCAGACACAAATTCACAGTTTTGAGAACTGCAAAACCAAGCATCTGTGATAATATCTTGTAGCCAGAGAAACTGCCCAGTAATCTTACAGAAACCTCTGGAATAGCATGACACTGTGAATGGATTAATGGAATTTATTTACCCAAAAATGTAAACATATACAGCCTTATGCTACATAATTAAAAACTAATCCTTATTTCATGATGGAATGACCTTTGAATGATAATATATTTTCCTCAAAAAGCATTTTAAATAAAAAATGCGATTTAAATAAAAAAAATCCGATTTAAATTTTAAAAGTCCTATTTTTTGGATTTTTTAAAAAAAATCATTGATTTTTCTCCACCCTGCTTCCTACACTCGATAGGGCAGTGCTTACACCGGCACCGAGAGTTAGGAGCCTGGGGGTGATCCTGGATGCCTCCTTGAAAATGGAGGCCCAGGTCATGGCAGTTGCTAGGTGTTGTTCTTCCATCTCTGTCAGACCAGACAACTCGCCCCCTATCTTTTGACCTGCGACTTAACTACAGTGGTCCAGGCAATGGTCACCTCTAGGTTAGACTCCTGTAACACGTTCTACACAGAGCTTCCCTTGAACTTGATCTGGCGGTTACAACTGGTCCAAAATGCTGCGGCGCATGTCATCACCGGAGTGCCTTCTAATGCACACATTACACTGGTATTGCACCAGCTGCACTGGTTACCGGTGGAGTACCGAATCAGATTCAAGGTTTTGGTATTAACGTATAAAGCCCTGTGTGGACTAGGACCGGTGTATCTGCAGGACCACCTCTCCCTATATGAGCCCGGAGGATGCTTCGTTCCAGTGAAAAACAGCTAGTAGTGGTCCCTGGTCCCAGGGAGGCCCGCCTAGCGTTGATCAGAGCCATCCTGGCTCCAACCTGGTGGAACACTCTGTCTAAAGAGACCAGGGCCCAGCCGGATTAGTTATCCTTCTGCCAGGCCTGCAAGATGGAGCTGTTCCACCAGGCGTATGGTTGACACTGGTTGGGCATCCCCACTGGCTGACTAGAGGAAAACATACCCCCCTACCCACCCAGCCAGTTAAATACTTTGGAGATGCTTGGGTGGTGGTTATTGGAGAAGTCTGCTGCTGTGTGTTTTAAATATTTATGTGGTTTGATTAGTTTTAAAGTTATATGTATTTTAAATTACTATACCAATTGTAATCCACCCTGAGCCTGCGGATGCAGGGAGGGCGGAATATAAATTGAATTGAATTAAATAAATAAATAAATAATCTGCAGTCGGTCAACCTCATTGATTAGACTTCATTTTCTTTGCCTGTGTATTGAGACAGGAATAACGTGTGTTCAAACAGCTTCAGTTCTTCAGTTTTCTATTCCCATTATGTTGCATATCCTCAAGCCAATTGATGTGTAACAACAACATTGAATTGATGTGTAACAACAACAACATTTTATTTATATACTGCCCTTCAGGATGACTTAACACCCACTCAGAGTGGTTTAAAAAGTATGTCATTATTATCCCCACAATAAAACACCCTGTGAGGTGGGTGGGGCTGAGAGAGCTAGAAGCTGTAACCGACCCAAGGTCACCCAGCTGGCTTCAAGTGGAGGAGTGAGGAATCAAGCCCAGTTCTCCAGAGTCCCGTGCTCTTAACCACTACATCAAACTGTTCAAAAATGTACTTGTAGAAGCAAAAAATTGGATATTTTTAAAAAAATTAATAAGTTTCTTCATATTTTAAACTTTAAGATGAAGTACTTTTGTTCATTGAAGAAGATTCAGTGTCCTTCTTTTGTCCACACGCACACACACACACGCTAATATTGTATGGCCAGTGAATCTTGACCAAAGTCATATTCTTTGGGGAGAAAAACCAACTTTCTTAGCCTTTTAATTGCCCAAAGTGGAATCCATCTGTCAGCAGATCAGGATGACAGGATTGCTGAAAGTTGGGTAAAGCATGCTTCCTTATCCAAAATGCCAGCAGACCACTTTGAAACATATGACAAAGTATTGATTACTGTCTTCGATGAGGTACTGTATTTAATTAGTTCTATCATCAGTAATTGCTAGTTAACGCTCTATCCTTATGTATTTGATGTAGTAGAATAGCATTGTGTAAAGACATTCATTGGGACATTTATTTAAAACATTTCAATGCTGCCTGTGCAAAATTAAATTATTTAGGAGGGCTTTTCACACGGGTAGGAGGGCTGTACTGTAAGGAACACAATTTGCACAATTTGTAGCAAGCTAGGAAAGTGAAATCGTTCCTGACCTTTTCAGGCAGGCCATTCCATAAGTGAGGGCCACAACAGAGAATTTGTAGGATGGCATTTGCAGAAGGGAGAGATGTGGTTTTGTAGGTGCAAGGGGACAAGGCCATGAAGGGCTTTGTATGTGGTAGCAAATACCTTGAACTGAGCCTAGTAAGTGGTGAGTAGCCAATGGAGTGACTACAGAATGGGAGTGTGATATACATACTCCACCTAGCTCCTGATAATAACTGAACTATGGCGTTATGTACCAGCTGGATTCTCCAAGTTGACTTCAAGGTGAGACCTATTTAAAGTATGTTATAGTAGTCTAGATGTTACCACGGTATGGTTCCAGTTGGCCAGATTGGCCATGTCAAGGTAGAGAGCCATCTTATGGGATAGACTAAGAGCCAGTTTGGTGTAGTGGTTATGAGTGCGGGACTCTAATCTTGAGAGCCGGGTTTGATTCCCCACTCCTCCACTTGAAGCCAGCTGGGTGACCTTGGGTCAGTCACAGCTCTCTCAGAGCTCTCTCAGCCCCACCCACCTAACAGGGTGTATGTTGTGGGGATAATGATGACATACTTTTTAAACCGCTCTGAGTGGGCATTAAGTTGTCCTGAAGTGCGGTATATAAATCAAATGTTATTATTATTATTACTGTTATTGTAGAAGCATTTTTGCATCTGCATTAACTTAATTCTTTAGGTATATTAAGCATTTCTTCAGCCTTGCTTACATTACAGCTGGCATCCAGATCAGATTGTATTTGTGTTATCAGCAAAAAGGCTATTTTATCAGCAGAATACTTTGCAAAGGAGTCACAGCTAATTGTCTTTTCCTGTGACAGTAAAGGTTCAGATTTAAGAGTCAGAATATATTGTTGTACTTTAACAATTGGGATGGTTATGAACTAGTTGTGGGGAAATAACAGTTCTTTGCCACTCACCACCATTTCACAGGTCTTCCCGTAAGTTCTATAGCATACTATATCAGATTCAGTGGAAGTTTTCCACCAGTATCTTTCTGGATATCTTCCAGTCCTTTTCAGGTAAACCCAGCTCCATGGTAAACCACAGAGCTGGTGTCCACTTCAAGGATGGGAGAAACTGGTGAGAAGCAGTCTTGAAAATAGCTTCAAGGAGTTTCACATATGCAACTGAATGTCCTTTCAGCTTTAATCCTGCTGTGTCATTAAGAACAGTGCTATTCACACTTGTCCTCTGCTCCTCTCCAGTAGCTAATTGAGTGCCTTTGCTTCTGTGGGTCCTGTCTTCCAGCACTGTCTTTTTTTTTGTTTGGGGTTGTTTCATCTTAGGGTTTATGAGATTATCAGAAGTTGTTTACCATTGCTGCCTTCAGCATAGTACTAACCATGGTTACTGAATTGCACTGCCATGAAAGATCCTCCACCCTACACTACTACGACCCTCCTGACAAGTATTCCTTTGCCCCCATTACCATCTGAATTGTGAATTATTCTCTCCTAATGAGACTGCTGATCCATGAAGGAGGTAGATGCATCTTAGTTTGGTGTCTCAGCTTGACCATTCCTCTTTGAATGACTGCTAGGAGTTTAGATTCTGGATGGAGTCTAAATTCCTGATGGTATTGCTCTCAGCTTTGCTGACACACTCAGTCCCACCAAGAGTGGGCAAAAAATTGGCAACTCTAAAAGAGCTTGTGACCAAGCAGGTGGGGTTCCACAATTCACATTAGAGTCTCAACCCCTGAGATGCAGACCAGTGAGGTACAGGCAGTGTCATCTGGCTCCAGAGTATTTGTTCACTAGAATTTATAACTTCCTTGACCAATGGTGTCTGGGCAAGTGATTTTATAAATCAGATATGTTTCTGGAGGGACCAGCATGTGGGAGTAGCAGCACTGTCTCTGTCAATGAGACCAGTGACTCACCCCTTTGCCTTTTGCACTGAACCATAAAATTTGAGTGCTAATTCAAAAAAATGTGAAGAACCAAGGCCCATTTGCCAACCAGATACCAAGACCCTGAGTAGAAACAAGACATTCATAATCTTGAGATTCTGCAGGCACTGGTGCAAGAGTAAGATATCTTTTTCAATCATCCTTTTGTACCATGTTTTAGGTTGGAATAGCTGTTAAAGCTGTTGATTATATTGACTTGTGCTGTGTGATATGCCTTGAACTTCAGTGAGAAAGGAGGAATATAAACAAACAAACAAATTAATGAATCAAGGATCAATAAATTAATTTTCCTTGTCATGTCCATTGAATGGTAAATGGAGCAGATGGGATCCTGTAGCAGTAGCGATGTGATTATCACATATGATTATTTTGAAGGCTGTATTTGGAAAGGTGAGAGTGGGAGATTCTTACATAAATATTTAGCCATTTCATCATCAAGTAACATTTGGGTTTAAAAAAAGACAGAATTCACATGGTCTTGGAAATTTTTATAAAGAAATAAGATTTTCTAATTAGTTATGTGCTGTTCATATTGCTGGGAAATGTTTAGTGTTTTCCTCTTTCTGTCTGATGCTAAGCCTCATTGACTAAATTGAAAAAACTTCCTCATGGCACGGTAAGGTTTTATGCTGTATTGTCTCCTTCAGAATTATCCTTTCCATTAAGTATAATTTACTCTATAGAGGGAGGTGAGCATAGATTACAGATAATCACAGAATCAGATTTGACACATGAAAGAAACTTTATGGTAGCTTAATTCTACATCTTAACTGTGGTCATCTGACAGTGTTTACTGAAGAAAATCTCTAACATAGTACAATTGCATTATTATGGAAAATAGAAACATTACAATGATTTCTATCTTTTCTTTAAAATGATGTAGAATTGTAGGTTAAGAAGAAAATGCTTGTTGCCTTTGGTGAGCCATGCTTTTCCATCAGATGACACAATATCTTTGGAAAAGACATTGAGACCAAGCTGCCACTTCATCATCTTGTCCTTATATTAAATAACTATCTTGATACCCGTGCTTTGCTATGGTATTTAACTACTTTAAATCCAGTTATAATATTTATGGGTATGTAACCTTTTTTAGTTTGGGGAGGCGGGGTTAGTTGGTTTTGTAGTATAATAGCATAGTACCCGAGCTTCACAAAGGTGTTTGAATAAAGCAAAGCATGTTGATGTCAAAAACTGATGAAGTGAATTTCGAAATATGACATTTATTGAAGAGATTTTTAAAAGGAAAAGATTGTAGTGCAATAAATAATGTGAAAAATATGTACAACCATTTTTTTCCCTACTGTAGGACCTCTTTGTAGACCTCATTGGTGACTTTCCCCCTCAGGAGCTAAGATCACCAGGCTGCTGGGTGAGCTCACTCTGGAGCAGGCCACGTAGAACTGCCCATGTGAAAAGCAGTTCTCCCTCAAGTCAATTCCTGCCACCTTCAGTGTCTGCCCCTGGGACTTGTTGATCATCATAACAAAGCAGGCCTTGAGGAGGAACTGCAGTCTCTTGAACTTGAAGGGGTTCTCTGATGGTATGAGTGGTATGCGTGGTATGAACACCAACTCCCCACAAGCACTGCTGGTGAACAATGTGGCCTCGATGACATTCCTGTGGAGGGTTTTTACTTGCAGTCTGGTGCCATTGCAGAGTTTGCGTGGGTTGAGATTCTGGAGCAGCATCACTGGAGCCCCCACTTTGAAGAGAAGCTTGTGGTCTGGGAAGCCAGGAGGGTTGAGCGTGTTGAGGAACTCCACGGGGTAGTGGACCGTACCATCCATTTGTACCACTGAGTCCACAGATCTGTACTCCATTTCTGCCCCTTCGAGGGAGTTAAGTAGTGTTTCATTAATGATGGCAGCCTTGTTGTTCTTGGGGGTCAGTGGGACTACTGGCAGAGTGCTGGAAGTCTCCAGCCAGCAGAACAGTGACTCCCCGCATCACTCTCTTGCTGCCCCTGACATCTTTGAGGGTTATGCTTACTGCCTCAAAACACCCCTTGTGCACCATGGTGCTCTCATCCCAAACAATGAGCTTACAGTTCCACAGCACTTGGGCCATATTGCTTTGTTTTGAAGAGCTGAACAGGGGTGTTTCTATATGGATGAGGTTAAGAGGCAGCTTGAAGGTAGCGAAGAATCATACGCCATGCCTGAGTGAGCCTTGACCTTCCATGGAAGTAAGCGCCTCTCTACTCATCTTCCAGGATTGCTTTGCTTATAGAGAGATTCTACCGCTCTGTGCACCTTGGGGTGATGCTGCTGGTACTTGGCCACTGCTGCTTGGTGCACCGCAGGAGTACGATGTGCGTATTTCTTTGCTGCATCTCTAAGTTGCTTCTTCCTTTTAGCATTGGTGTATCTTGCACAACGTCTGCCAGGAGGCTTCTTGTGGACAGTAAGAGGTGATGGCTGCGAGAGGTGTGAGGTGGAGTTGGACTGAGGGAGTGGTGGTGTGGTGGGTACTTTGGTGGGTTCGTGTGAGAGGTTTGCATTGAAATGGCCCCTAGAAATGTTGTGCACCATCTCTCCGTGAACATTTAAAAACTCAGCTGTCCTTCCTACTTTTATATAAAATCCCTATTCAGGAGTCTTGTACCATCTTCCTTCCACTGACTGCAGTTTCCTTGACCTGATTTTTACCTCAAAACACAAGAGTTCCACAGCTGACCAGTCAGAGGGGTGGGGTGGGTGCAAGCAGGTAGGAGCCTGCCAGCCACACAGGAAAACCAGGCCCACAGGGAGATTGGCAACCCAAGTGAACTTTTAGGGGAAGACTGGGAGGTGCATTTTACCTCAGGACACATTCAATGACTCCCAATAGCAAATTCAGACTATTTAGAATGTTGGGGGTGAGGAAGACCAATCAGCCCGCATATGCAAATTACCTTGAAAGGCTGGCCCAATCAGGGAAGAGTGGCCATGTTGGCAGTTGGCCAGGGGGTGGGGGGGAGCAGGCAGCAGCCTGCCAGCCACACTAGGAAGCTGTATCCCATGGGAAAACACCTTTTACCCCTTTTTACCCACTTAGGGGGTGAATTTCTTAAAATCCTTTCTTAGTGGGTGTTTGCATCATGAAAGGAACGTTCTCCCCAAATTTCATGTTTCTAGGTCCAGGGGTTTGGGCTGGGTGATGATGAGTCAGTCAGGACACTTGTCTTTATATATATATATAGATAGATGGGCTGCCTGTTGAGGTATTTTGTTAAACATCTTTGTGTCAAACTGCCTGACTTGCTCATGTTCAAAATGTCCATTCACAAATGAGGAACTGTTCAGAATGGGCTGAGAACTGGGGGCGCTTGTGCCACATACTGGAGCCTGGATGGCTACATCAGAATGTAACATTTTCAAACCTGCCAGAAAGGAGGGTTATCTTGGTTTATAGAGGAGAAAATAAAATGCGGGAGGTAGTGGGAGATAGCCTACTACTCCTCATTATAGATCAAGCCCAAGAAATCAAATGCAGATCTCCAGGTAACATATTTTAGACTCTAGTCTTCAGTATTCTTCTACTGGTTGAAGGAGTTTTACCCTTGCATCATGCTGTCATCTAAATTGATCTGATTTTCCTATAAACAACAGAGTTTCTCTGCACTTTCCATGTAGAAAAACAGTCAGAGGGTAGCCTAAGTAGAACCTGTAGTGCCTCTATGTCTGTAGGGGGTATTGACTATCTACCCCTCATATATGAGTGACCACTCATGGTTAAGCCGCACCTCCACCTCCGTCAGATGTTATATGGTTTTTATACGATGAGCAGGTGTTTTATTCGAAAACTGTTAATTGTTTGTGATTTTATCTTGGTTATTTTATCTTCTGTTGTGACCCGCCCTGAACCTGTTTGTGGGGAGGGCGGGATATAAATATAAATAATAATATAGTTAATTAATTTACTTCCCTTTCTCAAAGATGAATTATATTGCTATGCACAATATGACATGGGAATGTTTCAAATTAGGTAGCAGTGAAGAAACTAAATTTCTCTTCTGTGTCTCTTGGAATGTAAGGAACATATTCCTTGGTGTCTATCTAAGCATAATCTGCAGATGCAGAAATGATCCTTGAGATCTTTCTGTTGTTTGTAATCTGGCCAGTAGTTTGGACAGTGTTATCCTTTGTTAGTAGTGATGCTATCTCTTCAACTTTTGAAAACTGCTGCACATTTGCAGCAGAACAAAGATTGAAGGTGGAGATGAAGTAGCTACATTATATATCACTGATTAATGGCACCATCCTGAATGGAATGGATGGAGATGCCAAACATACATAACAAGATTTCAGTAAAGCTGGTCTTAAGAATTGAAGAAGTATGCCAAACTGTGATGTAATGCATACTTCTGAATAGGTGGTATGGACCAAGAAGTTCTTGGTATAAAAGCCCACCCAGCCTTGAAGCTCATTTAAATAGACTTGGCCCAAGCTATTCCATCTTAGAAGGTCTAGCCCTATTTAGGATAGACCTGATAGACAAGTCTTAATTTCACCTGCTTGAAAGGGCTGTTGAGAACATATAGTTGGATAGTTTCATGCATGTTGCCCCAGGCTGCTTGGGGGAGGGGTTTGGTACAAATGAGATGAATAAAGAAACATAATAACAGCAAATGAAATAGTAATTTATAAGGTGAATGGCTCACTTTTTATTATAACATGCCTTTCAAAGAAAGTTGATGACTTGTTTGCCACTGGTTTTTTTTTCCTTCCTGGGTTCCTAAATATTTCATACTCTGATTTCTGGTCAATTTAAAGCACAAAGAAAATTAACCCTCTGTGCCTGAATTAGTTTGCAGTGCACACACCAATAATAGGGAAAGGTAACATATTCTTCATATATCTAAAGGGTTAAGAATAATTTGGTAAAAGCATCAATGTCAGTAATAAAATACTAAGAAAATTAAATTTTGAATTGATGTTACAGCTTTTTAAATATATAGATTATATATACAATTCATAGATTCTTGCTTTAATCCTTTTTAAAAAGTATTTTCTGTTGCAAACCATAATTCTCTTAAATTTATAGTGTGGTCCTAAGAAGAGTTATTCCAGTCTAAGACTATTGATTTCAGTGGGCATAGACTGGAGTAATTCTTCTTAGGATGGCACTGTAAGTTTGATTTTGGAGGGTGAATGCTGATAAAATAAAGAAGAGTAAGTAATATTGGAACTATCCACGAATAAATTGTATTTCACGTGTTGTATTATAATTTGCTTGATTTCAG
Source organism: Eublepharis macularius (assembly GCF_028583425.1). NCBI lineage: Eukaryota > Metazoa > Chordata > Lepidosauria > Squamata > Eublepharidae > Eublepharis > Eublepharis macularius. Next base: position 133,531,861 of record NC_072790.1, read on the forward strand.
TGCACGTGGCCACTCCTTCCATTGTTCTCTCGCTGTTGTATCAGAGCCAAGGCCCCTACTAGTAATCGTGGCTGTAATATTGAGAAATACTGAGTTGTTCCAGGAAGATGAGAGGAACCCCAGAGTCCAGACTCCTCCCCTATACCCCTTTCATATGTTTTGACCTCTTTGTACGCTATTTTGCTTTTGCAAGATTACCCTATTTAAATAGGTGTCAGACATGTTATTAACTATTTTACAATAACAGAGCAACACGGTCCAAGCTATAACCAGACAAAATATCACTATCACTATGAACATCACTATTAACTATTTTACAGGCTCAAACATATCATAATCCCTATTAGAAAACAAATTTCAGTTTGAAGCATCCCTCTTCAGGGAAAAATAAGTGAGATCTCTGTGCAATACTTACGTAGAAGGAGAAAATTGTATCTCTTTTCACTTTATTTCACAGATCAGGCTTCTTGACATCCACATAAAAATAGAAGAAAGGAAAACATATTCAGCATATCATATCTGGGTCTTCTCTGGATAGTTGTCTGCAGCAGTTTCCTAGGTTGCTATTTTTGAAAACTCATCAAATCCAAAATTACACCTGAAGTTACATAATCGCTCTTTAAAAGTTGGCAGCAGATCAATAAATAACAGGAAGGTTTAGAAAATTTCAGCTATATCACCTGGACCAAAGAAACTCCAAATACTAAAGTACAAGCACTGTATTTCCAGATGCTAGCTTGCCATAAAGCTGAAAAAATATTTCTGATTTGTGCCATTGCCATGAGAGAACAAAACTACAGGATACAAAGCCACCACAGGGTGAGCTTAAAGCACTATTTCAGGAGCTTTAGTGGGGTAAAATGGGTAGATGGAGAGGGTTGTTTTATGCTTCCTCTGTCTACTGATTCTCCTTGCTAATGCCCCACCTCCAGTCAGGCTCCAAGAACAGAAGTAAACTGAGAAAAGCCCTTTTTTCCTTGAGGGTAAGTTACCTTGGGTGTAAGTTGACTCTGCAACCATAGTTTTGGATATTCACTTTTCTTTGGTAACATACCACCTGAACTGTATAAAGCCTTCCCAGACTGGTGGGCCCCAGTACTGGCTAGGGTGTTTACTCAAATTAATGGTTCAGGCCTAATCCCCTCTGGATGGAAGCTGAGCATAGTGGTACCTTTCCCCCAAAATGGGATAAATCTGACCCACAAAATTATAGACCAATAAGTCTACTTGACACAGCAGCAAAACTGTATAGCAAATATCTGCTGGCAAAATTGGAAGATTGAGTGGCCACTGAAAAAATAATTCATCCCACACAAGCGGGATTCCGGAAAGGGCTTGGAACTATAGACCACTGTCAAACGCTATACCAACTGGCTTACTCTGGAATAAATGGGCCAACAAAGGCACTTTATGTAGCATTTGTTGACTTGGCTGCCGCATTCGATTCAATCAATAGGTCCCGCTTATGGTCCAAGGTTGCCAAACTTAACATTGATAAGCGACTGCTGTTTCTGCTCCGTGAGCTGCATAAAGATACTTTTGCTCAAATCAGTGTGGGAACCTCTGGATCATTAACCAACAGAATCCCTATTAGTAGAGGTGTGAAATAGGGTTGTGTGCTGGCCCTCTACTATTTAACCTGTACATCAATGATATCAATGAGACTCTGTCAGGTCCCCAATTTATGCTGCCTTCTCTGGGAAGAACAGAAGATTTCAGTTCTCCTTTATGCAAATGACATGGTCCTAACTTCGCTGACCAAGATTGGCTTGAGGATACTCTTAGATCAGTTAGGCCATTATTGTAATGAAGAAGCTCTCAATGTCAACTACTCAAAGACAAAAGTAATGGTTTTCAGGAAAAAGCCAAAAATCTCTCGCTGGAGCATTCTTGGCAACCCAATCCAATAATGCAGCTCCTTTAAATATCTAGGGGTAACCTTTAAAGAGACTCTGAATTGGAAGGTACGTCTTGGGTTGGTTAAATCCTCAGCATTAAGGATTGTAGGGTCAATCATACATTTCTTTTATACAAAGGGGGGTCGACTGATAGATCCAGCACTGAAATTATTTAAGAGCAAGGTAGTCCCTCACCTCCTATATGGAGTTGAAGTGTGGGGTTGGAAGGAAGACATTCTAACCAGTCTTGAGGTAATCCAAAACCAGTTCTTGAGACGGATTTTGGCTTTACCCAAAGGTGCTCCTGCTGCCCTGATGAGGGCCGAAACAGGACTCCCCTCCCTTAGGGCACGGGTATACCTTGCAGTTCTAAAATACTGGAAAAGGATCAATTTTTCCAGTTCTGACTCCTTAAGTTGCTAATCAGTAAATTACTTACTATCCAAAGACCCCACACACCTTAGCTTTCTATCCATCATTTGCCAAAGGTATATCATCCCGGATGACCTGTTAGGGGTCTCAGCCAACAACCTCCCACTTAAGGAGTGGATCTACAAGTCAGATGCAGTGATGGATAGGCTATCAATATTAAAATCTAAGGCAGCTCCTTGGTATAAACTAATCAAATTTGACCATTTAAGATCTCCCTACCTAGCCAGTATTTCTCATTACAACCTCAGAGGTGTCTTTCACTGCTCCGCACATTCAGATGATGCAGACAGCTCTTTTGGCAGGGCGTTATTCTCACACCCCTTTGGAACATGGCACCTGCATTTGTGGATTACCTACAGTGGAGAACCTTTCCCACTATCTACTTTATTGTCCATTATATAGTGTACCCAGAGCTAAATTTTTGGCCAGAATCCTATCAGTGACAAACACATACTCTGAAATCGAGAAGGTTGTGTTTTTGTTATCTGACACTGATAATCATGTGTCTCTCAGTTTGCACTCGCAGCCAAAAAGATAAGATCCAAGGTGGTACTGAATGAGGCTGTTTCGTGACTCCTGGGATAGTTTGGCATACTGTATTGTTTTAATTAGTTTTGGTAACCTAGACAAACTGTTATAATGGATTTAATTGTTTATTAGTCAATGTTTGGTGAATTGTGACGGCCTATGGCTAGAGATAATAAACTCTTTGAACTTGAACTTTGGTAACACATAATTCTGCTCATGTAGGAGAATAAGTCTTCTGACGTGGCAAATTGTCTGATTTCTGAATGTTTCTATATTTTGTTATTACCTTTAGACACCCTCTCCCTCTCTCTTGGTCTTTATTACACTCACAGAACAAGCTTGGATTTTTCAACTCTGATAATAAGACATTCAGCTTACTCTGTGTACTTCTGAACTATTTTATTTCATATAAACATCTTTCAGTAAATATGTTTCATTCCCAGAGAAGTTCTGATTTTGTGGGCAGAGTAAACAAAATCATCTTGATGATAAATTGTTTAAAAGGAAATTCATAACTACCAATATTTGTAGAATGCCTTAATTTATTTTGCTTTACAGCTGTTCATAGTATTACCTCCCAGTTATTTAATGAATAGCATTCCCCATGAACAGAAAATCAGATTTCCTTTTTAAAGATATTTTGACTTTCATTCTAACCTCCCCCCCCTTATGCACATTTGTGTTTGAATTTGAAATAGAGTGTTGGATCACCTTTGAGAAACATCTGAAATAAACTTGAAAGCCAGTATTGTATAACTGCAAACTATTAATATTACCTACTTAGGTCATTTTCATTTAACAAGGGCTTTTAAATGATTCCTTTGTTGTGTTCAGTTCTCTTCAACAGAACACTTTAATCTTCAAAATAAAATTTAAAAATATTCCTTCCATATTTTTACACTGTATACTCCCCCCCCCCAACCATAGTCTTCTATAAAATTTAAAGCCCTATAAAATTGCTTTACTCACAGTGAGAGAGATCTTGCAGACTGTAGGTAACATGTCCCTTCACAGTGGGATAAGCAGAGAGTTTGCTCTAGAACTTTGTCTGCTAGAGGAAGAAAGTTGGGGAGTGAGTTTGCCAAATTCTCTCTCCTCACTACAGCCCCCGTACCAGAGTGGCTTTTTGTTGACAAAGATCCCTTCCTCTTGGCAGAAGTCAGCGAAGGTCCACAAGGATCTTAGGATATTAGCCCAGACTCTTGTTTGCATATATTAGGTTTGTGTGTACTGGAAATCTGAAGATCAGCCAAAAGTATTGAATCCTCAGTGCAGGTTTCCTAGAGCTTAAGAACTCTCCGTATCTTTACAATGCTGTCTGTGAGAATATTCTTATAGATCCAAAACTGTCAATTTTGGTTTACAGAAATGTTTTTCTCTCCCTGTTGTGATTTTTGTGATATATCAAGTCGTTGTATAGAGTTAGCACCTGTCAGAAATTAACACATATGTGTTTGTAATTCAGCTTTTCAGGACTGTTGCAGATATAACAGTTGTTTCATTTAATTATGGATGCCACAGATTTCAGCAGATGAATTTACCTGGTTTGACACTCACAGTCAGACTATGAGCCAATCAAGGATATGTTTCAATTGAACTGAGCAACTCAGATAGCTGCTGAATACTAAATTTTCTGTAGGTCAGAAGATGACTCTCAGCTGATTGGGGGGGGGGTCCAGCTGGAAATGAGATACATATGCACCCCACCCCCTTAGCCAAAGAGATCCAAAGTGAAGTTGCAAGAGGGAACTCTTCCCTTTAGATGGCATGAGAACCGAAACAATGTTTTTGAACTCTGCATTGAAAAAGGGATGGGGGAAAAGGTTTCTCTCCTCTGATAAATGGTGGAAAAGATGGTTTCTCTCCCCAGATGCAATGCTTTGATGTTGACATTGCAAAAGGGAGAGAAGAAAGACGTTCTTTCTCTCTTCGCTGCAGCCCAAACTGACAGTTCGCAGTGGGTAGAAGGGGAATCACCTGGGCTTCGGATCACACCCCCTCCATCCTTTTTTGCGCGGGAGGCAGAAAAGTTTCCTGCTTGGGAAATCAGAACCAATGATGAACTGGGGATTGATTCATGATTCTTAACTCCCCCCCCCCAAGAAATATTGCTGGATACAGAATATAATTTCTCCAGGACATCAAAAGTTGACTCATCATCTTCTGATGGCTATAAGTAGCCTACAAATACACAAGGACAGGTACACAAACAGTCTATCAGTGAATTGATGACTGATCACCATGGGAGGTGAGCTGAGCTGGAAGGTATTTGAGCATCCCTACCATAATTAACTAGATGGGAATCAGCCTTGGAAATATTTATTTTAACAGAATTTATATCCTGCATGATTTCTTACTACGGGAATGAGCTTGTGGGATCTTCCGGTTTGTAGGTTCTCTTCTCAGAATCTCTTCTCAGAATCCACTTCTACTACAAGCCATAATTTATCATTACACCAAATTACAAACTATTACCTCAGCTGCTCAAAGAGGTAGTTATTTACCTGCTACTTTAAAAAACCATCCCTAGACTAAAATGATGTGGCCAATTATTGCCTAATCTCTAGTCTGACCTTTCTAGGCAAAGTGATTGAGAGAGCAGTAGCAGCCCTACTCCAGATCTTCTTGGATAACTCTGGTGCTCTGGACCCTTTTCAGTCTGGGTTCAGGCCAGGCTGTGAGATAGAAATGGCTCTGATGGCTTTAGTTGATTACTTCCACCTGAAAGTAGACAAAGGCCATGCTCCTTTGTTGCTTCTCATGGATCTGTCTGCAGCTTTTGATACAGTAGACCATAAAATAAGTAGGTATCAGGGGCTGTGCTTTGGATTGGATTAAATCATTTCTCATGAAATGGACTCAAATGGTTGCTGGTGGAAACCTGCTATCTTCAGAGTGCGAATTACCTTGTGGAGTTCCACAGGATACAATCTTATGTTATTCAAACTCTATGTAAAGCCTTTAGGAGAAATCATTCATAGCTATGGAATTGGAGGTCATCAATAGAAAGATGACACCTGGCTTTATATTTCACTATCCAAATTGGCAAGTGATGCAGTAGACATCTTGGGTCGCTGCCTGACTGCTGTGGTCAAACAAATTGAAACTGAACCCAGATAAGACAAAAGTGATGCTGGTTGGGAAGCCAGAGATCTTGAAGGACATTGTGCTCCCCACTTTCTATGGGATTCAGTTGACCCTTGCTGACTCGTTTAAGAGTCTAGGGGTTATACTGGATCCAGTGCTACTGCTAGTAAAACAGGTTAACACAGCAGCAAAAATACCTTCTACAAACTCAGTCTAGCCCAGAAGATGGACGCTGACAAATCTGATCTGGCCACCTGGAATCATGGCCTGGTAACATTGAGACTTGACTACTTTATGCATTCTAGATCTCCCCTTGAAGTCAACTCAGAGATTCTACTTGGTGCAGACTGCCACAACTTGGCTGTTATCAGGAATTAGGCAGAATATGTGTATCATTCCTATTCTTCAGTCACTCCATTGGATACCCATCTGTCATGACCCCTTTGGACCAGCCCTGTGACCAGGCCAGTGACTCAGACCTGGAGGTTCAGAGGCAGAGCCTGAGCACCAGTAGTGCCAGGATGGGCCTGGTGCCGCAGAGGCGCCGGCTGACCATGGACCAAAGATAACATTATGAGAGCCTGTGAGCTCTCATAGTGCCCCAGCCAACCATGCCCCAGCAGCCCCACCAGAACTTGCATGTGCATCCCAGCTAGCTGCCTCAGAGACCATGATTGTAGCCCTGCCAGGCAGGATATAAACCAGGGTCCATAGTACTTCCAATTCACCTCCCACAATGAGAGAGCGACAGTGGCAAAGGATCCATGCAGAAGTAGCACAGAGGAGGTGAAGTGCGAGGCTGCAGACTCAGGTCAGCACTTTGATTATGATAATTCCCTGAAGGACCATGGCCAGAGCAAAGCCCCCTAAGTTTCCACGCCTGCTGGTAGATGCTGCTGAGCCAGATCACCCCTCAGCCTAATTAAGCTGAGGCTTGACAGAGCTTCAGTTCTGAATCAACCGATTCACTTAGCACAAGCCCTGTGTTCCAGCCCCAAGCCTCATTGCAGGCCAGCCAGCCAAGTAACCAACTTCCAAGGAGACCATCTGACTAGATGCAGGATACCATTGGTTACTGGGCTCAATTCAACATTTTGGCTATCAAATACAAAGCCTTTCATGGCCTTGGTCTGTCACATCTTTGGGACTACATGTCTGTATGTTCCACCACAGAAGCTTTGCTCATCTGAATAGGGACTTCTGCAGCTGCCATCCTAAAAATTGGCAAAATCAACAGCTGGCCGTAAACATGTATTCTCTGTTGTACCCCCACCTTATGGAATGGTCTGCCTGAAGAGGTCAGGAAAGCTCCCACTCTCCTAGCTTTCCACAAAATATGCAAAACTGAATTATTCAGAAGAGCTTTCTTATTCAGGTTACAGGGCTGTGCTGTAAGGAAATGGTTTTGAGACATGCTTTGTTAAAGGGATAGGGACTGTATGCTATATTACAGCATACTGTCTGTTGCTGTACTGGATAGTTCCATGCTGTTTATTATGTCATATCAATTGGCTTAATTTTTGTTTCAGGATTTTTTTCAGCTTTTTATTGGATTTCTACTTGTTTTCAAATTTCTGCCGTACTTACCCTATTGTATTGTTTTTTGAATGTCCCAGCCAGTGATTTATACTGTGTAATTTGCCTTGAGTCTCAGAAAGAAAGATAAGCTATAAATTACATAAAGAAAAATAAATGAAATAAATAATGCTTGTTATCTTACTCAAACTTTTATTCATATTATGCTTTTATTGAGGTTTGGAGTCTTGGTTTGGAAGCAAGAGAACTAGCGATAGTTTATAGTTTGGATCGTTTGTCATGAAAGCAGAAATGATTGATTTCTAGGTTATGAGAGGAAGGGAGAAATAGGGAACACACAGGCCCAAGGAATCCCAAGCTCCTTACTGTGGTCTATGTGATTCTTAATGTTTTCCCGGTTCATTACTATTCCTGATCATTAAATTCAAAGTCTGGAAAAATTGTTTGAAAGCAGTATTGGTGCTACTGAAACTCATTACATAAGGTTAGATCATTCACTTTCTGTGTGTTGATAAAAATGCAGGGGAGCACTTTCCTTTGACACAAGATTTGCTGAAACATCACTGCTGTCTTTTTTGTAATACTCCTATGGATGATTTTGCTCAAAGTAGTATGTGTCAGAACTTGAAATATTCTTGCACAGTTCACTTTGAACAGGTAGTACAGGACAAGTTTTAGCACAGTTATTTGACATGTGGCTGCCTACCACTGGGAAAGAATGTCTTGCTTACATATATCTAAGTTGATCTGCTAAGAATGTTGCCAGTCATTTTACAGTTTATGTACTAGGGTGTAAATAATTACCAGGCTTCCATTTGGAATAACTGTTTTTGTATAAAACAGCAAGGTAGCAGTGGGAAATGTTGAAGATGCTTGAATAATTTGAGATGAGGCAGGGGATACTCTTACACATGTTTGTTACTGTCCTGGCTTCTATTTTTGAATACAGTATGTTCAGAAACATCATTACTTAGTGCATAAAACATGAAATTTCTAAGGTTGCTTATTATCTAATACCTCATAAATGGTTGAGACTCCAGAGGGTTCTTAAAAATGAATCTTTCTTTCCAGTTCTTGAATCTATATTGCAAACTGTATTTAGCTTATCTGAATAGCTTTATAAAACAAATCTAGTATTTTCTTGCTGCCCACAGATTATTTACTTTCAGTCACAAAACAGATACTCTAAATATTCTAAATTTGGCCAGGCTCTGTTGACCTTTCCCCCCTCTCTCATGAGTTTGTACCTGGGAAGAAATTAGGAGTCTTTTGTTTGACTTTGAAGATAAGTAACCAAAGAAAAAACAGGGGTGTGCTCTTCCCGCAAGGACCAGAAACAAAAAAAGGGAAGGCAGCAATAACAATACTAATCAATTAAGAAAAACATTTTTTATATATATGCTTGTGAAAAATATATAGTAATAAGATGTAAATACAGAATAAATAAGATGTGTGTAAAGTAATTCCACAAATTATTGCCACATATACACAATTACAAATTTAGAGACCAAAATGATACAATTACAAATATAGAGACCAAAATGATACAATAAATACAATGAATATGAATTTATAATATACAAGATACCCGGACCAAATATGAATGAATTCCAAAGTAAACTGATATTAAACCACAGTGCATACAGCAATATCAATAAATTCCAAAGTAAGTTGGTTTAGACCACAGTACATACAAGAGGAAAATAAATCAATTCATATGTAATGTCCATATGTGGGTGGTACACTGGATGGCTAGACACCAACAACTCCTATGCAAACGCCAACGGGCTTATGCCTGCATATTTTTTCATTTCCCCGTTTCACAATTCATTGCTTCCTCAGGGCGGTAATCAGGTGCCACACACAAAGAGAAATTAATTAGAATCCAGTACCAAACCAACGCACAAAATTACAGCCACAATGGGAACAGTAAGATAAAGATAAGTAATCAGTCTTGAACATCTCACATTTATTAGAATTCAGCATCTTCTGGTTTGGTTATTCAGTTGAGCGTATGGTAAAAGTGAAAACATCAGAGTGTGTTGTGGCATGCTAAAGACTAAGTACTGGATCCAGACTAGGGATGCCAGACCCCCACCCCTGCCCCCACTTACCTGGCCAGTGGGGGGCACACACCTTCCGTGCGCACTCCCCTGTGGTGCTTTGTGTTCCTGTACGCAGCAGCCGCCTGGACTGGACCCGTTTTGGCCCAGATTAGGGCCACTGCAGAGTGCAGAAGCACTCCTGCTCTCCACAGCAGCCCCAAATGGGCCCGTTTCAGCCCAAATGGGGCTCATTTCAGGCCCGTTTTGGCATGGATTGGGTCCATTTTGGGCCGCTGTGGAGTGCAGGAGCACTCCCGCACTCTACAACGGGCCCGATCTGCACCAAAATGGGCCAAAACAGGCCTGTTTTGGGCTGCTGCGAAGCGCAGGAGCGCTCTGCAGCGCCCCCAATCCGAGCCCCTGTGGAGCATGGTCGCGCGCTCTGGGGGCTGCATGATGACATCATTTCCCAGAAGTGACGTCATCACGCTTGTGGGAGCACATGCGTGCGCGCGCACCCCCCACCCCAAGAGGTAAATGCAGGGAGCCAGTCCCCCGTTGGGAGGTTTAGAGGGACTGGCAACCCTAATCCAGACTGTATTTTCTGTTAATGGTATAGAACTTCCATGAGCAGAACAGAATATTTTTGTTTCCCATTTCCAGTGCAGCCCATTGTTCTCTCTGACCTGGGGATTGTTTTGGTGAACTCAGTGGGCTGCAGGAGGAGGGAAAAGCAGAACAGTTATATTCGGTGGACGGAAATGCATTTTGCTAATGGAAATAGAACTGTGGATCTAACCCTAGAAGCTTTTGTGGTAGAAACCTTTGAGAGTTGTAGCCTATATTGCAAAATGCATATGACAATGTGGGCTCCAAGGCCTGTTGTACAAGTTGTATGCTAAAACTTTCTAACTCTTCCTGCTTGAAGTCAGGATAATAAATCCTGTTTGTCTCAGTACAGTTGAGTGCAGATCACTTTTGATTTTCTGCCCATTGTGAAATTTATGAACTATTTTAACCTGCTGCAGTGGAAACAAAGCAAGAATGTCTGATTCATTGTGTTTGGGAATCTTTTTGGCACTAAATTCTTCATAAGACCTCTTGGGTTGTGGTAAAGCTGATCTTTTCATTGCTTTCCTGAATAACATAATACTATACTGGTAGATATACAGGAAGTGTTTAGATGTTGCTGTAATCAATAATATAAATTTATATAAACAGCAAACTTATGTAAAGAGTGACAGAGAACAATCACAGCTGAACAAAATGCAGCATGAGTCACAAATGGGTCAAAATGTTTTCCTCATTTGTAAGAGTTGCAGTCTTTTAAGCTCTTTGATTTTAATGAATTTAGTAAGGGTGTAACTCTTCTTAGGATTGCACTGTTAAAGTTCTTCTGTTGTGAGGATAATGATAACACTGACATTATTCACAATTCTAAGTGAGGCACTGATCTGTTTAGAAGAGCAATATATAAGCATAGTGTTGCTGTTTTTCCTACTGTTACGGAAGAGATCTTGTGCATTTTGCTAGAAGTAAAAGAATCTGATTGTGCTGCAGATCACGTTTTAAAAAACAACTTATCCAAAGGGGTGGCATGTTCAAGTGAGAGCTCCCCATCTCCCTTTGCAATTTTGGTGCCAAAGTAGAACCCTGTGAAAATTCAGCGCAGCATTAGCAGAAAGCTATGTGGTGTAACCTTAGCAATAGATAACTCAAGTTTAAGGCTTTCTTCCGTGAGAAAGGCAAGGGTGCCTGTAGACATGCATTTGAGGTTGGCATGTGTGAATGAGTTGTTATAATCATTAAAACAGCAAGATTTGAGTCTAGTAGCGCTTTGAAGAATAACAAGATGTCTAGGGTATAAGATTTCAAGGGTCAAAGGTGTTCTGACTCCTGTAAACTTATACCCTAAAAATCTTGTTGGTCTTTATGGTGCCACTGGTCTCAAATTTTGCTGTTTTACTTCAGACAAACATGGCTGCCTACCTGAAATTATGCTAAGTAAGATATTCTTTGGGCGGGTTTGTAATTATCCACTTACCCAGTCATGGCAAGTAAGAATCTCCTCCAAATGGCCAGGCATGGTACATTAAAACATTTTTTTTCTTTTAGGCCATAAATTACTTACATAGGGGTGTGTGTGCACACGCGCTTGCATGTAGTCAGGTGGACTAGATTTTTTTGTGTGTGTGTGGACTAGCAACATTTGTGGTCATATATCTGAATGGCTGGATGGAAGCTTCTCCTCTGCTATAAACATGCAAGTTTCTCGCTATGGAAAGCACAAAGAATTATTTCTGTAAATGGAAATATTTAAAATTCCCCATCAAACAGGGAACATCAGAGAATGGGGTAGGATCCAACAATAATATGGTTCATTGTTTGTCTTCTGTGCAGTCCCACATGGGACTGTACACGTGGGACTGTACACGCAGGCCTGCCGATTGGTAGGACTGCAGTCCCACATGGGACTGCACACATGCAGGCCTGCTGATTGGTAGGTTTTTAAGCTGAAATTCTGCTTTGGGTCGCTCACCTCCCCAGTGCGCATACATGGCTTTTCCTGCCAAATGCAGTACTGGGAGGCGGCACCCCCACACCCTCAGTTCTTTCTTCACTACTGACCGGAGAGTTCTTGCTTGTCTGCTCTTGCCTAGAAGAAGAACGAGAGAAAGAGTTGTGGGAATTCTATTACTGTTTGCGATTATCATGGTAGATAAAGCTTTATTCAAGAGGTACTCCACCTGCTCCACAAAGATGATGGAAATATATGGACATTCCATTTATCTGGGATGTCGGGGAAGGGCATAATATGCAAATTTGCTAGCACGGCTGCAAATTCACCCCTAAGGCCAGAGCTGAGAGAGCTTCTAGGCGCAAAGCTCTACTTTGGGAAAGGGCTATGAAAGCATCGGATGTTCCAAAGATTCCTTTTCCACCATCAGGATCTGGAGACTGCCTGGCAATGGGCCAAGCTTTGACTGATAACAGATCCATCTCCGATCCGGCACCCCTCTTCCCATTCTATTTCGTCGGGGTCATCTACTTCGGATCCAGCTCAGAACTGGCCCCGACTCCAAGTCCTAGAGATGCAAAGCCTCACCGATGCCCCTTGAGCCCATAGACCTCCATCGAAGTCCCCAGCTAGATTGGAGGCAGCACCAGTTCCAACTTTGAAGACAAAGAAGAAGTGGTTGGATCCGAGGTGCTCAGAACCGAGCAGAAGGGAACCAAAAGGAGAGCGCTTGAAGATCCTGTATCTGAAAGAGATGGATCCGAAGAGTGCGGAACCAATGGGCATGGATCTGAAAGGCACAGACCAACCCAAGTCGCCTTTGGAATTCATGGAGCCTCCTAGTAAAAAGGCCAAGTGCAAGACCATATATATGAGGACCCATTAGACACCATCTTCGGGGACAGACCTAGGATGCCATCCTTTCACTCAAAGTCCCCATCCTACCACTCCTCTGCTGAGGAGGGAGAACTGCAGGAGGGACTTGCACCTGATTATTCATGGCACCCTGGTGAAGATGATAGACACTCTTATCACCCCCACACTTGGCGTGCTTGGCCACATCAAGGTTCTTCCAGATATGGACTAAATTTGGGGGGACCCTACCAAGTGCATTCTATTGCATTGGGGTTTGACGCATTTGAGAAACCGAGAGGGTCCAGACCCCCTTATGAGATTCCTGAATCTGCTTTATCCTACCAACTTTCAGAACCGGGACAAGAACGGAGTCCTAGCCCAGCGTCAGACCCTTCTCCCGACGAGGTGGTGATGGAAACAGGTCAGATCTTCCCCAATGAGGGCTACTGCTTATACACTGAATAGATGTTGCAGCTGGCACTCTACCTGGAAATAGAAGTTTTAGCTGTAGACCCCAAACCAAAGGACAAAATCCTACAGTGCCTTTACTCACGGAACCTTTTCAGTGTGGCATTCCCTATTATTGAGGGCTTCGTGGACTAGATTAATGCAATCTGTAAGAAACCAGCTTTGGCTCACCCCACTTCTAAAAAATCAGAAGGTCTTTATAAGACCAGAGAAAACATTTGCACCTTTTTGTTTAGTCATTCGCCACCTTCGTCACTTGTGACAGAGGAGATGCAAGCGTGTCAGAGACACGGCTCCCATACTGCCCCAGCTGACAAGGAGAGCAGAAAACGTGACACTTTGGGTAGGAAGTTGTATTCTTCTGCAGCCCTTAATGTGAAGATAGCAAATTACACCGCTATCATGGGGGCGTACCAGGTCTTTTTGTGGAATCGACTAACATTTTTCACAGAGAAGCTCCCAGAGGACTAGAAGATACTGGCCTTATCGCTTTTGCAGATACCATTTACCAGAAGAAGGTCCCGGTCCTGACAGACAACTGTACAGCCATGTTTTATATAAACAAACGGGGGTACCGCTTCCAGAATCTTATGCTAGGAAGCCACACTTATCTGTGAGTGCGTGGTGGAGATAGACATTTCCCTATAGGCTGTACATATACCTGGCACAGTAAATGTGATAGCAGACAAGTTAAGCAGACTGAATTCAAAGAATCACGAATGGTCCCTGACAGAGTCTTACCTAGCTCCAGTGTTCTGAGACGGGGGTATTCCCAAGATAGATCTCTTCACAAAAGAGGGAAATCAGAAGGCTGAGAGGTTTTGCTTCAGGGGAGGTATAGAGCATGGCTCTTTAGGAGATGCTTTCCAGATCAGATGGAGGGGACACCTCTTTTATGCCTTTCCTCCCATCCCTTTGATTGCCAGAATGGTCAGAAAGATCCAGGGACCAGCCACACATTATACTGATAGCACTCTACTGGCCCAGACAGCCCTGTTTCCAGCATGTGGTGCAGCTTTCCTAGGGCTCTCTGTATCATTTCGGTTTGGAGTTGATTGGTTTCGTTCGCAGGGTATGGTATCACGATTTACACAGACTGAAGCTGACAGCGTGGCATATACTAGGACAAGGAACCTTTCTGAGAGAGTGACGGAAGGTTGTACTCAGTGCTAGAAGGGAGAATATGAGAAAATCATATACATTCAAATGGGACTGCTTTAGCAATTGGGCCAAACATAGGGGGCTGGAACCCTTTAACTGTCAGTTATCAGAGATGTAGGAATTTTTACTGTCACTTAAGGATGACGGTCTTTCCAACTCCATCTGTTAAGGTTTATCTTGCGGCAGTTTTAGTGTTCCATCCCAGAATAGATGGGAAGTTGATATTCTCTCATAGTATTTTTAAATCATTTTTAGGGACTCCAGAACTTGTTCCACCCTGTTAAAGAAATAGTACCCCAGTGGTCACTTCAGTTAGTATTGGCAAAGCTAATGCAATCACCCTTTGAACTCCTAGCTAGTTGTGACTTAAAGTTCTTGTCATTAAAGGTATCTTTTTAGTGGTCATTACATCTAGTAGATTTGTAAGTAAGCTAGCAGTGTTACGTTCTGACCCTCCCTTTCTAAAGATTCATCAAGGGAAGGTAGTTTTAAGGCCTGATCTTAAGTTCAGGCCTAAAGTGGCGAGTCAGTTCCATCTGGCTCAAGATATTGTACTTTCAGTTTTCTTTCCCACACCGGCTACGAATTCAGAGAGGCCCTACACTCGTTAGTTGTACGCGGAGCTATATTGTTTTATTTGTATCACACAGCAATTTTTAGGAAGGATAAACATCTCTTTGTCTGTTATGCTCGTCCCAGGAAGGGAAATAGGACCACAGCTCAGTCGATAGCACAATGGGTGTCAGTGGCCATCAAACACTTACTCTATGGCTAACTTACTATGTCCACTGGAAGTGAAAGCATATTCCCAGGCGTCCTCTACTGCATTCTTGAGGGTAGGTTCCTCTACAGGACATCTGCAGCGCAGTCACATGGTCTTCATCAAATATGTTTGTGAAGCACTATGCCCTGCATGTGTTGGAGAGAAGAGAGTCAGCAGTTGGACAGGCTGTACACTAACTGTTTCAGTGAAGAACACTCCCACCTCCAGGTAAGAAGCTTGTGTGAGTCTCCCATGTAAGACTGCACAGAAGATGGACAATGAAAACAGAGTTGCACTTACTGCAACTGCTGTTCATTCTGTGCAGGCACACATACCCTCCCTCCTACCCCGCTATGCTCTTCAATACTTACAGTTGAGGGGGCATGGCATCACTTTGGAGGAAGACAGACGCAGAAACTGGAGCTCTGCTCCCCCCGAATCAAATTTAAATATCTTAAAATCCTACATCGATAAAATACCCAAATTATGGGTAAGCAGAATGCGGAAAGAAAAAAAGCAAACAAAATATCTAAAAGATTCCCAGACTACTTCCCTGTGCCCTTGCTGATCGAAACCCAAAACAGCGTTGGAGAAGAAGCAACTAAAATGGCATCGGAGGAAAACTTAACAGGTAAAGCTTTGCCTGAAATCGATCTGCCTTTATTTTTACAAAATATGGAGCAAAAAATTCTGAGTAAAATTACAAATCTAACTTTGCAGATACAATACTTGATATCACTAAAGCTATTCAAAAAGCAGACTGCACAATGGACCTTAGCATTACATCGCAAAATGAAATCCAAGTCCAGTACAAAACAGAATTCAATCCCTAAAATTTTCAAATTGTAAGCTAAATCTTAAATTTAGAGGGATTGAAGATGAATCGATAAATGAAGACCTAGCAGCATTTCTTACAAAATGGCTAATAAAAAAACTAAAGTTAAAAGACTACTACTCCACTAATTCAGAAAGCATATCTAAACAACCCACAAAGGAAAGGATCCAGAGACATTTTGGCAGTGTTCACAGACTGGAGGATAAGAAAGCAGATTTTAGAAATGGCTGAACTACAGAACTCGTTTAAGTATAATGTAACCCCTATTGCAGTTCTTACTGATTTGCCTAAAGAGATCCTCAATAAGAGAAGAGAACTTAAGGTGAATACAGAAACCCTTAGGAAAGCTAGAATTGACTGTAGATGGTCAAACTTTACAAAGCTTTAAGTTAATCATAAAAGGAAAATCTATCAGGTAGAGAATCAAGAATCTGGTTTGAACCTGCTGCAAAACATCAAGCTGGAATTACGATGGACTCTGAAATCACATCCCACAAGAGGAAAAGATCTCAACTACCTACTCCCCAAAGAGTAGCAAAATTCCAATCAGATTTAAAAGTCATTTCTCTTTTTCTCTCACTTTTCTGCACAGAAATAGCTAGATGTAAACTAATAAGTATAGGGTTTAATAGCAAACTAAAAAAGTTCGGGGAAGGGAAAAGAAAAGCATAATTTTATTTTTGGTTTAGCTCCCAAGGGCAGTACAGCTCTTCTACCTTGGTAAGTAGACCAAGTGCTTGGGTGGGATATTAACCCACAAGGCATAGAGAACTGTGTGGTTAAAAATTTGAATCCTAGAATCTTTATTTATTTGTTTTTGGTTAGCAATAGGTTATAGCATTTGACTACTGATAATATCAAAGTTAATCTCTTTACATAGGGGAAATGGGGAGGAATCGAGAGTTATAAAAAATCATATTAAGGGGAAGACTATTATAAATCATTAAGTTGGGTGAGGGGTATAGGAGGGAGGAAGCTAATTTCAATAAGAGGGAAGACAGTTGATTGTTAGTAAAATTGATAAGGCACAATGTAAAATTCAAAGCTACTGTTATATATATCTTTAATTAATGTTACTTTCTGGTATTGTAAATCTAGCAATAAGCAATCCTAAAACTAAGATCTTCTGTAACTATCATATTTGTGTTTAATGAATATCATCCCTTTTGTTGTTGTTGAAAATATTGAAATAAAAAAATACTTACAGTTGAGGACTGGCAACTCATGAGGAATTGAGGGTATGGGGGCACCCCCTCCCAGTGCTGTGTTCAGCGGGAAAAACCACACATGCGCACTGGAGAGGCGAGAGCGCCCCCTACCAGACTTTTAGCTTAAAAACCTCGCAATTGGCAGGCCTGCACATGTGCAGCCCCATGTTTGCCTGCACAGAAGACATCAATGAACAGCAGTTAAAGTAAGTGTGGCTCTGTTTTAGTTCTGCACAGGGCTCATTTCAAGGGGGAAAGCGCCAGAACGCTGTTCCGGAAGTTTTCCAAAGAGGTCACTTGTCTGGTGTCCCCACGCACCTGATTTTCAGACATTCTGGGCCCGTTTCGGCCTGGATTGGGGCCACATTGGCTTGGATCGGGTTGGTGCTGGGCGGGGGAACCCTCCCCCGCCTGGCACTGACCCAGTCCTGGCCTTTTTGGTCCCGATCCGGGCCCAAAGGGTCCCCAAAGGCCATTTTTGGCCCATTTTGTCAAAATGGCCTGGATCTGGTCGGTGCCTGGCAGTGAAGGGTTCCCCCGCTCAGCACTGACCCGATCTGGGCCTTTTTGGCCCCGGTGCGGGCCTAAAATGGGCCACTTTTGTCCATTTTGGGCCCGGATCCAGTCAGTGCCAGATGGGGGAACTCTCCCCTGCCCAGCACCGATCTGGTCTCGGCCGTTTCTGTCCCGATCCGGGCCCCAAAGTGCCCAAAATGGCCACTTCCAGCCATTTTGGGCCCATTTCGACCGGGGTCAGGGCCAAAATGTCCGGGATTGGGTTGGTGCCAGGTGGGGGAAGCCTTCCCTACCTAGCACTGACCCAGTCCTGGCCATCTCAGCCTCCATACAAGCCCAAACTGTCCCAAAATGGCCATTTTCATCCATTTTGGGCCCATTTCAGTCTGGATTGGTGTTGAAATGGCCCAGATTGGGGCCAAAACAGCTTGGATCAGGTCGGTGCCAGGAGGGGGAACCCTCCCCTCTCCAGCTCCGACCTGATCCTGGCCTAAACGGGCCCTAAATGGTTATTTTTTGGCATTTTGGGCCTCTTTTGGCCATGATCAGGGCCAAAACCACCAGGATTGGGTTGGTGTCTGGCAGTGGACCTCTCCCCTGCCTGGCACCAACCCGATCCTGCCTGTTTTTGCCCTGGTTGAGGTTAAAACAGGCCCAGAATGGCAATTTTTAGCCATTTTGGACCCCGTTTAAGCTGGGCCCAAAATTTAACCCCTTCCCTCCATTCTAAACCTGGATTAAGCATTGGTTTAGAAACCTGGTTTGTTAAGGGGGAAACTAATTCTAGTTAACTCAACTGCCTGTGTTTACACATCGTGGTTAACTAAGGTTAGTATATAACCAGAATTTCCTGTGAGAAGGGAGGAGTGAGATGTATAAATGGCTCTAGCACCAAGCTGGATTTGTGCACATCCCAGTTTAATGTTTAATCTAAACACAGCCTTTCTGTAAAGTAATAGATTTCAAGTTAAAGTCAGGACAAAACGGATAAGAACGATGGAAACTTTAGGCAAGCAAGTCTTACTCATATTTGTGCGGGTATTTCTGCCTCTGTTTGAAATTCTGGAAGGGGATCAGGGGTATACTGAGCTTTAGAATATGGTTCAGCGTAGAACCCCTGGGCCTTTTAAATCTGCTTCTATATTTCAGCATGTGTCTTCAATCTGTGGTATCAGAATATCACTCTAATGTTAAAGTAATCGATTTGTTATCACACTCTCTTCCTTGTTGAAACAATAATTTTTCAGCAATCAACAAAACCCCTGAAGATTCTCAGGAGGAGTGTGTAAAACAGCAGGAAATAAATATTGGATGTAATCCAGTTTAAAGTACTTAATGCCTTGTTGGCATTATATTCCTTGAGTTTCTGTTTTAACTTTACAGATTTTCTGGGTTTAAATGAATCTCAGAAATGAAAGGTCAGCGGAGAGTCTGATAGGATGAAAATGCTGTTGAGATTTCTGATGATGTGCAAAGAGAAACATGAAAGACTTGCCAGACACCATTATAGGTACATTTAAATGTCAGAGTCTCTGAGGATCCAAATATGCTAGATGATTGAAATTAAGGGACTGCTTTGAGATATGGCTAAAAAGGCCTAAAGTTTGAACATATGAAGTTGTTTATACTGAATCAGATGACTGGTCCAGTCAGTTTAATACTATCTATTCTGACTGACAGATTTCTCAGGTGTTGGTCAGAGGTCTCTCCAGCTCTGCTACTTAAGATCCTTTTAGCTGGAGATAACAGGGGATTGGACATGGGTTGATGACAGGCATGTGCTGAACCACTGAGCTATAACCCTACACAGCAGATTTATTTATAATTTGGTTCTATTTTCTATTTCCAGGTAGTAGCATTTTGTATTCACAGTGGCCAATCCGTTCTCCTTCTACATTTAGGAACTTAAATCATTGTAAGAATTCCTGATTTATTTCTGGGTCTTCTACAGATAGTATTATTGCATCTGTGTTACCTCAGCCTGACTGAGAAATAACCTAGTTTAGCAGGCACTCATTCAAGTAAGTGGAGCTGACCTGCTGGAGCAAGTTGACACCCAACTTTTTCTGTTGATGGACGGCCGGCCAGACACGGCCCCAGACAATCTGGCCAGAGCTTTGGAGGCTGTGACGGCATGGTTGAAACAGAGCAGGCTGAAATTGAACCCAGTGAAGACGGAGGTCCTGCAGCTGGGACGGGGGCTGCCAGATGTTGGGATCCAGCTCCCTGCCCTCGATGGGACACCACTGGCAACTTTGCCAGTGGTAAAGAGTCTGGGTGTGCTCCTGGATGCCTCCCTATCGATGGAGGCCCAGGTCACGGCGGTTGCCAAGTCTGCATTTTTCCATCTCGTCAGATCAGGCAACTTGCCCCCTACCTGACGCCCCAGGACCTGGCTACAGTGATCCATGCAACGGTCACCTCCAGGCTAGATTACTGTAACTCACTCTACGCTGGGCTACCCCTGGGCCTGATCCGGAAACTACAACTGGTCCAGAATGCGGCGGCACGGGTCCTGACTGGTATACCTTACCAGTCACACATCACACCTGTCCTGCGCCAGCTGCACTGGCTTCCAGTTGAATTCCGAATCAGGTTCAAAGTGTTGGTTCTTACCTTTAAAGCCCTGAGTGGGTTGGGACCGGCATATCTTCGGGACCGCCTCTCCCTGTACGTTCCCCGGAGATCGCTCCGATCAGCGAATAAATATTTACTTGTGGTCCCCGGCCCTAAGGAAGCCCGCCTCGCTTCAACCAGGGCCAGGGCTTTTTCAGTCCTGGCCCCAGCCTGGTGGAACGCTCTGTCAATGGAAACCCGGGCCCAGCGGGACATATTATCGTTCCGCCGGGCCTGTAAGACAGAGCTGTTCCGCCAGGCGTTTGGTGATTGAAGGGGGCGGTGCCATGTCGGCCTCCCACCTTTGGGGTGGGGAAGGTTCTCCCCACCACTGCACCTTGTTAATTTGTTTTATTATTTGTATATTGATTTTAGTTTTGTTTTATCAATTTTAACTGTTCACCGCCCAGAGCCCCTGGGATGGGCGGTATATAAATTGAATAAATAAATAAATAAATAAATCTTTTACATGCTTCTCCCCAAAATTATGTCAAATCAGAACCTAAGTCAGCTGGTCCTGGATCACTGTGAATGCTTCTTTGGATTCCCCTGAGCCAGTGTGCATATTTGTAGAAATTTTTTTTTGCCTCTTAAAGGCAACCAGTGGCTTTTAAGTGGTGTTTATTTGTAACACTACATTTGATTATACTGTGTGTGCGTTTTAATGAAAGGAACTTAACAAAGCAAGTGTTTAAGTTGTATTAAATAAACCCCAATCTCTTATTGGCAATTTTAAAGCATTAGAATTATATTTGCTCAGGGTGGATTTGATTTAAATCAAACTGATTTAAATCAGAATTTAAATCACGATTTAAATCACTAGTCAGTAAGGCTTGATTTAAATCATAGTTTTCTACATAAAGACTAATTCTTGCTGGTATAACTTTAATATGCAAGTAGATGAAGATTGTTCACAAACTGTCATCAGAATAGGCCAGTTCTTGATACACTGCTTGAAACAGTCCACCACAGAGTTCCATCTAACATCTTGTGGGAGCGTTAGCTTGGTTCCACCCATCCTTTTCAGAGCTGCTGCAGCAAAATGATTGTTACGGAAGTATTTAGCAATTTCAACAACAACAGTCTTTATTTCTGGAACACTTAAGTCTTTGGCTAAGAGGTGCAGCAAATGAGCACTGCAACCATATGTTATTAGCTTTGTATTCCCTTCCTGCTCTTCTAAATTTCTTCTCATCTTGGATACATTTGCAGCATTGTCTTTAAGGTCTTTTTCTCAACTCTGTTCATGTTATAACATTTTTGCTGTGAAGAAGAGGCATGTGATCTCTGCTGAGCTGACACAAATTCAGTTTTGAGAACTGCAAAACCAAGCATCTGTGATAATATCTTGTAGGCAGAGAAACTGCCCAATAATCTTACAAAAACCTCTGCAAGAGCATGACATTGTGAATGGATTAATGGAATTTATTTACCAAAAAAATTAAACATATACAGCCTTATTCTACATAATTAAAAACTAATCTTTATTTCATGATGGAATAACCTTTGGATGGTAATATATTTTCCTCAAAAAGCATTTTATTTAAAAAAATCTGATTTAAATAAAAAAAATCTGATTTTTTTGATTTTTTTAAAAAAATCATTGATTTTTATCCACCCTGTATTTGCTGTTATTTGAGGGCAGGGGGTGGGAAAGATAATATCTTTTTGTAAGCAATGGTAACGTAGGAAGAAGAAGCATGAGAAATACTTATCACAAGATACATATTTTTGAAAATACGAAGGATTTTCAAAATAAACATGGCACAATCTTGGTTCATCCAGTAAAATCCACAGAAAGATTTTCATTTCAAACGTTTAAAAAAATATGATTTCATTTTTTTATCTAATGATTAGTTTTCTTTCAAAACTATTAAGAAAAGTCTTCTGGCTTCCCTTAACAGAATTTGATGAACCACTGTTTAAGTATACTCTCTAGTAAATGGTGGATTACAAAGCTAATACAATGTATGCAATTCAAAATGCCAGCATAAAATGATCACATATTAAAATAGCAGCTGTAAAATTACCAAGATAACATATTAAAGATAGAAATATATTACAATTGCAACATCACACTAAAACAGGCTAGGCAAACAAATACCTTTGCAGCAGGCGCCAGAAGCTGAGCACACTTGGCTGTCTGAATATGTGTTTGGCATCATCACAGAAAAGGGCCTGATTTGCATGGCTACCCACTTTTCCAGTTAATGACTTCAGGTGATGGCAAGTTCATATGGGAGCAGGTGGTCCTTCAAATGTTCTGGTTCCAGAGAACATAGGGCTTTAAATGACATAATCAGCATTTTGGACTGAGTCTGGAAGTGGATTGGTATCCAGTTTACAACATAGATAAAATATAGGTGCTGTAGTTTATATGAGATAGTAATCTTGCTGTTGATTTTTGAATGAGTAGAAGCTGCTGAGCGCATTGCAATAGTCTTAATTTGGCTATGATTATGGCATGGACAGTGGACCAAATCTCCTTTCTCAAGTAGGGCAGCAGGTGGTGGGTATGGGCAAGGGTACAAAGTGCCACAGAGGAGATTTGAGTCCCCAGTTGTAACCACAGATGCTGACTCCTTGCTCCCTTGGTATGGTTGATACAGAATTGTCCAGTAGCACCTCCTTGACTGGACAGAGTTTTAGTTCATCTTCACCCCCCTCATCCAGTCTATTACTACCTGAAGGCACTTGTTTGGAACCTTCATGGACTCATCTGCTGATAAAAGAGAGAAATATTTCACATCATCTGCATACTAGTGACTCATAACTTTAAATCTGCAGCTGTCTTCCAGCAATTTCATGTTGAATAATGTTGGGATGGAACAGAACACTGCGTCCAAGCAGTATGAATGCCATGGGCCCAAGCATTTATTTTTCAGCACTCCCTTCTGGTATTATTCATTCACATAGAAATCAAACCAGCAAAGCATGCTGCCCCAACAGCCTAGAATTGTCACCTAAAGAGATCCAAAATAATGAACTGTAAGAAATTAATAGATCCATGTTCTTTATTAGAAAATACCATCCTTGCAATAAAATTGCTTTCTGTAGTTATGGTGCATCTCTTATTTTCTATTAGTATTTCTTAAATAAATAAATAAGGAACAGATGGCAAGTCTAACTCAACTCTGGCAACCAGTGCAGAAGGATAACATAGTAAGTAGAACTGAATGCTGTGGAGAGGTCTAGGATAATCAACAGGGTCTGGTTCCCTCTGTCTCTTTCCAGGCAGAGGTCAGTGTGCCTTTGTAGTTGGCATAGATGTTGTTGGCTGGACATCCCCAATAACTTGTCTCTACTTTTATCAACATTTGAGAGGGGGATCTTGCAAAATGCTAATCACATTCACATGGACATATCTAATTGATTTTGGTAGCACAATTTCAAAAGCATAGTGAAGTATTCTTATTGTCTATTTCCTTGCATCTCTGCCTGCAATCCACAGTAATTTCTTTTAACAGTTTTTTTATTAGTAGTTTATTTTCCAAGGCTGACCACAGTGAAGCACATTAAAACTTGTTGTACGTTTAATTATAACAATTTAGTTTGGCTGTATTAACAGCCAGTGACATGTATTATATGTTCTTAATGCCCGGGAGCCATGTTACGGTATACTCCAATTATTATTTCAAATATTTTTTATTCTTAACAAACAGTGAACACACTATTGCAATGATTTATTATTATATTTTAAGAAGGTAGGAGAAAATTATATTTAAAAATATTTAGTGAGGTTGTATTTATCACTTTATATTTATTCATGATTCCTTAAAAAGTTTATTAACATGAAACTCAAAGTCCAGAAAACCATTTGAAATGGCTGATTGCAAAATGAAGGATTAGAATGGTCTGATATGTAATCAAGATATCTGGATTATCTTTCTGGCATTGTTGCTGAGAAAATAACTTAAGAGGTGTAGGTGTTTTACATGAAGCTGCCTTACATTGAATCAAGTGCCTGGCCCATCAAAGTCAGTATTGTCTGCTTATACTTGACAATGGCTGTTCAGGTCTCCAGCAGAGGTCTTTGTCATCACCTACTATCTGATCTTGCTGAATACTGGACCTAAGACCTTTGGCATGCCAAGTCAATGTTCTACTGCTAAGCCATAGCCCCTCCCATATTTAATACATGAAAATGTATTAGTATATTAGTAAGATACAAAGGTCCAAAAATTTGAACTGGACTTAGCTGCTACCAAAATTTGTTACCACCATGATCATGACCCAGTAAAGTTCAATTCTTAGTGGTCAAAGTTGCCCCCACAATATTAGAAGGCTTATGAATATAGTTATGTCATAAGTCCCTTCTCTGACTGTGTTTTGAGCACGAAAACTACTGCCCAAGCAGGCAGAAACATGGAAGCCAAATCCTGGCTGGGAGATGGAACATGCAACCAAGGGGAATGACAAGGCCAGCTCACACTCTCCCACGCCCCGGAGATGTGCTAAGGATCCTGATATAACAGGGCATTAACAGAGTTCCTGAGTTAATCACCACAACACACTGTATCAAGCTTCCCTTAACCACCTCCCTATTTACAGCTAGAGGTGGGCACGAACAGCAATACGAACGAAAAAAAACCACGAACAGCCCATTCGTCTGTTCGCAAACAAGCTGTTCATGAGACGCCATTGTAAACGAACAAGTGGTCGTCGCAAGCCTTGTTTGTTGCGTTCATCCACTGTTCATGAAGCCAGACAGTCAGGCACCTTCAGTCAATTCCCTTGGCAACGCAGGCAGGGACTGCCTGAACTCTGTCTGCACTCCTTCTGTTGCCCTGGAAACACCAGTCAAAGCCCAACTTAGCTTGATAGGCATGTCTTCCTTCCAAGTGTGGAGCTCCAAATTTGTTACAATTGGTTACATGGGACTAGAGAGCGGGGGGAGGGCAGTGTTCTGTAGCCATGGGCACTCCAATCTCATCCCTGCAAACCCTGTTAGGCAGTTGTGACTGCCAACCACAGACCTCCTGCTTTTCTCTATGAGACCTCCGATTATAAAAGGAAGCGTGCTCCAAGCTCTGGCTTTTCTGTTTCAGCAGGCAGTAGAGTGGGACAGAGCTGTTGCTAGCCTTTGGGGAGAGAGACAGGGAGAGTGCATTGGAGCTGTGGTTTTTTCTGTGTGTGGTGGGATGGATAGGGATCTATCCCCTCTGGTTCCAGGGCTGCTGCCTGGCTCTGGGGCCAAGCTCAGTGGGCAACTCAGCTGAGGGCTCACACTGATTATTAGTACCTGATCTGGACAGGTCTCTGGGAGTGCTGGGCTAGGGCTCTAACCCCTCCGTCTGGTTCCAGGGCTGCTGCCTGGCTCTGGGGCCAAGCTTAGTGGGCACCTCGGTTGAGGGCTCACCCTGTTTATTAGTGCCTGATCTGGTCAGGTTTCTGGGAGTGCTGGGCTAGGGCTGTACCCCCTCCCTCTGGTTCCAGGGCTGCTGCCTGGCTCTAGGGCCAAGCTCAGTGGGCACCTTGGCCCACACTGAGTATTAGTGCCTGATCTGGTCAGGTCTTGGAGTGCTGGGCTAGTGTTCTACCCCCTCCCTCAGTGGGCACCTCGGCTGAGGACTCACACTGATTATTAGTGCCTGATCTGGTCAGGTATCTGGGAGTGCTGAGCTAGGGCTCTACCCCCTCCCTCTGGTTCCACGGCTGCTGCCTGGACCTGGGACCAAGCTCAGTGGGCACCTCGGCTGAGGCACACACTGATTATTAATGCTTGATTGGGCCAGGTATCTGGGAGTGCTGGACTAGAGTTTTATCCTCTCCCTCTGGTTCCAGGGCTGCTGCCAGGCCCTGGGGCCAAGCTCAGTGGGTACCTCGGGTGAGGGCTCACACTGATTATTAGTGCCTGATCTGGTCAGGTATGAGAGTGCTGGGCTCGGGCTCTGCCCCCTCCCTCTGGTTCCAGGGCTGCTGTCAGGCCCTGGGGCCAAGTTCAGTGGGTACCTCGGCTGAGGGCTCACTTTATTATTAGTGCCTGATCTGGTCAGGTATCTTGGAGTGCTGGGTAAGGTTCTACCCCCTCCCTCTGGTTCCAGGGCTGCTGCCTGGCTCTGGGGCCAAGCTCGGTGGGCAACTCGGCTGAGGCCTCACACTGATTATTAGTGCCTAATCTGATCAGGTATCTGGAAGTGCTGGGCTAGCGTTCTACCCCCTCCCTCTGGTTTCAGGGCTGCTGCCAGGCCCTGGGGCCAAACTCAGTGGGCTCCTCAGCTGAGAGCTCACACTGATTATTAATGCCTGATCTGGTCTCGTATCTGGGAGTGCTGGCCTAGGGCTCTACCCCTTCCCTCTGGTTCCAGGGCTGCTGCCTGGCCCTGGGGCCAAGCTCAGTGGGCACCTTGGCAGAGGGCTCACACTGATTATTAATGCCTGATCTGGTCAGGTATCTGGGAGTGCTGGGCTAGGGTTCTACCCCCTCCCTCTGGTTCCAGGGCCACTGCCAGGCCATGGGGCCAAGCTCAGTGGGCACCTTGGATGAGGGCTCACAGTGTTCTTCTCATTCCTCCTTCATTCTTGTTTGCTGGCACAATGAGGCTTGGGGCGGGGCCCATGTGTTAGACGTGGGGGGAAGTGCAAGGATTGTCCCAGTTGCCCCTTGGGAAGCAATACTGGGCGAGGCTCTGGGGCATCGGAACCTCCTGCTCCCCAAGATTCAGCTGTGGGGCTGTGGAGGAGGCCGTAGAGCTCTTGCCGCTGGGGGAAGAGGATCTCCTTAAAGTTTTTGAGGAGGAGGCATCCACAGAGAAATGGTTTGGGTTCGATGAAACGTCCATCCTGTCCCCATCCCAAACTTTCAGTGCTGTCCCTGCCTGCAGTCCACCCCTAACTTCATCTTCTAGTGTCAGCTCTGCAGCGCGGCCTGTAACCCTTCATCCTCCTTCCCCTGGAACAGTTAGTGGGCCACGGTTCAAGGTCTCTGTATGGAGGCAGCTCCTGCTCTCCAAGATTCAGCTGTGGGGCTGTGGAGGAGGCCGTAGAGCTCTTGCCGCCGGGGGAAGAGGATCTCCTTAAAGTTTTTGAGGAGGAGGCGTCCACAGAGAGATGGTTTGGGTTCGATGAAACATCCATCCTGTCCCCATCCCAAACTTTTGGTGCTGTCCCTGCCTGCAGTCCACCCCTAACTCCATCTTCTAGTGCCAGCTCTGCAGCATGGCCTGTAACCCTTCATCCTCCTTCCCCTGGAACAGTCAGTGGGCCACGGTTCAAGGTCTCTGTATGGAGGCAGCTCCTGCTCCCCAAGATTCAGCTGTGGGGCTGTGGAGGAGGCCGTAGAGCTCTTGCCGCCGGGGGAAGAAGATCTCCTTAAAGTTTTTGAGGAGGAGGCGTCCACAGAGAAATGGTTTGGGTTCGATGAAACGTCCATCCTGTCCCCATCCCAAACTTTCGGTGCTGTCCCTGCCTGCAGTCCACCCCTAACTCCATCTTCTAGTGTCAGCTCTGCAGCACGGCCTGTAACCCTTCATCCTCCTTCCCCTGGAACAGTTAGTGGGCCACGGTTCAAGGTCTCTGTATGGAGGCACCTTTGGGCCCTTCCAAATGACCCCCGTATTGTGCAGTGCTGTGCCTGCGATGTCCTGGTGCGCAGGAGCAATGACCTGAAGCATCTGTCGTCAACGGTCCTGAGTAGGCACCTGAAGACACACCACCCAAGCCTGTGGTCTCTGTCCTCGGCCAGCGAAACATCCGGCCGGAGGAGAAAGAGGACTACCAGCTCTTCTGATCAGGGATCAGTAGGAGGGTCACCGGAATCCACCGCAAGGAAGAAGCCTTGCCCTGAGGGTGCTGCTGGTGGGAGCGGAACGGTCAGGCAGATCACCTTTGGGGAGGTTGTTCCCTTGGGATCGGGGATAGCGCCGCTGTAAAGGGTGAGGTCCAAGGCTCAGGAGGTGGGCATTCGTGTCATGGTAGAGACGATTGCCCTACAAGGATTCCCCCTATCCTTCGTGGAGGGCGTGGGCTTCCAAAGGCTGCTTCAGCACTTCCCCTCATGGTTTTCCATGCCATCAGAGCACACCGTTGGGCCTCGGGTCCTTCCTGCCCCCTACCAGTCTGTGCGAGACTTGGTGCTCAGGGAACTCTCGGCCGCCAAAGACCGTACAGTATACTTCACGGCAGACTTCTGGAGCGGCTGCCATCATGGCTACCTTAGCATCACTGCCTACTGGTGGCAACCAGAGGACCTCCGCCATCCGAGACTAAGAACTGGCACCTGGAAAAAGGTGCCATGCTTGACGCTGGGCTACAGGGTAGTTCTTCTGTAGGCCCGGGGGATGGATGATGTCCCTACTGGGAAGAACATCGCCACCACTGTAAAGGTGGCTGTGAGGGAGTGGATGGCGGGGCAGAAGAGTTTGTCCGTGGCTTCATGGTGACGGATGCGGGAAGCAACATGTTGGCAGCCCTGAAAGAGGCATCCCTCCCCGGCCTGTTGTGCATGGCACAGAAGCTGCATCTGGTAATGAGGGACGTGCTCAGACTGGGGAGCAAGCCAAGGGAGAGCTGGGATGAGGGAATGTTGTGGACGCACAATCTGCTGGACAGCTGCCAGTGCATCACTTCTCATTTCTCCTGCAGCATGAACTTTTCCCTTGAGCTGCTCCAGAGGCAGGAGGAGAGGGGAAGCCTGAGCACCAATTCTTCCAGGGCCTGCCCACCCGCTGGAACTCCACCTATGACATTATAAGTTGTCTGGTGGAGCAGAAGGGTGTGTTTCAGGACATCCTGTCATCGACGGATGTTCTGAGGAAGGGAGAGGAGCTGAGCCTCAGCTCCATGGTGTCATGTCTGACTGTACCCATTCATACATGCCAATGATATTTCTGTATATTTTATATTGTCAGGGGTAACTCTATTTTGTATGCTTCCATAGAATCTTGTTGCTAACATTCCAATGAGTTCTCACTCGTCCCCAGGTGGCCGGGTGTTTGCCCATCAGGTTTCTTGCTGATGTTATGTCTTCTCCCTCTGTGGAACTGATAGTAAGAATGCGGGCTGTTCTCACACATATCACACAGCACCAAGTTGTTTGGGATAAGGGAGGGGGGATTGTGCAGAAGTAAAGGCTTGTAATTTTCCTATGTAACCATTCTGGTCAACTTTCTACTAGAGCTACCTAGGGGCCTACCTTGCTCTTAGGTAGACCTTTGGATCTGATTATGGGAAGAACTGATTTCTGAATAAAAGTCATTTAATCAAGCATCAGTGTCTTGTTGCAATGAACCAGGGATCTGTCTGTTGTAGTCTGTCATCCAGAGCCTAACACATGGAAGGGAGAGTCCTTGCCCAGATGTCCCGGATGCTGAAACCCTTTAAGGAGGCCACTGATCTCTTGTGCGTGTACGATGCCATTCTGGGTCAAGTCATCCCCCTGATCCATGGGCTCGACCAGTTCCTGGCCGAGGAGCTTGAGCACGAAGAAGTAGGTGAGAACCACCCGGGACTACAAAACAGTCAGTTGTTATACTAATATACCATGTAAACAATGTGTATGCCAATAAATACAAGAAATACGATAACACAGTGCTTTCTTTAGACCTTTAAAGTCATATTTGACAAAATGTTCAGTAGCTTAGAAAACTGCTTCTCATATATGATACTAAGTACCACAATTACAGCTGTAACATACAAGTCCCACACAAGGAGACCTCGGAAGTGCAAGGTAAGTCCAGAAAGGTTCATACAATTTATGTAACTTTAGTAGCAAGTTTATAATGATGGCTCTTTGCTGTTTACTTCACTGCAGATGGAGTAGGCGCAGATCCAAAGTGTGCCCAGAGCTGGGGTCGACAAAATTCTCCACAGCTTTTCGTCTGAGAAGACTTCCTCAGGGGCAACAACCTAATTCACTGTACAATGAAAATGAAAATTCACACCAAACAGTTTGTTGCACATGTCTAACTTGTAGCCATTAACATACAAAGATAAAAAGAGCTTACCCATCCACGTTTCTAGTTTTTCTTGCACCTTTGCCAACACCCGGAAGCGACGCCGGAAAGACTCCAGCGTAATTTCCCCACTACTGATATGATTCATATACACCTGGTAATTAACCAAATTAAGGCTACTGTGTAGTTCTCGTTATCCAGTTGCTAACCCAGGAAGCACTTAAGCAATATCTCATTATTGAGCATGAAGAAGAGCTGCTCCCCATGGTCAGGGACTTTGTGAGGAGGATGCAGGCACGCGTGGCCGAGCACTTGCATCCTCTGTGCCACAAGCTGCTGGACCAAATTGCCTCCCTCTATTACCCCCGGATCAAGGGCAATATCGCCACGTGGGCAGGAGAGATGCAGTGCTGGAAAAAGGAGCTCCACAGAGTGGTGCTCTGTTTCCAGGCAGACAAGGCAGAATGGAGGGAAATGGGCAGGGCTGAGGGGCAGGCGGTGGGGAGGAGGAGGAGGAGGAGGAGGGAACAGACCCATCCCAGGAGAGAGACACCCAAACAGGCTCACTCGATCTCTGCCTGTCTCTCGCAGTGGAGGACTCTGTGGGGGCCATGGTACGAGAGTACCTTGTGGAGCCCACCAAGCCCCCCCATTCCAACCTGTTGAAGTATTGGGCGAGCAAATCAATCGTATGGCCGGACCTGTCAATCATGGCAACCAATATCCTGTCCTGCCCTTCCACCAGCATGCAGAGCGAGCGGGTTTCTCCCACCTGGGAGACCTCCGTTCCCACCCTGCTCGTCTGCACCCAGACCTGGGTGACATGTTTATCTTCTTAAAGGTCAACTTCAACCTGCCGGCATATCCCTCCGTGGACCTTGAACTACCTGGGCTCTGAGCCACCCTGGTCTACTGTGGTTCTAGACCAAGCCCCTCTCCAGTGGGCTCAAGATCTCTGGCCCACTGCCTGACTCCAGGTCCAAAGCTACTCACTGCTATTACCTGTTCCGTGGCTGCTCGGGTCAGGTTTCTGAGAGTGGTAGTGTTGTGCTCTGGTCCCCCTCGGTTCTTGGGGCTACTTCCTCCTGTGCCAAGCTCTGTGGCTTTCTCAGCTCATGACTCACAAATGAAGGGGTCTTCCTGATCCTTCTCCACAATGCGTCCATGAAGCCTTGTTCCTCCTCTTTTCCTTGACAAGTTCCCGGTCCCTCTTTCAACCTCCTCGTCTCTGGAACCGCATGGACCCCTCCCAATGACCTATCCTGTCCTGTCTGTCCCATCCTTTCCGCAAAGACAGGAAGGCGAGTGATGCTGGCGACAGCCTCCACTTCGACACTGGAGGTGCAGACAAGCCTCTCCCGGAGCAGTCTGCGTAATCCAACATGGTGGACGTTGGAGTCTTTCTTCCCGAAACTGCTGCGCAATGCTGCCATGAAGCCTTTGTCCTCCTCTTTTCCTTGACAAGTTCCCGGTTCCTCTTTCAACCTCCTCCTCTCTGGAACTGCACAGACCCCTCCCAATGACCTCTCCCGTCCTGTCCGTCCCGTCCTTTCTGCAAAGGCAGGAAGGTGGGTGATGTTTGCTGCCGCCACTGAGAAAATCTGTGGGTTTTTCAGCTCATGGTTCGTGAATGTGGGGGTCTTCCTTCCTGGTCCTGCCATGCAATGCGGCCATGAAGCCTTGGTCCTCCTCTTTTCCTTGACAAGTTTCCGGTCCTTCTTTCAACCTCCCCCTTTCTGGAACTGCACAGACCCCTCCTAACGACCTCTCCCATCCTGTCCGTCCTGTCCTTTACATGAAGGCTGGAAGGTGGGTCATGTTTGCTGCCACCGCTTTTTCACACAAGGTGCAGCTCAAAAGCTGTTGCAGATATGGTTGAACCGCACGGTGCCCCCTATCCATAGTACCTGCTGTCCCCTCTGAGTTTTGTCAACTGAGTTTTGTAGCACTTTCAAAGCAGATCAGAAAGAATCAACTACTCTTTGAAAGTTTGGATTTAGTAATAATGCAGTATGGAAATCTGATGAGTTGTATATTTTACTTTTACTCTAAGCATTGCTTAGATGAGTGCAACCCTCCCTAGACAAC
Source organism: Eublepharis macularius (assembly GCF_028583425.1). Classification (NCBI taxonomy): domain Eukaryota; kingdom Metazoa; phylum Chordata; class Lepidosauria; order Squamata; family Eublepharidae; genus Eublepharis; species Eublepharis macularius. The sequence continues at coordinate 133,564,308 of NC_072790.1, forward strand.
CTCCAGCCTCTCAGCCTCATTGAGAGCAAATGAACAGGATAGTGGCATATTGTCTTCATATTCCTGGCATCTTATCCATATCTCCAGACAACCTCTCACATTTGTGAAATGTTTAGAGTTAGACTGCTTTAGTAAAGCTGCTGCTTTAGTTCAGAAGAAACCTAGGAAGAGCCCAAGAGGTTTTCATGAAAGAATCTCCTTTCCAAAGGTATTGTTCTTGAAATGCATTGTGATCAGCTCAATAATAGTTTTTCATAGAATCATAGAATCCCAACCCCCTGGACAATGCAGGAAATTCACAACTTCCTCTCCCCCACACCTCCAATAACCTCTGCTTCATGCTCAGAAGATGACAAAATACTGTCAGCATCCCTAGCCAGACTAGCCTGGTGAAAATTGCTTCCTGACTCAAAAGTGGTGATTGGCATTACCCTGGGCATGTAAGAAAGGGCCATGAGAACTAAGCACTAATGTAACCCTTCCTGTCCTCCCTTCCATGATCTGCCTAGGTTCACAGAATCAGCATTGCTGTCAGATGGCCATCTAGCCTCTGCTTAAAAACCTCCAAAAGAGAGCCCGTCACCTCCTGATGAAGCCTGTTCCACTGAGGGACCGCTCTGTCAGGAAGTTCTTCGTAATGTTTAGTGGAAAACTCTTTTGATTTCATCTCAAGCTATTGGTTCTAGTCCAACCTTCTGGGGCAATGGAAAACAACTCCTTTACCTATTGTGAATTTCTCAATGCTGTCTCCTCAGTTTTTCGTCTTAGTTCATAGTGTAACATCAGTTGGGTGGAACAAAGTGAACTTAGATGACATAACAAAGATGCAGCTTTATTAGTAATTAAAATAATAATACAGTGATTGTATGCCTATCTCTATATAACTTAGGACAAGTTTTAGTCTTTCAAGCAGATGGCTTAGTTGGTTATTTCATAAGGTGTTTGGGATCTATTGTAGAATATGTTTAGGGCTCAGAGTAAATGTGGTGGAAATCACTGTTGGACTCATCATTAACAATGTTGGAAGACAGATCTTCTTTATTCACATTAATAGTCTGTTTTGGATTTGATTGGAATAAACTGACAAAAGATAGTGTTTGGAAATGGAACATGACATAAAGCAGTTAGTGCAAAATACCCAATAATTTTTCACAGGCAGAAAGAAGGCACCCATTAAAAAGTGGGTTTATGCCAATAAAAAGATAGTAAGATAAATTTCCAGACTGACTATAGTTCAGGCTGTAAAAATGAGTCTGTCTGCTCATTGTCTCTTCTGTTTTTTCTGCCTTAAGATGAGAACTGCAGGTTTTACCTTAACAACATAATAATAATAACATTTGATTTATATACTGCCCTTCAGGATGACTTAACACCCACTCAGAGAGGTTTACAAAATATGTTATCATTATCCCACAACAACAATCACCCTGTGAGGTGGTTGGGGCTGAGAGAGCTCTGGAAGAGCCATGACTGACCCAAGGTCATCTAGCTAGCTTCAAGCAGAGGAGTGGGGAATCAAACCCAGTTCTCCAGATTAGAGTCCTGCCGCTCTTAACCACTACACCAAACTATACCTAGTAGAGTAGGAGGGCATTCTTATTCCAACATAATGGCCATTTTAGCCCCAATCCAGGCTAAAACTAGCCCCAAATGGCTGAAAAAGGCCATTTTGGGTACTTTGGTGCCCGGATCAGAGCTGAAATGGCCCGGATTGGGTCAGTGCCAGGCAGGGGAGGGTTTCCCCGCCTGACACTGACCTGATGCCGTCTGTTTCAGCTCTGATCCTGGTGGAAATGGGCCCAGAATTGCTGAAAGTGTCCTTTTTGGGCACTTTGGGGCCTGGATCAGGGCCGAAATGGCCCAGACCTGGTTGATGGTAGTCTGTCTCACTCCCTTCTGCAAGAAGACAAGGTCTTTTGATTTCAAAGGTTTATTGTGAAAGACAGCATTCAAGCCCAGATGTACATATTCCAGGATTAGAGAATCGGCCTAGCAAAGCGTTGTTAGGAATGACTTACAGAACGAAAGTTGTTACATCTCACACTCCCTGAGCCCAGCCTCCGCCCTGAGTTCACACAGCAAAACTTCTCAGAGCTGGCCAAGGTTGAGACGACAGATAAGACAGTATCCTTTCCCATGGAATCGGCTCCGTGCAGGTGGTGGGGCCTAGAGGGAAAGAAGACTAAATACTACATAGTTAAACATGGCGTTACTCAGGTTAAACAGACTCTGACATTCTGCCCCCCTTAAGATCCCTCTCCCCCCGGTTTATCAGGATATGCTTGATGGAAGTGTTTTAGTAGATGGGGGCCTTTCACATGGATTGACTCCACCCACTCCCTGTACCCTTCCTCAAAGTCCTTCCAGCGAACTAAGTAAAAAAGCTTGTGGCATCTGATCTTAGAGTCCAAAATTTCTTCGATTTTGTAGTGGATTTGGTCATTGATCATGGTGGGAATGGGGGTGGTCAGTGATGGATGCCACTTGTCTGGTTCAGGAGCTTTTTTCAAGAGACTGACATGAAATGTCGGTGGACGTGGCATAAGTTTTTTGGAAGAATGATTTCCACAGTCACTTGGTTAATTACTCTTTTGACAGGAAACGGTCCTAAATATTTTAAAGCAAGTTTTTTGCTGGCTTGATCCATCCTAAGGTTTTTCATAGAAACATATACTTTGTATCCTGGGTGTAGTTCCCATTGTTTCGCACGGTGGCGATCTGCATACTTTTTGTAATCTGCTTTGGCTTTGTTTAAGGCAGTTTGAATGGCCGTCCACTGTTCACTAAGTGCAGTCTACCATTGGTGAAGATCTTCCGTGGGTTGTTTTCCTAGTGGTATTTAAAAGGGGAATGCTTTGCCGTCATAGCCATGTACAATTTTGAAGGGGGTTTCACCTGTTGAACTGTGGACTGCATTGTTATAAGAGTATTCGGCGAAATGAAGAAGCTCCACCCAGTTGTCTTGTTGAAAATTAATATAGCAGCGGAGAAATTGTTCTAATATCTGATTAGTTTTTTCCAACTGTCCGTCACTTTGTGGGTGGAAAGCAGAACTGATTCCTTGTTCTATTCCAGTTAATTGTAGTAGCTCCTGCCAAAAGTTGGCAATGAATTGTCCGCCGCGAACCGATATCACCTTAGAAGGAAAAGAGTGTAGCTTCACAATATGTTTCATAAATATTTCAGCGAGTTTTTTGGCACTTGGTATGGTTGTACAGGGGATGAAATGTGCTTGTTTAGAAAACAAATCTACAACCACTAAAATACAGGAGCAGCCCCTGGAGGGTGGCAACTCCGTAATAAAGTTCATAGAAATTATTTCCCAGGGTCTGTTGGGGGTTTCCAGTGGTTGTAAAAGTCCCGGTGGTTTTCCCTTTCTAGTTTTGGCACCTATACAGGTTGGGCATGAAGATACATACTGGGACACATCTTTTCGGATTCCAGGCCACCAAAATTGTCTCTGTATTAAGTGGAGAGTTTTTAGATAGCCGAAATGCCCCACTGTACGGGCATCATGACAACGTTGTAGAATTTCTTTTCTGAGACTGGCTGGTATATACAATCGATCATCCTTAACCCAGTCTCCCTCTGCCGTTTGAGACATTTTTGCATTGGGCGCTCCCTCCCCTTCCTTTTCCACCTCGCTTTTCACTTTTGCTCTCCACCCTTTTTCTTCTGCTTGAGTTTGCGCAGTTTGACTGCGAGTTGTAGCCACGCCTCCTAATTGGTGGGGAAAGAATACTGTGTCAATAGTCTCCTCCCTCTTACTCTGATGTTGAGGCATGCGTGATAGAGCGTCAGCTAAGAAGTTAGTTTTTCCTGGCAAAAAGTTGAGGGTGAAGTTAAATTTGGAAAAGAATTCTGCCTATCTGAGCTGTTTGGCGTTAAGGCATCTCGGGCTTTTTAGTGCTTCTAAGTTTTTGTGATCTGTCCAAACTTCGAAAGGGTGTCGGGCCCCTTCAAGCCAGTGACGCCATACTGTGAGAGCTACTTTAATGGCAAAGGCTTCCTTTTCCCATACATTCCAATGCCGTTCAGATTTAGAAAATTTTCTAGAGAGATATGCACACGGTTTGGCTTTCCCGTCTTCCCCCTTTTTGCAACAGCACCCCCATATTGCCGCATCGCTGGCATCGACTTGCACTATGAAAGGGCGACTTTCATCGGGGTGTTGTAAAACGGGCTCAGATGTAAATTAGCTTTGAGTTTTTCAAAGGCCAGTTGGCATTGTGGGCTCCATTCCAATTTGGAGGTGGGTTTTCTTGCTTGCTCCCCTTTATCTTTAGTTTTTAGGAGCTCCATTAGTGGAAGGGCAATTTGAGCAAAACCCTCTATGAAGTCTCTATAGAATTTGGCAAATCCCAGGAAAGATTGCAATTGTTTTCGAGTAGAAGGAGTTTGCCAATCTTGTACCGCTCGTATTTTGGTGGGATCCATTTTTAGCCCTTGCCCGGATAAATGGTAGCCTAAGTAATCCAGTTCCGTTTTATGAAACTCACATTTAGAGAGTTTGATAGGGAGTTTGTGGCACATTAAAGTGGTCAGCACTTCCCGCACTAATTTCACATGTTCTTCCTTTGTTTTCGAATAAATTAACACGTCATCTAGGTAAACGACCACTCCTTTATATAAATATTTGTGCAATATTTCATTGATTATGGACATGTATACTGATGGGGCTCCAGATAAGCCGAAAGGCATAACAAGGCATTCATATTGTCCTAATGGCGTATTGAGTGTGGTTTTCCATTCATCTCCCTCTTTAATTCTCACATGAAAGTAAACATCTTTCAAATCTAATTTGGAGAAGATCTTACCTTGCGCCACGACGTTGAGTAGATCTCTGATGAGTGAGATAGGGTAGGCGTTGGTTGCTGACACTGCATTGATTCCTCTGAAGTCGGTGCATAGTCTTAAGCCTCCATCCTTTTTCTTTACGAAGAGCACGGGAGCTGCATGAGGGCTATTGGCCTTTATATAAATATTTGTGCAATATTTCATTGATTATGGACATGTATACTGATGGGGCTCCAGATAAGCCGAAAGGCATAACAAGGCATTCATATTGTCCTAATGGCGTATTGAGTGTGGTTTTCCATTCATCTCCCTCTTTAATTCTCACATGAAAGTAAACATCTTTCAAATCTAATTTGGAGAAGATCTTACCTTGCGCCACGACGTTGAGTAGATCTCTGATGAGTGAGATAGGGTAGGCGTTGGTTGCTGACACTGCATTGATTCCTCTGAAGTCGGTGCATAGTCTTAAGCCTCCATCCTTTTTCTTTACGAAGAGCACGGGAGCTGCATGAGGGCTATTGGCCGGACGGATGAACCCACTTGCCAAATTTTTATCAATAAACTTTCTTAGCTCTTCTCTTTCCAATGGACTCGTGGAATATAATTTGCCTTTAGGTAGACTTTCTCCTTGAATAATTTCGATGGCACAGTCGGTAGCGCGATGGGGGGGTGGGGAAGACTGTCGGCTTCTTCTTCGCTAAAAGCTTGTTTCAGACTTCTGTATTCCTTGGGGATGCGATTCAACTCTTCTTGAGTTAGGAGGGCGACGTCTAACTGTGGCGGTTCAGCCCTTCCCCATTTTCGTTGCCAGTAATGTTGACTGCAATAATTCTTGTTGAACACCACTGTTCCTTTTGCCCAGTCTATGTGAGGGTTATGATCCCACAACCAACGACTGCCGAGGATAAGGGGGTATTTTGCAGCTTGACTGATTACAAAGCATCTCCTTTCCCAGTGGGTTTTCATACCGGTGGGTATGGGTTCGGTTTCCAACGTCACAGGGTTCATGTTGGATCCGTCCATTTGTTCAAAAATAATAGGATTTTCTAGTTCTCTAGTATCCAGACCCAACCCGTTTACTAAGGCTGGGGCTATAATATCTCTGGAACATCCAGAATCAATTAATGCTTCTACGCAGATATGCGTTCCCCTTTTTGGGTTTATTAATATTACAGGCAGAAACAATATAGACCCCTTTTCTCTCACCTCTTTTTGGTTGATTTTCTTTTCGATCTGTCGTTTGGGCCTCTTTACGACAGATCCATCTCGTTTCCTGACTGGGGGCTGGGGGCTGCTTCTTCACTCTCTGGGAGTTGTACATCGAGCTCCATTAAAACCTCCTCTGCTTCCAAGCCTTTTTCTGGTTGGTTGCGTTTTGGCATTCCCCTTCCTCGGCTTGCCCTCGGAGCTGGGATGGGACGGGACGGAGTGGGGGCGGCAGGTGCCGGTATGTGTGTAGGGCATTGTACCGCAACATGTCCGCTTCGGCCGCATTAGAGGCAAATTCCTTGTCTCCAGCGCGAGTCTCTAGCTCCGCGACTTGGGGGACCCGCTCGACCCACTTTTGGTACTACCGGTGTTCTTCTTGCCCCCATGGCTTGTTGCTGTTCTACTAACCGTACTTGTTGTATGCGGTTTTTGACTTTGCAGGCCAGTTGGATCCAACCCAGCAGTGATGGCGGATTGTCCTGCATCAGGGCTCGCTCTAGCAACCTAGGATTCATGCCTCCTTTAAACACCACAATTTTAGTCCCTTCCTTGCAGTGAGGGCATTTGGCCGCCAGCTGCCGGAATTTGGCCGCATAATCCCTGACCGGTTGAGTACCTTGCTGTAAGGTCTGCAATTCTGCGCGGGAGCGATCCTCTTCAAGGGGATCTTCGTATTGGGCACGCAACGCAGCCATAAAACTTTGCAAACTGTCTAATTCTGGAGCGCCAGAGTCATATAGAGTTACATACCATTTGGCTGCTTTGCCTTCCAATCTTGATGCCAAATGATCAATTCTACTTTCCTCGTCCGGAAACAGATGTCCCCAGTGGTTAAAAAACTGGAGTGCTTGTACTACGAAGAATCCCAACTTTTGTGTATCACCATCAAAAGTGGCTTCCAGTTAAATCCATCCCCATGGTAATTGTGGTTCTCTCCGCCTGTCCGGCAATAGCTGCACCGGGGCGGGCGGTGGTAACGGCCCCTGCATCAGTCCTCTGGGCCGGTCTTGCAGAACTTTGGGAATCCCTAGCAGCCGAGGTCTGGGCAGGCTTCCAGGCGGAGCTCTCGGAATTGGCCCCGGGGCCCCTGGAGGAATTTGCATTGGAGGCAGAGGTCGTAGTGTTGGTGGTTACTGGGGTGCCAATTGTCTAGGAGGTATCGGCGGAGGCGGTGGCGGAGGCACCCGTCTTGGAGGGGGAGGAAGTGGTTGCTGTTGAGGAACGATCTGAGGTGGAGGTGGTGGTGGTACTTGCCGTGGAATTGTCCGAAGTGGCACTGGTTGAATTGGGGGCTGTAACATCTGCGGAGGGGTTGGTAGCACCTGTGGGACCAACTGCTGCGGGGCGGACGCCACCAGCATAGTTTGGGCTGGCGGCCGTTGTGATTGTATTGGCAATGGGCCCACACCGGATCCCCGAGTGGATTGTGTGCCTACCGATATTGGGCCACTCGTAGGTACTTGTCCCTGCGCTTCCGCCGGCACTTGCCGTAATTGATTGGCCGCCTCTCGCGCTTCCCTCTGTCCTCTCACCAACTCATCAATAAGGTAGACGGCTTGAGCTAGTCCATCTTCCATCGCTCCCATCCGTCCTTCCATTCGGCGGTAATATTCTGCGACTTCCCAATTAGCCCCATCTTCTCCTCTCTCACTGGGTTCAGATGTTTCCCGTGATCTCGGAGGGATATAGTCCGTGGGCCATGGCCTAACCGGCTCCTCTGTACCCCCAATTGTCCTCCATTCATGGTCCGTACTCCTATTTTCATAGGGCTGTATTGGACCTACTACTGCACCATCTTGTAAAATTTGCTCCTCCTCTGTAGTCATGCAGGCTAAAATCCCTTTTGATAAGCCAGTAATTGCTGAAATCCCGGTATCCACTACCTGGGTTCGATATTCCAACTGCTGGGTGCGTCCACGCTCCCAAATTTTGGCTGAGTTCACGTCTGTATAATCCCAGCTCATGAGTTCCTGCCGGGTGGTCTCCCAATCCTGGAGATTCTCGGCCCCACTTCTGGGATCCCACTCTTCCAGGCGGCCAACATCTACATCCCACTTATACCAGGGTTGATTGCTGGCCCGCGTTTCTTCCGGAGTGTGTGCTGCTCTCCTTAGATCCCATATGATGCTGGGGCCTTCCTGCTCCGTCGACCCGACTCTGCGTCTCACATTGATCATCGACGGGGAAAACATGGTCCCCGCTCTCCTCTCTCTCGCCTCTCGAGGTCGGGAGCCCCCCTGCCGCGGTGTCGGCAGCAAAACTAATTGATTCTGTTCGGTACTTTCGCGCACCTTCGGTCGTGCACCTGCTGTAGCCGGGTCAGCCTGTTCCACTCCTCCGACGGGCACGACTTCCGTCTGGTTGGTGGGAACCGACACCACTCCTCCAGCAGGATCCTCGCCTGGATCCGGAGCCTCCCCCGGTCCATTCACTGGTACCAACGGTGTTGAGTCATCCTCCTCCTGTCCAGGGTTGATTAGATCAATCAAGGAGTCCTCAGTATCCATCCTCCCTGGGTGAGGGGTTGCAGACTTCAAAGGATGATTCCTAACAAAATGTCAGACTATGGCATTCCAGACCTGGTAGTCTGTCTCACTCCCTTCTGCAAGAATACAAGGTCTTTTGATTTCAAAAGGTTTATTGTGAAAGACAGCATTCAAGCCCAGATGTACATATTCCAGGATTAGAGATCCTGGCCGAGCAAAGCGTTGTTAGGAATGACTTACAGAACAAAAGTTGTTACAGCTCACACTCTCTGAGCCCAGCCTCCGCCCTGAGTTCACACAGCAAAACTTCTCAGAGCTGGCCAAGGTTGAGACGATAGATAAGACAGTATCCTTTCCCATGGAATCGGCTCCGTGCAGGTGGTGGGGGCCTAGAGGGAAAGAAGACTAAATACTACATAGTTAAACATGGCGTTACTCAGGTTAAACAGATTCTGACATCACCAACCTGATCTGGGCTGTTTAGGCCCCAATCCAGGCCATAATGGGCCCCAAATGGCCGAAATCGGCCATTTTGTGCCCGTTTGGTCCCCCATCGAGACCAAAACAGCCTTGACCAGATCAGTGCTGGGCAGGGGAGGGTTCACCCACATGGCACTGACCCGATCCAGGCCGTTTCGGCCCCCATCTAGGTCATTTCGGCCCTGATTCTTGCTGAAAAGGGCCCAAAATGGCCATTTTTGGCACAGATAGGGGCCGGGGGAACCCTCCCCTGCCTGGCACTGACCCAATCCAGGCTGTTTCAGCCCCCATCCAGGCCGAAATGTGCCCCAAATGGCCAAAAATGACCTTTGGGGGCCCTTTTGGGTCTGGATGGGGACCGAATAGGCCCGAACCGGGTCAGTGCCAGGCGGAGGAAGGTTCCCCCTCCTGGCACCAACCTGATCCTAGCCATTTCTGTCCCCATCCAGTCTGTTTCGGCCCCAATCCAGGCTGAACCGGGCCCAGAATAGCCGAAAATCAGGTGGGTCGGGCCACCAGACAAGTGACCTCTTTGTAGAACTGCTGGAACGGCATTCTGGTGCGTTCCTCCTCAAAATGAGCTCTGGTGGTATCTATTCATTATTTCTGTTCCAGAAAAATGTTCTGTTTCTTCTGTGAGCTTTCTGGGGAATATGTCAGTCTTGCCAGTTGATTGGTCGAGGAAACTTGCACGGTTTTCTGTTTGTTTTTTAAGGCACCAACTTTTCAGTGTTGTTTAAAAAACAAATGCCAAAAAAATGGACTAAAAAGTACAGGGTCCACAGTGAAACTTTAAAATATCAAGTGGGATTCAGGGCTTTCTGCAGAGTTTTTGTGTTAGCCACATTGCAATGTTTTCTCCCCCTGTAAGTTGCAATGGGTTTGTTTTGTTTTTTAAAGGCAACCATGGTGCAACCTTGTTGGTAAAAAAAAAACAAGAAAAAACCCTGAATTGATTGCTATTCAACCAATCAGGATGCTGGAGGATAAAGGGAAGGGCAAAAGGCAGGGCCAGGGCCAGGCCTCACACCAAAGAAAGCATTCTGCTATTGTTTGAATTTACTGGGGGGGGAAGTTAGTGTATATGCACACAGGGAGAAAAGTTGGGGAATGATTGATTCTACAGCAGATGCAGCCTTTCTCTGTGCAGAATGCAAGAGTCTTGGGAAGCAGTTTGTAGACTGAATTGGGGCATTTTGACCATACATGCAGAACTCTGGAGAAAAATCAATGTAATATGAGGCCAAGACTGATGAAAAAGCCCCGTGGGGAAAAGGCATAAGATTCCCCAGCAGCAGTGCTATCCTAAGCAGATTTACACTCTTTTAAATCTGTTGAAGTCAGCGGACTTAGAATTGTACTGCGAGTTTTTTAGGCTGCAGTTCTAAGCATACTTCTTTTACTTCTGAATCTGCATGCTTAGGGTTGTACTTCATAGTTAGAAAGTGGGGAAATGACTAAGCTGTGATTTTACAATTGCAGCCCAGTGCTAAGAGGCAGAGAAGGGAGAAGCTGGCCAGGCTCTGGGTAGGTGCGTTGTGGGCGGCCAGTTTGGTGTAGTGGTTATGAGCGCAGGACTCTAATCTGGAGAGCCAGGTTTGATTCCCCACTCCTCCACTTAAAGCCAGCTAGGTGACCTTGGGCTAGTCACAGCTCTCTGGAGCTCTCTCAGCCCCACCCACCTCACAGGGTGTGTTCTTGTGAGGATAATGATAACATAGTTGTTGTAGATTTTCCGGGCTGTATAAGGATAACGTTATAAACCATTCTGAGTGGGCATCGTCCTGAAGGGCGGTGTATAAATCAAATATTATTATTACAATTGCAGCTAAGGGGCAGATGGAGCCGGGACAGGGCCCCCAACTTATGGGAAATGTCTGGGTACAGAATGAGTGAGCCACTGGCTGCCCACAACGTGCCTACCCAGTGCCTGGCCAGCTTCTGCCTAACAAAGTCCAGCTTGTCTGGGCAGACTGCCCCATGCCAGCAATGCCTTTGCAGTAGATCAGAGCATAACATATAAGTCCCCAAACAGGTGATCCAAGTCTTCCATCATTGAGCGCTTTAAGTTTAAACTTCGTCACTTGCCTAGTTCATTCTCTCCAAGCTGCAGTACAAGGGCATTGGGAGGTCTCCACTGTCTTGCCTGGCAAAGCAACAGAGGCATCAGTGATTCCTACAGCATCCTCTGAGTCCCAGCCAAGATAATTTGACAGAATTCAGATAATGCAGCGTAGAGGCCAGCCCAGTGTACAATGCTGTGCCCACATATCTAGACAGACTTAGTTGAACCTGAAATGGCTAACAAAAGGCAAGATCATTAGTGTAATGCCCTTAGTGCTGGGTGGATGTAAGAGCAAAAAGCACAAGATCTCCAGCTCCCAATTGCCTGGATCTGAGATGAGGGGAGGCCCAGGCCAGAAGCCACAGTGGCAACCCTGATCCTAAAGGTGTGGGTCCCAAACTGGGCAGGTGGTAAGCCAGCTGCCACCAGGCATGAATGGAGAAGGCTGGTGAACTGGTCCTGCTCACAGGGAACAGGTCAGCATGGATGGAGAAGGGGCCCACATGTGGAGGGTGAACTGCCAGGAAAGCCCTGACTGCCTGGGCTGGACAGAGGGTATCACCAGATGCCTCCTGCAGGAAGATCTGTTCCCCCTGCCTCCTGTGGTCAGTCTTGGAATGCCTGACAGTGATGGAGACCCCTTGAGCCGACAGGGATATGTCCCAGAGCACCAGGGCCTGCCTGAAAGTGTCAGTGTGGGAGAGGGAAACTATTGGAATTAAGATAAGATGTCCGCAACACCATTATCTACACCTGCCAAATATTTGGCTGAAATGAGATGTTAGCAGAGAGACAAACTAGCACAGAATGGTGCACAAGACGCATGACGTGAGAAGACTGTTGGTTTAAAACCCTCACCACTGCCTTGCTGTCACACCAAAATTGGACCCGTTTGTCCCAGAGCAGCTCCTGCCAAACTACCACTGCCACCACGATGGGGAAGAGCTCCAGGAAGGTGAGATCCCTGAGTATGCTGGAACTGGACCATGAGGCGGCCCTTGGCAGCCCATTCAATGAAAGTACTGAAGGTCTCAAAAGCTGCACAGATGACTCAACAGCCTATAGGCATGGCCTTGTCTACATACCACTTGTCCCTGAATTTAAAACTTAGCAGATAAAAGTCATCAGGATGGACAAGGAGGAGGTGAAAGGCAGATTTAACATCACATTTGGCCATAATGGCACCTGGACCACAGGAATGGAGAAGCCACACTGCATGATGGAAGGATGCATATTTAACAGATCATAGATCTAGGGGGTAGCCTCATTGACAGACAAGCCTCATGGGTAAGACAAATGATGAATGAGATGGAATTAACCCGGGGCCTTTTTGGGTACCACCCCGGGTGGAGCGACCTTCAAGAGGGGGCCTCAAAAGGGCTGATGACCCGCCAGGCAGAAATCGTCTTGCTGTTGTTTTTCCACCTCCACCTTGAGCAAGTCCCAGGTGTACGTAAGATTGCTCGAGGTGGTGGGAACCCATGGGCCAGTAAAGGGGATGTGGAACCTGTGGAAAAAAACCTTTACAAGGAACTGGGCCACTCGCCTGTTCAGATAGAGAGAGGGAGGGGGTTCATGGTGTCAAGTCTCATGGAGGGAAATGCCAGCCCCAAGCCTGTGGGCATCAGTCTACTTCCTAGTGGTGGTGGATTGGGCGGCAGAGGTACCAGAATCTCCCTCTTTACGGGAGCTACTGCTGGAGGACTAGTTGGTTCGAAAGGGCTGGGTAGAAGAAGAGCCAAGGAGCAGGAAACCTGAGAATGAGGCCCGAAACAGCCATCATAGCTGTGGTCAAGCCTAGATCGCGGGTGCTGGCACCTGCCCTGGTTGTATTCCCAACACAAGCCCCTGGCCCGCTCCTGCCTGCTGGACCACCGGCCACTCTTGGCAGCACTACCCCTGGCCCTTATGTGGGGTCCCACCAGCCACAGCTAAAGCTTCTGGGTGATGAGGTCCCACCAAGCCCTGGGGTTATGAGAGGCCCATTTACGGAAGACCTCATCATATTTGATAGCTGCCAAGTTGCCCACACGTGCCCGGGCCCGCAAGACATTTTCCATGTGGTTGGTCAGGTGCCAACCCCTCGCAGGATAAGCCGCTTGAACCACCAACCTGAAGACCATCTACCCTTCCAGCCAATTACTGAAAGAGCATTCAACTGCATCCTTCTCGGACTCTTTTTTGCCCCCGTTAGATGGAGGAGGAGAACCCCTCCTGTCCTCGGCCTCTGGTTTAATCAGGCTGAAGACATCCATATAATAGTCCTCTAATATGCACTCCCTGAGCCAGTGGGCTAGGTGGATCCGGGGGGGGGCGGTAATCCTCCCTGCTCCCAGACACCCAAACCTCCCTGGGGTCCCATGTCCCCTTGGCCTGCTTAGTGTGCCTGCGCAATGCCCACGCTGGGAGGCCGGGCTCGTGAGCAGCAACAGTCCAATAGTCCTCCTCCTAGTCCACCCTCTTCCAATGAGGACGACTCACCTGTGGATCCCTCACTGTCTGAGTCTTTCGCTCGACATTTGGCCCATCACACCCTCTTGTGTCCTTGCTTGGCCTTCCTCACCGGCCAGCTAGCGCTGCTTAGGAGAGCTGGAACTGCTTGACCCGCTGCTTGAGAACTGCATGGGTCTCTGGTTTCTAGAAGGCTGCTTTCTCTTTGCCTGTCCTCAGAGAGGGGTCTGCAACAGCCTCCAGGGCAGCAGGATCCACCTTGGACCTGGAGAATTCCAACTGCTCGATTCTTTCCGAGAGAAGCTCCAGAGTCTTGGAACTCTCCTGCAGCGTAGTAGGCTGAGGCCTAGCCTGGGCCCGCCCCCCACATTCCTAATTGTCCCCACAGGCCTGTCATGCCCGCTGATGGCCAAAGCGGACCCGCAGCACCACCACCGGGCCTTCCTGGTTCCCAGACTGAGCAGCATGGACCACCAGTGCAGCTCAGGGCCACCCAGGCCAGGGAGGGGCTGTTGCCCTCCCCCAGTTCCCCATGAGCCCAGCAGAAAACTTCATATCAACCCACGCCCTCGAGGGGTCCGCAACCTTGGCACAGCAGCCTTCCCTTTCCTAGCTGCCAGCATCTTGACCTGCTTCTTCTCCCCCTTTTTTTAAATCAAAGAAAGAAAGCCACGTGAAGCCTTGGGGGAGGAGTCACTGGCGAAGAGAGAAGATACTCTCTTTCTGAAGATCCCCTGGGAGCCATGTCCCATGGCCGGACCCTTCATACTGCCACTGGAGTGAGGAAAATTACCCTGTCTCCTTCTCCAAGCTTACTGTCGGAGTCCTTCCACCATTGAAAGCCCACCGACGCCGCAGCTTGGAAGCCTCTGCCGATGCTGCCTCTAGTCTTGTCACTGCTACCATTGAGGACCCAGAGCCGCTGAGAGTATGCTGCCGCAGGAGCTGGAGCCAGAAGTGAAAGCCGTCAGATCTCATTCTTCCTTGTCACGCAATGTGGAATGAAGAGAGGAAGGAGCCTGTGGTTCTTAAGAACTGAGCTGCTGGACTCGAGAGGAGCCTGCATCTCCCAGGTCTGATGCCTGTCTCCGCCCTCAGGCCCGTCCAGTGCAGTGCCCCCAGATTTGTCAGGCCTGGGATTTGAAAATGCCAGGCGTGGGCTGTGGGTGAGGCGAAGGGCCACCAACTAGCACATAACAACTGCCATGCCTCCGCACCCTTCCACTGCCCCGTGGGCTGCAACTCTGCTCCCCGGTAAGTCTGGGAGGCCGTCATTTTCATTCAGGTTTTAAATACTTTTTTAATTCTTTGCTTAAAATCCTAATCTGTCCAACTCAGAGTAGTGAATAAAGTCCGTGTTATTATTATTCCCTCAATACAATTGAGGAGCTCGAGCTGATAGGAGTGCCTTACCCAAGGCTACGGAGCTCATGGCAGTAGTGGTACCCAAACCAGCAGAATGCTTATTTGAAGTAGAAGGAAAGCTGCTGGTAATACATAATATCTTAAAAACATCTTAACAATGTTACGTTGTTCTTTAGGTTGCTAGAGTTTTCTCTAGATTATTAGATGCATGTAGCATTATTTTGAAACTGTCCTTGAAAAGAAATGGATCATGTCATTAGTTAACCACCATGATTTTAACTATGGATTAGCTTACTGTTGTTACTATTGTTACAAGTGGGGACCTGCAAGAACTTGTGGGTGCTGGTGGAGAGTACCCTCAAGTCATAGCTGACTTATGGTGACCTCTGGTGGGTTTCATGGCAAGAGACTAACAGAGGTGGTTTGCTGTTGCCAACCTCTGCAACCCTGGTCTTCGTTGGAAGTCACCCATCCAGTTACTAGCCAAGGCTGACCCTGCTTATCTTCTGAGATTTGATGAGATCAGGCTCACCTGGACTTGTGGGAGACATCTCATTTCCCCCACTATTTCCTCTTATGTTTACCTCAAAGTCCCTGTATCCTGTCCCCTTTTCCTGCTTATCTCTTTCCCACCCCCACAGCCAACTTTATCTTCAACCCATCTTCAGCTTTTCCTCTTTCCCTCCCTCTGGCAGCCTCTACCTGTGAAAACTATGGCCAGGTTGCATACTGCTTGCTGTCAAGCCGGGCCCAGTAGCATAGTGGGGAACTTGCAAGGACTTGTGGGGGTCAGCTCCCTTATCTCTGCTTCCACCTTCCCACAATATTTCGCTTTCCCTCCTGACGCTAGGCTGCTGCTCCTTGATTCCTTTTTTCTGTTTACCCACTCACCATCCTATCTTCTATCTGCTCCTCATCCTCAGCTGTATTTGTTATTTAATTTGTATGCTGCCTTTCTCCACAAAGGGAACTAAAGCACTTTACATAATTCTCCTCTCCTCTATGTTATCTTTACAGCAACTCTGTGAGATAGGTTAGGTGAGTGTGAGTGACTGGCCCCAAGTCACCCAATGAGCTTCTGTGGCAGAGTAGCGATTCGAACATGGGTCTATCATATCCTAGTCTGTAACTCTGACCGCTACATTACACTGGCTTTTGTGGGGGATGGCTGCGCTTGAATAGTAGCAAACAGCTGGACCTGGGTCAGTCATACAAATTGTGTGATAACAAGTCACCCAGTGGTTGCTGCCAGGCCTGGCCACAATTCCTCTTCCCAAGGGTCGGCTGGCCATTATGGGCACCAGGATACATCGATTGACTACTCCCCCCACCTGGGCAGCCCAGCCCTTTGGAGACGAGTTGTACTTGGCCTGCCCAAGCTCCACACTATGTAGGGGATGTGGCATCGGAGTTCCACAGTGAGGTGGGACCTGGCCAGTTGGGTGGGTGTCTAGCCTTTGTGGGGGACAGGGCAGGGGTAGGCAGGCTGCTGCTTCCTCTCTCCCTTGCCATTCAGGGGCTGGGACCAGGTAAATTATACCACAATTAAATAGTTGAAACTTCACATCAAGCCCACTACCTGATTTGGATGCTGCTATTTTGGATTTTGGATGCTGCTTTGTTTTTTAAAAAGTATATATATAGTATTACTAGAGAAAATTCTGATGTACACTGTAGTATAAGTTATTATGCAAAGTTTCTTCCAAATTTTAATATTTTTTTGTTTAAGTAGCACTACACAAAATGATGACATAGCCATGACTTATTGGCAAATAAAGTTTTTCTTTGGAAAAGACAGGTGGAGAATGCAAATGTTTAAAACATGCTGTTAAAAGTAGAGTATTTGTTTTAATCTTTTTTGTTTTTGTATTTATTTTACAGTCTTTACTACATCTTGGTGGGAAAGCAAATACTGTTGATTGGCTATGGAATATGTTGATTTGGTAATGGAAAAAATCATATTACATAATATATCTACTTGTCTGACAAGTACTAATGGCTGTGGGTCTCCCCTTCCCCCAGCAACTGTTTCCAAACCAGTACATTTTGTTTCTGGAGTTGTGAAACCTACGTGGAGTAAAAGCCATGTGGGTTAAGAGGATACAGAGGAGAAGGTGAAGGGGTGAAATTGTTCCTTCCATCCTCTCTTGTATAAGAGAAGCTCTACTGGTGTATAAGGCAAAATGGAATGATTTCACCTCCTTCACCTTCCCCACTGCATCCTCTTTACGTGTATGGCTTTTACTCCATGTAGGTCCCGCTATTCTAGGAATACATTTTCCTAGAATTAAAGCTGTTCAATACAGTATATGGAATAATGCTTTTAAAATACCATCTATTTTTGAATACAAATCCGTCCTTTTTAACTTGAGCCCCCCAAAAGTGGAAAACAACAAACTTAAATGCAGTAGGAGGATTATCAGTAGCAAACATTATTCAACATAATTCTGAGCTAAAATGGCTTTTTATCAGGGGACTTTCGGTTTGTTCAAATATCCTACTTTCCTGCAGGAATTCAGTTTGAAAGAAATGTCCTGACTCTGTAGTATCTTGACATGGGCTTAGTTCAAACTATTCTCCAAACATATTGGGAGTGAAATTTTGTCTTGTGCAGTCCCCTTTTCTCTCCTTTCTCTCCTCTTGTGCATGACTCCATTTATTTTCCTGTTATTTATTCATGTCATTTATAGACTGCCTTTCTCACATACTGAAGGCAGATAAATTTCGGATAGGCAACTCCTGACATGTATGCTGACAGCAGCATATCAAACCATTTTGCATGGCACCCATGGCCGGATCTCATGTATCAGAACACTGTGGGGCCAAGTACAAGACAACAGGTACGGCTTAAGTCCATCAGCACCCCTGTGACCTACACAACCAGCTGCCAAGGCCAAGCCAGATCCCTGAGAAACTGGCAACACTGCTGGGCTGGGCTTGCTCTAAGTTCATCTGACCAAGTACATCTCTCATCTCCCCCTCCCCCATTCTGTTTTCTGGCACACCAACAGGTTTATTTATTTAATTCAGCAAGAGTGGAGTCCAGTAGCACTTTAAAGACTTGACAAGATTTCCAGGGTGTTTAATTCAGTTTTCACATGTAGATGTTGCTTTGGGGAGGAGGGTGGTTTGCACTTTGACCAAAAAGGTTTCCTACCTCTGGCATAAACCAAATTGGCAAACTGTGGCTTCAAACCAGTATTGGGAAACCCTGTTAGAAGTTGGTTTCTGGTTCCATTTTGGAGGGTAAGTATAACCATAGTTTGCTGATTTGGATGTCATTACAACTATTCTTTGCATTATACAGGAAATTGAACACAGAGCGGTGTACAGGAGGATGGACCATGTGAGCATGTGACTTTTGATTCTCTAAACTAAGCCATTGCTCCATGAGTTCCTGATCCTGGCTTGCAGGCAGGCTGTACCAAACTATCTTCAATATGCCAAATTTGGGATTATAGTGAAGAATAGCTACTGTGAACAGGAAATGGTTTGGGGGAATCAGTGCATGTGGAGGGAATGTGTGAGGGAGTGCAGGAGTACTGACCTGAGCCATAATATCATGTTATATTCCTAATCTGTTGCGACTTTTCTAAAATAATTGACTATAAGGATTGTCAAAATAATAGCAGCCATAGGTGAATCTTGGCTTTTGACAAAGTGGGGCAATGCACACGTGCACTGCCCCTCTGCCATGTTTACTGCTGTTGGAAATGAAATGCAGAATTGTGCTCACTTCTCCCAATTCCGGAATATGAATTCCCTTAATAAGGTGCTGCTCCATTTTTCTCTCTCAGCACAGCTATGGAAGCTAGGAATGAGTTAACCTTTATTCTTTCCCTTTTCTTGTTGGAGTTGACATGGACTGCTGTCCAGTGTTCTGAAAGATCAGACAGATAAGTGTAGCTGTGGACACTTCCCTGTTGGATGCAAAACATCTTATAGCTGATGGCAGCTCCCCATGGTTTTTATGGGTTCACCGTTCCTTTTACCCCACATCCTGATCTAAGGGCAGACCCCTTTCCCATGTCACTACAAGGGTACACGTGATCCTGAAGCTTTTTCTCAATGATGGCTAACTTGTTTTATCAGTGTTAAATTGGTGAGATTGATATACGCTCCCTAGCAGCAGCTGTTGAGAAATACTACTTGTTAGTGAGGAATTGTGGCTGACAGATGCTGAACAAGGTTATGGGTAATATATACGAAGTCTGAGAACCCCTGACCTATATCTTAGTAAGTTATCTCAAGTGATGTTGATGATTTGGATGGAACTAATTATAATAGTATTACGGTAATTTTGTAGTAAAAAGAGCTTGCAGAATTTGATAATTGTTTTTAAAGAGCTCAATCTGAAGGTATATCGAGTCATTTATTATGATAATTAGGATCGATTGAAATAGGTATTTATATAGAGCATTCTCTTGAAAAAAAATTCCAGCCCTGCAGTAATAATCAGCTACTGCTATCTAACCAAATGTTCTTTAAACAGGTGAATAAACCCTCATGAACTAATTCTCTATGCTTTTTAATACTGACTTTGTAAAAGTGTTTTTTCCCCTTCTCATTTTTAACCTCCGGGTTTTTTTTGTCATGGTCATGTATGGCTCATGTTTATTTTCTTATTTATTTAAAACAATCTATTTTTCTCTTGAAATGGTGGTAAGACAACTGAAATTAGCAATCTTGCAAAATATATACTTCATTTCTGTAGACCTTCAAGAACAAATTAATACAAATATTTACTTATTTCTTTAATATTAAAGTACTGTTGAGTGATATAGCAACTTTTAAGCAAATTAAGGATTTAAGGCTGTTACCTGAAGCAAGTATGTTGAATATATTATTGTTAAAAGAATGAAAATGCAATAATAGCTAATTTATTTGCACCTCAGGCAGGATTCTCTAAATCTTTCTGCTTAGCCTTGCAGAGAATTATTAATTCCTATTCATTATGGCACAGTCCAGTAGTTAGAGGTACGTAAGCAGCATTGATTTCAAAGACTTACCTGAATTGTGCCCCAATAATTTCATTTTTAAAAAACATGAGAGTTTTTTTTTTAAAAAATGTAAGTAACATTGTACAAAGGACAGTTTTAATGACTACTCTTTATTAAGAAAATACAGTAGTTACATTTATAGTGAGAACCCAGTGTGGTGTAGTGGCTAGAATGATGGACTAGGATATGGCCAACCCAGGTTTGATTCCCTGCTCTGCCATGGAACCTCACTGGGTGACTTTGAGCCAGTCATACAATCTCAGCCTAACCTACTTTGCAGGGTTAGTTGTGAGGGAAAAAGTGGAGGAGAGGATGTAAGCCGCTTTGGGTTTCTATTAGGAAAAAAGGTGAAGTTTAAAACAAAGTAAAATTTTTAAAATGTACCTAGAATAAGAATAAAAGTTACACAAGTTATAAGAAGAACTGCACAATAATTACACACGCTCACATTCAAAGACATAGAATAATAAAGTTTATAAAAATAAGAACACATTTAAACATCTTTTAAATGTATCTTTTAAACAGATCTTTTAAAAATGTTGTTTGACAGTTGTAAAAGTGAAGTGAGGAGACTTTTTAACTGTGGCAAAAGTTATGGAATCATTGGGTACAAGATGTTGTAGTGTAATGTGTTTAGGGAAACCTTTAAGTGTGTGCATTGGTATGTGTGGGAATAGGCTCATGGGACAAAAGGCATTCAATATAAGAAAGAAGAAAACCAGAAATCCCCAAGGTTCCTCTTTTGACTGGGTTTCTAGCTTTGCTGTATCTTGCTGTGTAAGGTTGTGCATGGACATAACTTCTTTAGGGATGATATGATGCCTTTCAGCATACAGTGACTCAGTTCAGACACCACACAAACCATGTTTTGAGTAAATTAACCATATTTAGTGTGATTATCTCAATGCAGAGTACTCTAGTAACTCTGGTTAGTAGGGTCTCTGAAACTATTTGGTTGGTTTATTAATCACGGATAAGTCTTACAATAGTTTTGTGTGATGTCTGAATAAAGCAAGTTTATTCCTGCTTTAATCCTGACGTTCTTTGGTGACATCCTCCCAGGCTGTGGAGAGAAGGCAATGAAATCTGCATTTGTAAAACTAGAATTCAAATAATCATCTGTTAGCTGAATCCTGGATTTATAAACTAGTCACAATTAAACATTGTTTCATGTGATATGTGAACTAACCCATGCTTTAGCTTACACATACAGCTGCTTAAGTGTGTCTTTGTGGAGAATGCTGGCCTTGTGAAAGCTGTGTAATAGTAATGTTTAGGGTCTAGAATATAGAATTGTGTATCAAAAATTAGTGACTGGATTCCAGAATTACTTCATTTTGTTTATATATTTTCTTTTCCTACAGTCCCTCACTGACTCTTCTGGAGAAAATTAACACTTGATGTAATGTTTAAATGCATTTTAGGAAAATCATGAAAGAGGAAAAATAGCATTGTACTGTCTAGAGAAATTTCTAGATTAGGAAGGATGTAAAAGAAGTAATTGAATGGTACCTGTCTTAAAAGGCAGCCAGACAGATTGTCCTTAGTGCACTTGCTGGTTTTGAAGTATTTTTGCAGCTTGCAGCATAAGCAATTGGTTACAAAAATTCCATCAGGAACACACTGGAAGTGTGCTGAATGTATAACCTTTGTGCTCTGGAAATGTTTTCTTTTATTACATGTTTGTTTATGCAGGCTTCAGTACAGTAAAGCAGCATATCCCAGGTTACCTATTTGAATATGTTCAAGTGAAAAAACTGCCAGCGCATGAAAAAAATATGCAGTTATATAGAATGCTGCTAGCTTTTCATGACTTCTTTGGCTGCAGAATACATTTTAACCGCAGTATTTACTCCATACAATTGGAAGAGAGGAATGGACTGCAGAAATATTTCTGTTTTGACTATATTAAGCTAATTGAGTAACATTCTCTCTGAAATCTTCAAGTGTCTTTTAAATTGGACATTTCTTGCTGTATTTTATTGTTTCACACAGTTAGGATACAAACAACTCATGTTTTATACATTACCAAACACTTTTACTAGACATGAGGTTTTTGCTGGAGAAAAAGAATTTTCAAAACTTATTTTAAAATTCAACAATAGACCTGGGGCCTGATAAGATGCTTCACATTTCAGGGTGCATGCTTGTGTGTGTTAAAGAAAGTTAATGGTTCAGGCACAGAAGAAGTAATACCTTTTTGTTTTTAGGTTTATATTTCCCTGGTTACAGGAATGGGGATGTACATGGTGAAATTCCTGGGTTGTTCCGCAGTGATTTCCTGGAACAAGCAGGGCTCATTTTGAGGGGGAACGCGCAGGAACACAGTTCTGGCAGTTCCCGAAAGAGGTCACATGTCAGGTGGCCCTGCCCACCTGGCTTTCAGCCATTTGGGGCCCATTTCAGCCTAGATTAGGGCCAAAATAGCCCAGATCGGGCCTCTGACAGGTAGTGGATCATTCTCCCACTCAGCAGTGGCCCGATCCTGACAATTTTGGGCCCCTTTTTGGTCATTTTCAGTCTGTTTTTGCTATTTTGAGCCCAATTTTGGCCCTGAATGACCAGGATTGGGTCCAAAACAGCCAGGGTAGGTGATGCAAGGGGGTGTGGCATATGCAAATCAGTTATGCTAATGACACACTTCCAGTGCTGGTGAGGGGAGTGGTATATGCTAATGAGTTATGCTAACGCAGTATGCTAATGAGTTCCTCTAGCTCTTTTTCTACGAAATGACCCCTGGGAACAAGAATACATATCTGGTATTCTTGAGAATTATGAATCCCATTCCCCAAACAATCAATTTTTAAAAAAAGTTTGGGTGCTTACCAGCAATTCAACAAGCTCTCGTGGTTTTTTTTTTAAAATTAACTCTGCTGATTTCCTGGGCACTGGCATATCTCACTTCCAATTGGATTCTTGCAAGGAGAAGCACAGAGAGGTCCCAACTGATCGACTTTGGAGACAAGCCATAGAGAGCTGCAGTTCTCCTTCCTTTCTTTGTTGGGGCAAAGACCTTTTTCCTTCTGCAGGTGGGATGGCTGGGGCATCTTGTTTGGGGCTTGGTCCAATTTGTTTGAAACTTGGGGGTTCTTTAGTGAACAGATAGCACTAGTTCCACAGCAATTTTTGTGTCTTTTGGTTGAAAAACAGCCACTTTAGCCCCCCCCCCCCCCCGCCCCAAGTGAATTTCCCTATAGGGAATAATGGAACAGCGGCAGGAGGGGAAGGGGGAGGTTTTCTGCAAAGAAAGGCTTCCTACTTTGTGAAAGGAAACAAACAACAGACCACAAGGAAGAATGGCAAACACAGAGTATTCTGCAGAGAGTTAATTTTTTAAAATTGTCATCCAGTCACTATAAGAGTAGGAAAATGAAATGAATGGAGATCAGGTTTTTTTAATGCGAGTGGATGGTGCAATTTCTCCCCAGTAGGAATCAATAGAGAGAAGTGTGTCTGCGTAGATACTGTGGCGGTCTATAAAATCAAAGATACTGGTCCAATTTGCTTGAAACTTGGTGTGTGTGTGTGGGGGGTCTTTTGATTGGAGGGACGGTCATGTTCTATGAAATTTGTTGTCATTACCTTTATAAACATTGACATTAATGGTCCCAAGCCTCCAGAACCCGAACACAGCCATTTGAATCCTGAACCAGTAATGTCTTACACAAACATAAGCAATCACAGTATGAAATTATAACAATTTTTTTCTTGGCACACACTGCTATGCAGAAGTCCAAAGCCATTGAAACTGTAGAATGATTTTTTGATGTTGCTAGTTAAAATAAATTTTAAAATCCTTTACTTCTACTTAAAAACTGCCATGACATTTTGGTTAACAAATGGAATATATATTTTAGATTTTAATTGCTTAACATGATTGTATTACATGTGAAACACATCAGGCTTAGGAATGACTTTTCATGAAGGCATTGCTTTATTTTTAGTATTTCATTGGAAAGTAGTATTGAATTCCCCAGTTTCAAAATATATGTATTTCAGTATTGTAGAAACCACATTTTCACCTTCTTAAAATCCTTCCTTCTGAGATTTTGCTTCTCAGAATGTCTTTCAGTTTTATGAAGTGTGAAGCTGTTTATCTAGAGGAGGTAGCATTTATTATGTTGCAAAGGGCTTGAGAATTTAGTGAACAACCTTAGGTCTCTACTAGCATATAGGTTACGTGAGTGCTAATTGGGTCTTTTGTATTCTTGTCCTGTCTGTTTGTGGTATTTAATGTTCTAACATCTCTCTGGTTGGTTGAATCCATATGTCATTCAAATGGGAACTTCTGCTTTGGCATTGGTCTGACAATCAGTCAGCCATTGAGTACAATGATAAAATTATGAAAACTGTGTCTCTGTTCATTGGACCAGTAGAATTTACAAGCATTTTCGTAGATGTGTCTAAATATTATATTGCCATGCTTTGGCTCACAGATATTGGCTTCCATGGGTTTAATCCTTATCAAAAGTACGTTTCCTTTTTATATACCTTCTTCCTTTGGGTTTTTTGTTCCCTACATAGAAAATAAGAAGCTCAGTTGTCTGTGTCAGACTGTGGCTTATTAAAAGTTGCAATCTAGACTATCTCTTGCAATTAGACATGAGTCCATTGGTTCCAAAAGATTTTACTGAATATAAACAACCATTATAGTCCACTGGCCAAGATTCAATATCCTGGCTGGTACACGTCTATTGTCACGAATGAAGGTAAGGGTTCATATACAGGATAGCATAGCCCAGCAAATCCCATCCTCCCCCCACAGTTCTCAAAACATGCGGCTTGAAGCTGAGAGAAGGAAACTTTCCCAAGGCTGGAAAGGCTGTAGTCAAAACAGTGCTCTTTGTTGAGATAAGTGTTGCTGTACTGCTTGGCACCTGCAAAGGAAGAGCTTAAAACACTGACAGCATTAAAATGGAGTCTCTCTCGTCAGAATACACAAGGAACATATATCAGACCTGACAGTCTGAGTGATTTGATGGCAACAAACATATGATTTTGTTAGGACAGAATTCCATTGCCACCTATAATGAAGAATAAGAGTACCTTTTGTGATACATAAAGTATACCAGTGTCAGTGCTCCATTTTACTGTATTATAATAAATGTGATGAATATCAACCTTTTTATACAGATTCTATATTTTTTTTACATTTGTCAAATGAAAGAAGCCACATATGTTCAGTTAGAGAATAGGAGTAATTTTTATCATTATATGTATGTACACCCAGTAAATATATATAATATACACAGTCACACATATGCACAATATCTCTACTAAAAAAAGAATTTTTATTCATTGATTGTTCTCTTTTTACTTCCAAAGGAGCACATGTCCACAAACTGTGGCAAGGCTTATTAGCCCACTTTTATTTTCTGTTATCCAGCTGCAAAGCCCAACCCTACCATAATATTACCTGTAGCAATAATATAATCCTTAGACTACTCAGAAGTCAAAACCACTTCTGCTAATCTCTTACCTTCAAAACCCTATTATGAGACAATCCAAAATGAAAAAGATATAGTGCTGCAAGATGGGACCCCCGGTCGGTTGGCACTCAGTTTGCTGCTAGGGAAGAGCTGAGGACAAGTATGAATAGCGCTATTCTTCCATGGTCTGAAGTGGGTCAGTCGGAACTGATGGGAAGTAGCTCCTCCTCCTTAGCAGGGTCGGTCGAATCAAACGATCCCCTCTGGGAGGGCTGTTCCCCAGTGCGCCGGTTTTTGCCGGCCCTGCTTCTGCAGGGAGTCGAATCTGTTGCTCTCTGAGCAACGATCCAAAAAAAAAGAAAAGAGAAGAGAAGAAGAAAGAAGACGTCATTTGGCAAGACTTGGTCGGCCTGGGGAAAAGGAAGGGCTTGTCCCTCCACCCCTCCACCCCTCCCCCCACCCTGTGTGACCGTTGGACGACTGGGAAAAGCGGAGAAGGGGTGTGCGGCGCGCACTGCAGCAGTGGAGCAGCACGGTGGGAGAAGTCGAACTGGGGGAGAGGAACGGCCGAGGCGGAGATACAGCGGCGGCGTGTGTGCTGCGGGCACAAGAGAAAAAAATGCCAGCTGCGGGACACTGAGAGCATCGGGGACGGCAAAAGACGCGGCAAAGGAAGCATGCTCGCTGCAGCCGCGAGAAGTAACGCTCCCAATGAAGCATGCAGAAGCGCCGACGGGAGCAGTCTTCCCTGTGCCACAGAAGCCCGGTAAGTGATCCTGCGGGTCACCGGGAAGGAGGGAAGACGACTCTGAATAATAGGAGGGCTTTTTGGAGGGAAGTGAGTGAACTCATAGAACTGTTCTTTCTCCTTCGCTTTTCCTCGGGCAGTGGTGAGAGTGTTGGATCACTCGGCTCTAGGAGACCTGTTGCGGAGAACAGGGCCAGATCAAGGGGGGGTGGGGGGGTAGTCTGCCCCCGGCGGTGAGGTACCTAAAGAAATAAAAAACGAGGTGAAGAAGATCGCCTTGGCTGTGGCTTTTGCAGCAGATGCAACATTGGACTCCTTCCAAATGTCCTCCATGGCCATGGGTTTCAATGTAGCAGCACGAAGGAATACATGGTTGAGAAATTGGGATGTGGACCCTCCAGCGAGGAGCAAAGTGGCAGCAATCCCGGTCATGGGGGCCAGACTCTTCGGGGAAGCACTTGAGAGATACTTGGTAGAGGACATGGAAAAGAAGAAGGTCTTGCCATCTAAGAGAAAGGAGACCAGACCGAGGGATAAACATTCCTTTCGTGATTCCAAGCGTCCCTTTCAACAGCCGGCTTCAAGACCTTATAAGAGCCAGTGGCAGCTGACAGCAAGGAACGATAGCAGATTGTTCGCATTCCGTAAATCCGGCCATCAAAACAAAGGACAGAAGAAAGTGCATCAAGCATGACTATGCCCAACGGAGGGTGACGATGATTGGGGGTAGGCTTCTGGAATTCTCTACCCAGTGGAAGATGACAATCCCAGACAGATGGGTGCTGGAAACGGTATCCAGGAGCTACTCACTGGAATTTCAAAACAGACCCCCGAATCGCGTCGTTCATGTAAAAAAGAACATCTTAGAGACAGCATCTGCAGATAAAGGAAGCAATACAACACCTGTTGACAATCAGAGCCATAGAACCAGTGATGCCACCTTACTGGAACAAAGGGGTGTATTCAGTGTTCTTCATTGTACCGAAGAAAAATGGGAAAACCAGAGCAATACTGGATCTACGTTGGTTGAATCAGTTTATAAAATCACGCAAATTCAAGATGGAGACTCTGAGATCTATTCTGGAGACCATCCATCAAGGCGACTTCCTAGCCTCCATAGATCTATCAGAGGCTTATCTCCATATACCCATCAGGGAATCTCACAGACGGTACCTACACTTCGCGTACAACGGAGAACACTACCAGTACAGGGCTCTACCCTTCGGACTAAAATCATCTCCACGGGTATTCATGAAAGTTCTAGTGACCCTTATAGCGTTTCTCAGGATGCGAGGAATCACACTGTATCATTACTTGGACGATGTCCTCATAAAGACTCGCACCCGCACAGAAGGGGAGGAAGCGATTCAGACAACAACGGACTGTCTAGAGGCGCACGGCTTCATTATCAACTGGGAAAGGAGCAGCCTCATACCATCACAAAGGATAACCCATTTGGGAGTGACGATAGATACGGTCAGAGACAGGGCATTCATTTCGAAGGAGAGGCAACTCAGGATAGCGTCACTGATACAGAGTCAAAAGAAGACAGAAGTGATGCAGCTAGCCAAGCCACAGGGCATGATGGTGTCCTGTCAGGATGCACTGACTTGGTCCAGATTTCACACAAGACCACTCCAGATGCTCCTCAGACCGTATCAGAGGACTATAGCATGCAAAGAACGCAAGCGCATAGGACTGACACAGTCGGTGAGTCAGGAGTTAAACTGGTGGACATCACCAGGAAGATTCGAAGTAGGAGTTCCTCTCAGAGAACCCGAAAGGATCGTGATGACAACAGACGCAAGCCTGCTAGGATGGGGGGCACACACAAGAGGAAACATGACCCAAGGAACATGGACAGCAGAGGAGAGACAAAACAGCATAAACTGGCTGGAACTTTGTGCGGTCAAGAATGGATTGTGTAAGCTACAAGAGATAATTGCAGGAAAACATGTACTGATTCAAACAGACAATATGACAACAAAGGCATATGTAAACAGACAGGGAGGGACAAGATACAGGTCACTGACCAAGGAGGCGGCAGAGATTATGATATGGGCGGAACAAAATCTGAAGTCCATAAAGGCAATACACGTCGCGGGCGTCCACAATACTGTAGCGGACTGGTTGAGCAGGACTACGGTGGACCAGTCGGAATGGACGGAGGTTTTCCTACAGGTATGTCAGAGGTATGGAGTACCGGAAGTGGACCTGTTCACCTCAACACACAACGCTCAACTTCCAAGGTTCATGACCAGATGGAAGGAGCACGGGGCGTTAGGGACAGATTCACTGGACGAAAATTGGCCACCCGGGCTCCTGTACGCGTTCCCTCCGATACGCATACTGGGCAGAGTGCTGCAACGGATAATACAACAACAAGCGGAAGTAGTGTTAATTGCTGTGTTCTGGCCACGACGGGCGTGGTTTCAGGAAATAAAGAGTCTGTCGATAATGAAACCTTGGAGTCTACCGGATCGGGCAGACCTACTCTCACAGGGGAAAATACTTCACCCGGAACCGGCCTCGCTGAAACTAACAGTCTGGACGTTGAGCACGAGCAGCTGTCATCCTTAGGATACACGGATAGTGTAATTGTTACGATGTTGGCCTCTAGAAAGGGGTCTACACATAACAGCTACAACAGGACATGGCAGACATTTCAAACTTGGTGTGAGAAGGGAGAGATTGATCCAGTGTCAGCATCGGTACACAAGATATTACTTTTCCTTCAGGAAGTAATGGACAAGGGGCTGAGCGCCAGCACACTGAAGAGGCAGACAGCAGCTATTTCTGCTGTTAGGGGATCAAAGGAGGGAATTTAACTGACTAGACACCCTCACATTAAGCGTTTCCTCCGTGGAACTACATTGCTTAATCCACCGCAGATTCATAGATTCCCTACTTGGAACCTGAATGTGGTGTTGACTGCTCTCACTAGGGCGCCTTTTGAACCCATGGCGACCTGCTCGCTTAAGGAACTGACTTTCAAAACTATATTCTTAGTGGGAATCACCTCAGCAAGGAGGGTTTCGGAGATTGGGGCACTCTCTGTGAACGCTGAGTTGTGCGTTTTCCACAATGATAGAGTGGAACTTAGGCCAGATCCTGCATTCATCCCAAAGATCAATTCAGCCTTCCATGGGCGGGAGGACATTATTCTCCCTTCCTTCTGTAGCAATCCTAAACACGAACAGGAAAGAGTCTGGCACACATTAGACGTTAGACGGGCTTTGAGTTTCTACTTAGATAGGACTAGGCCCCTTCGTAAGGTAGAGAACATGTTCATTTCCTTCCGGAAACGTTCCTTGGGGGAGAAAGTGTCTACAGTTACACTAAGCAGATGGATTAGGGACTGCATCTCCCTAGCATATAGGTCTAGACATTTGACACCTCCAGAGGGAATTACAGCCCACTCATTGAGAGGGGCGGCCACGTCAGCAGCATATAGGGCGTTTCCGTCCTTAGAACAAATCTGTAGGGCAGCTACCTGGAAATCTGTACACACCTTTGTTAAGCATTATAAGGTAGACAAGCTGGCATCTACGGAGGCAGCATTCAGGAGGAGGGTGCTACAGCACGTTATGTGAATATAGATCACCCGCCCATTAGAACACTGCTAGACTATATCCCATCAGTTCTGACTGACCCACTTCAGACCATGGGAGAATGGAAGATTTGTATTCACTTACCGTGAAGCTTCTTTCTCCATGGTCTGGAGTGGGTCAGTCATACCCACCGTATGTTGGGGGGAAAACAGTTTGGTTGATGGTTATTTTTTCTATGAGTGTTGTAGCTATGTTACCAGGTTAATGTTACAACTAGAGTGGACATCTTGGTGGTAGCAGAGTATCGAGGGCTTGGAAAACAACTGGCGCGCTGGGGAAGAGCCCTTCCAGAGGGGATCGTTTGATTCGACCGACCCTGCTAAGGAGGAGGAGCTACTTCCCATCAGTTCCGACTGACCCACTCCAGACCATGGAGAAAGAAGCTTCATGGTAAGTGAATACAAATCTTCCATTCTTAATGATGGGACTGGATTAAAGCTGAATGGACGTCCAGTTGTGGACGTGAATAGATGCAAAAGGAACATCCAAAGCTGTGCGACACACATAATAGGAACATGGAATAATAATAATAATAATAATAATAATAATAATAATAATAATAATAATAATAATAACTATTTGATTTATATACCACTCTTCAGGACAACTTAATGCCCACTCAGAGCAGTTTACAAAGAATGTCATTATTATCCCCACAACAAAACACCCTGTGAGGTGGGTGGGGCTGAGAGAGCTCCAGAGAACTGTGACTAGCCCAAGGCCACCCAGCTGGCTTCAAGGGGAGGAGTGGGGAATCAGACCTGGCTCTCCAGATTAGAGTCCTGTGCTCTTAACCACTACACCAAACTAGTTCTCAAATAGATTGCATGCTTGAAAGCAGAAGATGGAGAAGCTCTATTCTCTCTGCTAAAACAAGACCAGGAGCTGATTGTGATACAGATCACGAGTTGCTAGTATCAAAAATGTGAGAAGTATGAAACCAGGTAAGCTAGAAATTGTAAAACAAGAAATGGAACATTTAAACATTGCAGTCCTGAGTGTGAGTGGATCGTAATGTGGATCGACTCAGGACATTTTCAGTCAGAAAACCACACAGTGTTTTAGTGGAGAAATGAACTCAAAAGAAACTGTTGCTCTAATAGTGAGGTGAGACATAGCACAAGTAGTCAAGAGCTACAACGCAAAGTCTGACTGAGTAATATCAATCAGACTACAAGGAAAGCCTGTTAACATAACCATCATTCAAGTTTATGCTCCAACTACAGTTGGTAGGGAGGAAGAAATCAAAAACTTTTACACAAGTGTCCAAGAAGAAATTGATCGTACACCTAAACAAGATATGCTGATAATCATAGGTGACTGGAATGCAAAAGCAGGAGATAAAGCAGAATCAAACATAGTTGGAAAATTTGGACTAGGATTACAAAATGAAGCAGGCGAGTGGCTCATAGAATTTTGTGAAGTCAACAACCTGTTCATTCATTCAACCTGTTCATACATGCTTCAGGCAACCAAAAAGATGATTGTATATGTGGAAATCACCGGGTAACCAATACAGGAATCAAATAGATTGCACACTTGAAAGCAGAAGATGGAAAAGCTCTATTCTCTCTGCTAAAACAAGACCAGGAGCTGATTGTGATACAGATTACGAATTGCTACTATCAAAAATTAGAATAAAGCTGAAAAGAAACACTAAAAGAATCAGAGTGCCAAAATACAATAATATTATATAATATTCCTGAAGAATTTAAAGACCAGAGAAGGAACAGATTTGCAATACCAAGTTTAATTGATTGTGAGCCAGAAGAACTATGGGCTGAAACCAAAGATATTATCAAGGAAGAATGTGTAAAGACTATTCCTGTAGCCAAAAGAAAGGAGAAGCCTAAATGGATGACTGAGGAAACTCGTAAAATTGCTGAAGACAGACGGGAAGCAAAAGCAAAAGGTGACAGAAATAGAGTCAAACTTCCCAATTCAGCTTTTCAGCAATCTACATGCAGAGACAAATTTATTATAATAACTAGTGCAAAGAAATAGAAGACAACAACAGAAAAGGAGATCTCTTCCAAAAGATCAAAGGAATCAAAGGGAAATTCAAGCCACGGCTTGGGATGCTGAAAGATCAACATGGAAATAGAGTATCTGATCAGGACAAAATAAAAGAAAGATGGAAACAATACACCAAATTACTATACAAAAGAGATGGAAGGATGACAGATACTTTCGATGAAGAATCTTTTGATGAAGAACCCAAAATCCTAGAAAGTGAAGTAAAAGCTGCACTCAAAGCAATTGGGAGAAATAAAGCTCCAGGGAAAGATAGAATATTAATAGAGCTATTTCAAGCTACAGAAATGGAATCCATCAGAATCTTAACAAGAATCTGTCAACAAATATGGAAAACAAAACAATGGCCCAAGGACTGGAAACAGTCTACATTCCAGTTCCCAAAAAGAGGATGCCAAAGAGTGCAGCAACTATTGGACTACTGTGAATTTTGAGCATGCAAAGTGATGCTCAAAATTCTGCAGCAAAGACTCTTACATTATATGGAATGAGAAATGCCAGAAGTTCAAGCTGAATTTAGAAAAAGAAGAGGCACCAGAGATCACATTGTAAATTTATGATGGTTAATAGAACATATCAGGGAATTTCAGAAGAAAATCAGCCTGTGCTTTATAGATTACAGCAAAGCTTTTGACTGTGTGGATCATGAAAAGCTATGGAGAGACTTAAAAGAAATGGGGGTGCCAGAACATCTGATTGTTTTGATGTACAACCTGTACTCTGGGCAACAGGCTACTGTTAGGACAGAGTATGGGGAAACAGAGTGGTTTTCTGACACAAGGGTGTCAGATAAGGATGCATATTATCTCCCCACCTGTTCGACCTCTATGCAGAATATATCATAAGGAAAGATGGATTAGATCTAGAAGAAGGTGGAGTGAAAAGTGGTGGAACATTAACAATTGGAAATATTCAGATGATACCATGTTACTGGAAGAAAATAGGGAAGACTTGAAACAACTGCTGATGAAGGTTAAAGGAGAAAGTGCCAAAGCAGGATTACAGCTGAACATCAAGAAGAGAAAAGTAACGGCTACTGAGGAATTATACAATTTTAAAGTTGACAATGAGGAAATTGAAATTGTTCAAGATGTTCTGTTCCTTGGCCTCAATCATCAAACAAAAGGGAGACTGCAGTGAAGAAATCAGAAGATTGAGACTTGAAATAGTAGCTGTGAAGGAGCTAGATAAGATTCTTAAAAATAAAGATGTCTCTGGGAATCAAGATCAAGATAATCTAAACAATAGTATTCCCCATTACTATGTATGCTAAAATGACAAAACTAAGGCTATTATACTTTGGTCACATGTTGAGAAGAGAAGATTCTCTGAAAAAGTCAATAATGCTAGGGAAAGTAGAAGGCAGTAGGAAAAGGAAGATCTAAAGTGAGATGGCTTGACTCACTAAAGGAAGCCATGTCCTCCAGTTTGCAGGATGTGAGCAATAATAGGACATTTTGTTGTTTTTCTCCCTTCATAGGATCACTCTAGGTCAAAGGCAACTTTAGGACACATAATACACTCAGACTAATCAGGCTTGATACTAACATGTCCATCATGGGCCTGGGTCAGAAGGGCTTAGTATGGTATGGTAACCAGGCTCTGTAGCAGCCTGTATCTCAGAGAAATACTGGTGTTTCTGGGATATGCCAGTGGGAAGCCCCACTGCAGTGGCATTGCACTAGTATAACCTCTTCAACAGGGTAGAACTGGGCAGCATTGTGTGCATGCCATGGGTTCAGCAGAGCTACTCTAGTCCTGGGCATGACTCTAATGCCATTGAAACATTAGGGCACCAACCCCCCTGTCATATCTCAGAAGTGTCCCATAGAGGCCCACGCAAAGGAAAACTCAAATGCCCCCACCTCCCAACCTGCTGCCAAGAACTGACTCTGCTTAGGATACTTAAAGTGCAATCCTAAGAATATATTCCTGGAAGCAATCCTGTTCAATAGATCCGAGTAGGGTTCTGAGTAGAATGTTTTGGAAAGGTGCTCTAATTCTGCAGCCAATCAAAGCCTTGTGTAGCACTATATAAAACCCATTCAGGACACTCATACCTCATACAATAGGATACACATCATTGACTAGTGTAATATAATTGTTAGAGTGTTTGGGAAGGAACTTTGATACAAGTGTAGAATCCTCACTCTGTCATAGAAACTTGCTAGGTGAAATTGGGTCAGTCATTCTCTCTCTCAGCCTAACGTACCTCACAGGGTGGTTATTGTGAGATAAAATGTAGGAGAGTAAAATGATGCTGTGAGTGACTTTGAGTTCCATTGGGGAGAAAAGAATGTAGAAAATAAATAAATAATTGGACAATATCACTGTGGCCCATGCCATGCATAGAGCACAGATTAGAGGGCTTTGATGCTGGGGACCCCATGGCATATTCTCATGAAATATGTTTTTACTGCTCTGCTCAGAATCCTTACAAGTAGTCTGTCTCAGGACACAGGTACTACTGGAGGCACCGTTCCCCTATCTGAGGCAGCTCAGTGCACCCTACACAAGTAAGCAAGGGAGTTCCTGCATCAAACTGGGACTGCTGCAACTATTTTGCCAGCCTCCACTCCTCAGTAAACCTGTTTCTACAGGCATTGTTAGCAGTGTAGAAAGGTAAAGGGGTAAGGAAGGGGGTTACACTGGTATAGTGGACAATGTGATACTATACCAACGTAACCCCACCACCACCACCATCCAGTGCAAGTGGGCGATACAGGGATCACTACTGCAGTCCAGGGTGATTGTCGGCTATTCCACTCCTGTCAGTGCTGATGCTGACCAAACACCTATGATGCCCAGAGCAAAATAAAATCAGGGCCAAGGATAATGTTATGCCCAGAGTAGTCATCTAAAAGGCAAGATACTAGCTTCCTACTTTCTGTTCTGGAACTATAAGCTTAAGATCCACAAGTACATGGTACAGTGATAAAACACATCTTTATCAGTAGTTTTATTTTTGACATTACTTGAGGTATAAAATGGGAAAGGTTAGGAGTCGTAAAAGTGTCTCCTTGACATGCCAAAGGTCCCAAGTTCAACCCCTGTATCTCCAGTTAAACTTCTGCCTGAGACCCTTGAGAGCTGCTGCCAGTCTGAGTAGACAGCACTGACTTGGATGGAGCAAGGGTCTGATTCAGCATAAGGCAGCTTCATATGTTCGAAGGTCTCACAAGATGGTCATGTATGTGACATGATTTCCATTTAAAATATCATAGATTTCAGTTTAGAATTGTAAGCGGCTATCTTCTGATTAGCTAGCATAAATGTATATATTTTTCAACATGCTGTATACATCTGACTCCCAAACACTAAGGTGCTTTGACTTTCAGACTTCAGAATATATTAACAAGGTTACATCTGGTATTAAGTACAGGTCTGTTAGCCAAATAGATATTTTATGGAAAAGCACTTTAACGCCATAGATATATAAATTATCTTTGTAATGTATGATATTCTACTAATTTGTTTGTGCAGCCGCATCTCAGGTTTTCATTTGACAGACATTACATGTTTTCTTAACACCACCACAATATTTCTTTACATGAGAAAGAATTTAACACCTTTATTTGTGTGTCTCCTTCCAGGTAAACCTCTGTTTGTAAGTCAGTTGATGATGGCTTGCTGCAGATTCAAAGTCAGTAGCATTTTAAAACAATCTACATTTGTTAGAACTTAATACGGAATATTATTAAAAAGTCAGTAGCAGACAAAAAGAACTCAGATAAAGAGTAAAAAAAGACATAACGGACTGAATCAAAGTACAATGGTATAAATTTGCTTAAATTAAATGAAATGTCTTAAATTCTAATATTGGGGATGCTCAAGACACTTCATAGGCAGATACTGTGAAGATGAGGCACCACAACCCCAATAGTGTGGTATCGCCTGTTTCATTTCATATGGAGGCAAAATTTGAGAAATTTGTCCAAACAAGCTGTTAATGTTTGGGCAGATACATATCAGAACAAGTGAGCCTTCAGGTATCTTGGGAACAAACTATTTAGACTTACAAGTCAAACCCATTTTTGCTATTTATAAAATGAATAAATAAAACCAGCTCTTTGAATAGCTGGAAGCAGAGGTAGCCAATGTAGGTTTTACATAGAAGTGGAAATACGTTTATTATGCTGTGCCTGTGACGGAAGTATTTAACATATAATACAAACATGTTAGGCAGTTAAATAAAATACTTTCAAAGAAGGCCTATGTATAGCCTGAAGTAACATTTTCCCCAGCCTAGCAATACAAGTAACTAGTGTCATCCAGATTTTCATTTTTAGAAAGCTGTAATGAGGTCGCTCTCATTCTTCTGAATTATCAGTGTTATTTGGGAAAGAAAGGTAAAATTCTTTGAACCATCTCTACAAGTCTTGCCTAAGCTATAGCTTTCAAAATACATGAACCAAGTTTCTACGGAGTAATGTATCATCATTTTTTTATGTATATCATGCCTTATTGTTTACATCACTTCATTTGTGCAAATTAGTAAAATTCTGATGTGCATTTTTATATAATGATATGTGTTACATATTTTTATATAATGGGATTTGTGAGTGCTAAATGTGTTTCTTTTTTTTATTAAATTTTTATTGGAATTAGAAATATTTTGTCATTTATAACAATCAAATTACTTTAATATTCCAGTTCTAACCCCCTCCCTTCCCCCCCTGTGCTAAATGTGTTTCCACTACAATCTGTTTCTATAACAGATGAAAGGTCTTGTTATTTTCTAGTAAGCAACAGTAAAACTTGCTTTAGAATTGATGCTTTTCTCAGTTGGCATTTATTTGACAGAACCTTATAGATAATTTTTTCCCTTAGAGTATCTGTATATTTGCATAGGAAAATAGCATAAATCAAGAAGGAAGTGTTAGTGCTGTTGAAAACTTGATGTCTTCTAATCATAACTGCATGTTCTACTTTCCCACTTGATAACACAGGATTGACTGACAGCTTTTTAAAAATAAATTAAGTTGCAAAGAGTGCAGAGGCAAGATTTTTGAAGTCTTTTGACATTCATTCTCACAAAAATAGAAAGAAACCCTTCTATTCGTATTTCACATCAAAGATCTCGTATTTCCCTCATCAGTTCCACTGTTTCTTGTGAGAATATATGATTGTTTTAAGTATTTGTTTTCAGCCATTTTTATTTTTGTTTTTCATGCAAAAATGTATGTTTTTAAATAACTTTTTATTTCTAATTTCAACTTTTTGACAGTCAACATAACATGATAAACATTAAACATTTAACCTATAAGACTATCTATAGAGCAATCTTGGTAATAATCCTGTGTCAGAAAGTAAATGTTATACAGAAGTCAATAAAATACAAAGTCCATATACTTGGTAAAGCTGCCTCTGATGATTCATAGTTTGAAATGTAGTCAGAATATGGGAACCACTTCTCTATGAAGTTGGATTGGAAAGTTGGATTGTCGGTTATTATTAATTGATTTGATACTTTGTCCAGTGCTATCAAGTCCCATATTTTGTTCTTCCACTGTGTGATAGTTGGTATTTTGTTCCATTTCCACATTTGTGCTAACTAGAGATGGGCACAAACTGGGAAAATGCCATGAACTGTAGTTCGTGGTCCGTCATGTTTCAAGAACCACGAACTTTTACGAACTTGTCCCAGTTCACGAACCAGTTCATTTGGTTTATGGTTCGTCACTTCCAGGGGCTGTAGAACAGTCCCCTTGACAGTCACAGGGAGTCTTCAGCAGGCTCTCTTCTAGCCACCCTCCAGGTTTGGTGAAGATTGGATTTTGGATGTCCGAGTTATACACCCCAAAAGCGGCTTCTCCCAGGAAAGTTCCATTGTCCATTGTTGCATTGGCTCCCTTGAAATACGTTGCAGCATCAAAAAGTTGCAATGAAAACGTGGGATGGAGAGAAAGATTCTGTAATTTCCTCTTCAGAGGAAGACTCTGTAACTCCATCCCATGTTTTCATTGCAACTTTTTGGTGCTGCAGTGTATTTCAATGGAGCCAATACAAGTCATTCCACTCTGATGGCCATCATTCCAGCCCCAGAGCAGTTTTTCTGCTCTCAGGGACTGTCCTCAGCAGAAGATTCTGTAACTCCATCCACATTTTCAAGGCAACTTTTTGGTGCTGCAGTGTATTTCAGGAGAGCAATATGCCATATGGCATTCACTCTTATTCCAGTTTTGTACCCAACATTACACATGCTCATATTGGCACATTTGAGCGCGTTACTTAAAGAAATAAAACATATTGAAAATAACAATAAGCCCAAATGGAATAATATGCCTTTAAAAGAACGTTCTGCTTTACAAAATCTAGCATTAGATAATTCAGTTATCATTAAAGAAGCAGATAAGGGGGGAGCTATAGTTGTTCTGAACCGACAGGATTATCTAAGGGAAGTCAATAGACAGCTTTCAGATGAGAGTTGTTATAAAGAAATTCCAGAGTACCCCACTAAGAATATTAACTTTATTAATAAAGTTATTCTTGATGAAGCACTAGCCCTGGGGTACATTACCCTTGGCCTCCCTGGGAAGGCCGTTGGAATCCTTATTAATTCTCAACTACGGACACCAGTATTTTATTTATTATCCAAAATCCATAAAGGGGGCTTCCCTCCACCGGGACACCCTATTGTGTCCAGAAGTAACTGTCTTTGAGCTGATTTCAAAATACTTGGATTATCAACTTCAGCCTTTTGTTAAGAAATTACCTACTTTTTATGGGAGACATGGGATTTTATACAAAAGTTTGAAGGCTTCCAACTACGTCCTACAGCTATGCTAGTTACTTTGGATGTCTCCTCATTATATACTAATATCCCACATGAGGAGGCAAGGTTAGTAATTCAGGAGATGCTAGATCAACGTGAGAACTCAAATCCCCCTACTTTATTTTTAATATCGTTATTCAAAATTATATTAGAAAAAACTATTTCAGGGTGGAAAACTGTTTTTACTTTTACAATTAAAAGGAATAGCTATGGGTAGTGTAGTAGCTCCTAGTGTTGCTAATTTATTTATGGGAAAACTAGAATGTGATTATTACTGTAATCCTACTTCAAATCCGTTCTGGTGGGATATTTTGGTTTTTGTTCAGTACATAGATGATTTATTTTTGATAGTACATAATTCAATCAACATTGATAATTTGGGGGAATGAAAGAATGACATTCATCCCAATATTCAGTTTACATGGAATTCTAGCAGCATGGCTATTAACTACTTAGATGTAACTGTGTACCAGTCATATGACTGCACTTTGGCAGTTCGTCCTTTCAGAAAGACAACAGATAGAAACTCGCTGTTTCATTATAATTCTTTCCATCCAGAGCACGTTAAATATAATTTGCCGCTTGGACAATTACTTAGAGCCAAAAGAAATTCTACATCGACTACCGATTTCTTAGTGGAGAGTAGACGTATGAGATCTGATTTTCTTCATAGGGGCTATTCATTGAAAACCATACGATATGCTAATTAATGAGCCATAAGTTATGATCACAATGATTTATTTAGAAAATGTCATCATAATAA
Source organism: Eublepharis macularius (assembly GCF_028583425.1). NCBI lineage: Eukaryota > Metazoa > Chordata > Lepidosauria > Squamata > Eublepharidae > Eublepharis > Eublepharis macularius. The sequence continues at coordinate 133,603,521 of NC_072790.1, forward strand.
ATCTGAATATACAGTTTGTTTGCTGAATTTTTCTACTAAAGATTATCAGGTTAAGTATTGGCCATTGAGTGCAGATATACCTGATTGATGTAACCCACCCTTAATTGCCTTTAGAAGGACCCGTAATATTAGGGATATTATTATACATTCAGATACTATCAGACAAGATGTCACAGCTTCCTAAATATCGGACAGAATATCACAGCTCCCTAAATGATTACATCAATATGGACACTGCAAGATATGTCCCCTGATTATGAATAGGCAGGACTTAAATCATTTGGGCATCAGGGAACCTGAAGAATTCATGACATGCAACACTAATAACATGGTATATCTCATTAAATGTGTGATCTTTTATATGTAGGTAGCACAACTTGCTCTATAAAAACTGGGCTTAGTGAACACCAATCAAGAATAAGACAGCAGGTGGTTGAAGCCACGATGGTCTCACAATTTTTAGAACTATCGCATAAAGAGACCAACATGAAATTTACCATATTATACAGGACTAAACAAACAAATGAAGAGCTTATTACTAAAGACTTATGGAGGAGGGAGACATACTGGATATTTAAATTGAATTGCCTTACTCCTGTGGGGTTAAACATTGCTAATGACTTCTCTTGCTTTTTGGGTTAGTGCAATATTTTTCGCTTCATGTCAGTTTCACTATAAGAGTGGTTGCTGAACGGGAATCAGGTGTTGCAGAGATTTGTATATAGATACCAGGAGTTTTTTGGTTTCATTACTAGGAGCTTTTTGGCCACATTTTAATGAGCTAACTACTGCATACAACCGCTTCTGTGTTCTTGAAGAATAATTGTTGTTGGAAGTATGAAATACTAATTAATCTGTTAACTTTTCCTATTTACATTCTGTGTTGTACATAAATTATTATGTATTGTTCCAGTGACTGTGACTTTGAGAAAGATATATATTGAAACGGGCCAGTGAGGATCTAGGTATCCCGTTAGAGTATTTATGACTCTTCACAGCCACTTGAGAAGATTCTTTGTGACAAGTTCCACGTTCTCTCCGATATCTCAGATAGAGTACTGTATGGACTTTTTGCATTTTATTACTTAGGATATAATCAGGATAATTATTGTTGTATGCTGTTATTTCTGCACTTTAAATATTTCTTGTGCAATATGTTAGCCCCTTGGGGATTAGCACCTTACCACAAGCACTTTGTTATCCCATTCTGTATATCATATATGAATTTCCTTCTGAAGCACTTTAAGAATTGGCTCTCTTATGGTACAGAGAGCTACTGGAAAAATACTCAGTAAATATTTGTGAACTCATTACATAAGGTTTAAATTGTATATTTTTCTCTACTACATTTGTATACACTGTAATAAATTGTTTAACTGCTCATTATTTAAAGGGATCTTAGTCATCGCAGGTTCTTTTGTTGCATTGCTACTACAATACCGCGATTCTCTCTCTTTTGAACAGGAATTTATCTGCTGTCAACAGAAGCGCTATCAATTCTTTTCTAAGAGATGGTATTGGAGCATTATACCAGAAGTTTAACAGTATCACTTCAGGTTTCTGTGGAATAGTGTTACCAGTTATAGATTGTATTGTTTCTATGATTTTTTCCAAAAAGGTTTGGATTTTTATACAAGATTATGAGCAATGTAAAAAAGTGCCCGTCAATCCTCATCCTTTCCAGCATCTCAAGTCATTGCCTGTTGTATAGTAATGTAAATTTAATGGTGTGAGTTACTGTCTAGTGAATAATTTGAATGCTTGTAGCCTGATGTTTAATGATTTAGAGGAATATATGTTTGAGTTCCAAATCATTTCCCATTGTTTTGGGGTTATTGTTATTTTGCAGTCCTTTTGCCATTCTTTTTGTTGTGGTGTGATCCAGTTTTCGTTGTTTGAAATTAATCTTTTGGGTCTACTAATTTTACTTTTTAATAGATGTTTGAAGGGTATTAATTTTCTATCAATTACTTTTATTAAGCTCATTTTGGTCTCCATATGGTATATTTGATGGTATTGTATCCATGATATTTCAGTGTCATATTGGTTTTTTTTAATTGGATTATTGAGATAATTTGTACTTTTTGAATGATGTCACAAAGCCTGTTTATTTCTTTCTCCAGGTTTTAAATGAATCAGGGTTCTTTCCCAGTTCAAACCATCTTTGACCCAAAAAGGTTGTGACTGGGGACATTCCTGGAGCTATAACCTTTTCTATACTTATCCCAGAAGTTTAAAGTTAATAATAAAAATAGGTTTAGTTTAATGTTTCCAGATCTTTCTTTCGATGTATTCCATATTTGTTCTTGTAGACTGTTAGAAGTAACATAAGATTGTTCAATTCGTAGCTGATCTAGAGTTTTACTTTGATTTGTATATGTTAAGATATTTCTAATCTGGGCTGCTATAAAATATCGGTTCAGGTTTGGGAGTCCTACTCCACCTTGTTTCATAGATTGTGTCAAGAAAAAAAAGTTGATTCTTGGCTTTTTATTGAGCCAAATGAATTTGTTCAGCCTTGCCTGCTATTGATTGATTTCTTTTTCTTGTAGTGGTATTGGTAGATTTTGAAACAAGAACAAAAATTGCTGAAAGATGGTTGATTTAATGAGTTCAGTACTTTCTGGTCCTTATAACATAGACTTTTCCCAATCTTATAAAGTGTTGACTTTTATAACAAGAGGTTTGTAATTACAATCAAAAAGGGTTTTCAAGTCAATAGGTATATTTATTCTTAGGTGTTTCCATTTTTTAGAGACCCATTTATATTGGAATTCTTTTAGGAGTTCCTTGTGAGTCTTTGAAGAGATGTAGATTGAGTATAATCCTGGTTTTGTTTGGTTTACAGTGAGACCTGATACAAAAGAATAGCACTGTATAGTGCTTTCCAATCTATGTAATGAGTAAATAGGATCGCTTGTGTATACAACCACGTCATTAGCAAATAAACTTAATTTACAATTTATGTCATTAATCAATATTCCCCTTGATTGTCTGGTTGGTGTATTGTCTTGGCCAGAGGCTCAAGGGACAAAGCAAACAAAATAGGTGGACACCTCTGCCTGGGAATTTTCTGATCTATAGTTGTTAATTTTTATTTGGGGTTTTGGACTTGAATAGGGAGTGTTGATTGCCCTTAAGAAATTGGGTCCAAATCTCATGGATTTTAGTACTGTCTTCAAAAAGGAATTTCTAGTCTGTTGAATGCCTTTTCAACATCTAGTTCTACTAAGACTGATTCTGTGTGGTTTGAACGGCTGTGGTGAATAATATTGTTTTCCTGATATTGTCACTCAAAGATCTCCCGAGCATGAAGCTCATTTGGTTCTGGTGTATATAATGTAAGACAATTTTATTTAATCTTTGAGCCGTGATAGACGAAAAAAAAATTAGGTCATGATTTAAAATAGAGATTGGTCTATAAAAATCCGTTTTCATAGGGTCTTTTCCACTTTTAGGGATTACTATTAACTTAGCTTCTTTCCATGAACCTGGCATAGTGACATTAAGCATTAAAAATTACAGGTGTCTAGCATTGGTTTTAATAAATACGTTTTAAATTTCTTATAGAACTTAGTATTCCATCTTGGCCTGGGGTTTTGTTATTTTTTAGTTTTTGAATTGCCTCATCTACCTCTCTGTTATTGGTTGATCCATAAACACTTGGTGTTCTAGATAGCTTGGTTTTAAAATGTGTAGATTTTAAATATTCCAGTGGCATTTTCTTTGGAATTATCAGATTTGTAGAGGTTCTGATAATATTCTTGAAAGGTTTGACCTATTTCTTTTGTTGTGTTTATCCTTTTTCCTTGGGGAGCGTTTATTGAATATATGAGATTCAGGGAAGTTTTATGAGTAACTTTTTTGTGTAACCACCTTATTGAAGATGGGTTTTTCATTAATGACTTTTGTTTTAGATTTTTTTTGTATTTTAGATGATTCCAACAGTTCCAATTGTTTCATTTCTCTATTTAGTTTTGGTAGTGTTTTCTTACCTCCATATTTCATGTGTCTTTTTTCTAATATGTTTTTTTAAATATGTTGTTATCCACCCTGAGCCTGCTCGTGGGGAGGGTGGAATACAAATTTGAAATAAATAAATAAAATAAATAATAGAGTTATTTTAGCTTTTAAGTCCAATATCAATTTTTGCCTCATCTTTTTTTGGCCAGATGCTATGGAAATCAGTTTCCCCCTGATTACCGCTTTAAAAGTGTCTCAAACTTGGTCTTGGGTCACACCAAAATCTGAATTTATATCAAAATAGTTCTCAATTTCTTCAGAAATGTCTGTGCATAATTTTTTCATTAAGTAATAGCAATTTGTTTAACAACCAGTTAGGTCCCTTACTGCCTGAAGCTCTATTTGTTAGCTGAAAAGATACCCAGGAATGGTCAGATAAATTTCTGTTACCTATGTCTAGTGAAGAAATATGTCTAGTGAAGAAATTTGGTTCAGTAATGATTTATATGCCAGAAGGAAATCAATTCTTGTATAGACATTACGGACTGCTGAGAAATAAGTATATTCCGTGTCTCTCCAAATCTCCAAACATCTTCCAGACTATATTCAGTTAATATTTCTTTTAGTTTTGATGGCACATCTGTCCTGCCTTTGCTGAGGGCTCTCTTATGGGTTTTGTCCAAATTTAAATCGAGAACATAATTTAAATCACATCCAATGAGGGTTTCCCCTTGTTTAAAAGTAGCCAGTTTTTCCAGGGTATTTCTAATGAAATTGATTTGGTTAGCATTTGGGACATAAACAGAAGCTAATGTTAAAGAGGAGCCATCTAGCTCTCCTTTCAGAAAGAGAAAACATCCCTTAGGGTCCATTTATATTTCTGTGTTTTGGAATAGGATGTTTATTGAGATAAGGATAGTGTCAGGCCTGCCTAGGGGATTCTCTCAGACTCTCCACTTCATCCAACATGGTTGTATGAGTTAAAGGTCTTTATTCAGATAAAACTCCCTAGAAGTCCATTGATACATAGAGATTTCCTAGAATGCTGAAATAAAGTCTTCCCCGAGAGGTTATACCCCAGTCCCCCTCTCCCCAGTCCAAAGAAGTCAGTTGAAGGCGGTGAAAGTCCTGCAGAAGATGCAAAGCTGAATTTCCCATGGCTGATTCCCACACGCTGCCAGCTGTACTGATAAGGTCTCTTAGCAAAGCATAGCTGAGTACAGTGAAGGAAGCTACACTACAGGAAGAAAGCCCGCCCCCCACCCCAGTAGATAGGCATTCACAGTTATGGCAAGCAGACTGGCTTGCCTGACTCACAGCAACACCTTTCCGCTTTTGAGATACCTGGTGCTTGAAATGAGTAACTTAACTAACTGAATTCAAAAGATATTTGACTTTTTAAATGTGTTTCTTGGAGAAGGACAAAGTGGGGGCTTTCTCTGGTTAATTAATTAGTGATTCATTAAGTTTAATGGGGTGATTGAGCCCTCTACAATTCCAGGTGATGGCTTTCCAGCATATAGACATTTTAAATTAAGCTTTAGTTGTTCTAACTTCCTTTTCACAGGAAATAAATTAAAAAATATAAATTAAAATTTGAAAGTATTTTTTATTTAGTAGGTTAAGGTTTTATTGACATGATTCACTCATTAATTCATTTACTAAAGATTCCTTATATATCTAAAATTATCAAACAAACACAGTTAAGAGTTCTGCTTTCTAATACCTGTACGAGATGAAATTTTCTGTTGGTTTCTGTAACTATAGAGATGGAATATAAATACAGTGTTTTAAATGTTAACTCTTAATCTCCTAATCCTTATAACTGAAACCACTATACTACTATCTATTACCTATCTATTTCCTATTAACTTGTACGCTTATAATTAGGGTAGGTAACTCAGGGCCCTAAAATCTATAGGGTTCAGGGAGTGTGTCTGGTATTCTCCCTGGCCTGGGACCAGTATTACTAAGTGGAGAGGTAATAAAAAAATTGATTTGCTTTGGATCCCCCCCCCCATTCCTCCAGAATCTCTTTTAAGGCCTCTAATGTTTTTGTAACTAATTCCCTTTATAAGGCTTACTTTTCATAAAGGCGCTCCCAAAAAAGAATTATTAAAGTTTTTATTACAGAAGTATAAGTTTCTAATGTCTGTATTAAAAAGGTTATTTTAGAAAGAAGTGCAACCAGGTCTGAAATTCTTGGTGTTAGCAGGATTCTTAGCATTGATCTTCAGTTCCCATGCATCAGCTTCTTCTGAGTTATGCTTGCTCCCCTTTCAAAATATCGTTCTCCTCTTCTTTTAAACGGAGCTTCAATGCGCACAAGAGCTTTTTTCTCAGTTGTTAAGTCAATTGCCTGGTATACAATTCCTTCACGAGAGACAATGATTTTTGAAGAGGGGCTCCATTTAAATTTGATGCCTGCCTCTACCAGTGTTGTCATAATTGGAAGAGAGTTCTTAATTTTTCTAGTGTATCTAGAGGAAGATCTATGAGGATTAGACCTTTTTTCCCTTCACAAGTCAGGGTTCCTTTAAGTCTTGCCTTCTTTAAAATTCTCTCTCTGGTTCTTAAGTATAAAAATTGAACCAGGACATCGCACAGGCAGTTAGGGTGAGCTGTGGCCAGTGGACCTACTTGAAAGGCTTTCACAACAACAGGGGCTACTCCCTCCTCCAACTTTAGCACCTCTCCCAGCCATTTTGATATAAATATTACTAAGTCTGTATTTCCTTTTGCATGTTCAGGAATCCCTCTCATTGTAAGGTTATTTTGTCTTGATTTAGCTATCTAAGGGCCAAGCTACAAGTGACAAATGACACTTGAACGGCAAGTGGATTGAGCGGAGGGCAAGTGAACAGGGAGAAATACACTTGCCATTCAAGTGTCATTCGTCATTTGTAGCTTGGCCCTAAATCTATCTGATTTAGCTATCTAAATCAAGAGGCTGCCATCTTTTCTGCCATAGCCTCCTCGTTTGTTTGAAGAGATTTGATTTCTTCCTGAAGAGTCATTCCCAATCCCAGCCCAGTTTCTGCAGATTGAGCAGCTTCCTTCAGGGTGTCTGTTAATTCTTTTATTTGAAAGTGGATGGGTGTTAAGAATTCCATGACTTTTTGTGTAAAGAAGTTTTGCAAGTCCTCTTTAAGGCTGACATTGTCTCTTTTAGTGATAGAAGCCTTGCCAGGTTTAGTGGGCTTTTCTCTGACTGCCATTTTAACTCCAGAGCTGGCCTGCATCTCTAGGGCTGTTGCAAGCTCTCCCATTGTTATAAAAGCCTCCAACGATCCCAAGTTTTTTTGTAGCTGACTTACTTTTAGTTGATGATTTACCCATTTCTGGTGAGTTTTTTTGAGAGCATGGGAGTGTAGTTTTTGTTTGCGGAGGAGGAAAGTTTCAGGGAGCTTTACAAACTCTCATCTGCCATATTCTAACATCGCTCTGCCCCCCCCAATTAGGTTTAGCACTATGTTAAGATGCAGATTTGAACACTTGACTACATTGCAACTTTGTGTGAGCCGGAGCAGCCGTTTATCCTTTGCAGACTTGGAGACTAGGAGAAAGAAAGTTGCATCAGAAATGAGCCAGGAAAGAACAGTGATGTAAAACTTCCAAAAAAATTTGAAGTCATAGAACAAGCCACCTCCTCACAATTTTTAAACACCTCCCAGGCCTTCACATGTCTGGGAAGGAAATGATGGCAAAACTACAAGGGACCTGTGGCCACTTACACCATCTAAAAAGCAGGTGTAGTTCTTTAAAAAGTGCCACAGGACCCTGATCTGGCATGGTGCCCTCAGGAGCTCTTGTTCACCCCTGCACCTTTTCAGATGCCTAACCCCCCCTCCATTGCTGTTTCAGCATCCAGAAAGCTGTGGAGGGGCAGGGAAAAGAGCTCCTGGAGCTGCCATGCACAAGTTCCAGATTGTAGCCCTGTGGCCATTTTTAAAGGGCAGCTGTTTTTAAAATGATGTTACTGGCCACAGGATGGACCCGTGGCCAGGGCAGTTTGGCCCTGAAAGCTCAACTCTTCCCCTGCCAGTAGCTGCTGGCTCTAAAACCTTTCCCCTTCAGCTGCTTATATTTCTGTCAATGTTCCAGACCTGTGAAGGAGCCGATAGCAGAGGAACAACCCTGGTTGGCGTGGCTCCCAGCCTCATAGCTCCTAGTAGCAAGCCAGCAGGGCCCGCGTAGCATCACTGCACCTCCTGTGACCCGGACTGTAAACAGTAAACAGTGCTGGACTGTGAGGAATGTCAGGATGCCGTCAGAAGAATGGGGATCACCAGGAAGGGTTCGGGCTTTAAAGGGCGAGAAGTCAGCAAAAGGAGAAGGGAGCAAAAGCAGAGGTTCTACCTGCGGTGACAGTGTAGGGGCCAGTGAAAGGAAGGCACAGCCAAGCCAGATGATGCCAGGGGCTGAGGACCCAGGAGTAAGCTCAGCGGCAATAACCAGAAAGAAGCAGTAGCCAGAAGAGTTTTAGGTGGCACACCTGTCTCTGTCTCTGAGCTGGCTCCTCAGGCTGGGAAAGCAAGGAAATGGCCTCTTTGCTGTCTGGCCATAGCCCCAGGGCCTAGGAGAGAGCTAGGTAGAGAAACAGACCTTCACTCTGAAGGACTCCATATGACGGCAACACTTGGTGACTTGGAAGATGAATGGCTTGGGCCTGGTTCTGAGACCTTGGGAAATTGTCACAAACAGATGTCTGTGATCATTTGGAAGTACACAGCACTGTCACTGTCTAACTCACCTAAACTCTTTTCTTTCAGTCTTGCACATTACGTTATTCTGTTAATATGCTCAGCAGTGAAACAAAATCTGGAATTCTTTAGGAAAAGATTGCCAAACATCTATTCTTTTTAAAGCAAAAGACTGTACTCTTAATTGAGGACCTTAAGATTTTTAGGGTATCATATGTATCTATTTTCCTAGACAACTAGAAAGCACGAGTTTTCTAAACTTTGCTCCATAAGGGAAATGTTACAATGTTTTGTAATTTTTAAAGTGAGACAGTATTTTCAGGTTTGCTCTGAGGATATGAATGGAGCAGTACATTTTACGTTTTAAGAGCAGCTATATAGTTCTGTATTGTTATATTTCCATGCAGTTTTAAAATTGAAAACTAGTTGTTGTGTTCAGTTAAATTCTGAATGTCTAATTCAGTTGAATGTTTTAAATTATCTCTGTGGAATCCAGATTCAAGGTATATGAAGTATGCCTTAAAGCATCTTTTTGTGCAAACTGATACAGTATTATTTGTTAGAAACAAAAAGTATTCTAGACATACTTAGGTTAAGGAGTAAATTTATTACATTATCCTGATAGATATGGAAGCAAAGTAATAGATTTTTTTCTGTATGAGGCATTGAAATAATAATTTGTTTTCAAAGTGATGGGTGAATATAATATATGGGAGTTAAATGATAATTCTTTCACTCTTGTCAAACTAGGAAAAAAGACAACCTGTAGTTTTTCTTACAAGTCTAGGAGCTAGAGGGTAGGATAACTAGGCCAGAGCCCAATAAATTATTTCCTTTTTCCACTTCCCTTTTGAAACTAGACATAAAGGAAGGCTCTTTGAGAGACAGTTCCTAGAATTGAGCCCTGTCTCACCTATAATCATTTCACAGTTTACCTCAGCTGTGACAGTACATCTGTTGGGTTAGTCAACTCCTAGAGCCTGATAGATCCTATGAGATTCCAAGCAGTACTGGGGGATCTAAATAGCCTAAAAAGTGACTCAGCCAACAATAAATAAGGTCACTCCTTGATGTCCTCTGCCTCCCTCAAATAAAGTTTGAACGTTTTGGTATACACGTGAGTTAAGCATATTCAATAAAAGGTTTGGCAGAAACCTACAGTGACCGTGGTGGGAAATTCCAACCAAATGTGATAGAGCACGTGGTAGAGCCCATTAGGTAATTGACAACTCCTAGGAGTCATTCTTCAAAAGTTAGTGGTTGGCATTTAGCTATGATGTTTTTCACAGTTCTCTACTGACAAAATATCCCTGCTCCAAATTAGATGCGAATTTAATCAGTGCACAGGTGGTAGTGGTATCTGAAGCACTGTTTAATTACAGTTGCATTATTTATTTTATTTATTTCAGTTTAATTTTCCTGATTGATTGTGACAAGTCCTTATAGTTTAGATCTGTGCCCTTCTTGACTTCCACAGTCCAGCAAGGGAGCACTGTGGCTGTTAATGCAAACACTTCAGTCTTCCTGCAGGATCTGTTATCTGTACACCTCTTTCTAGAATTGTTCCACAGCTATCTGAACTCAGGCTTTCTCAGTCGGCCTGCCGTGCTTGTGTCTCAGCCTCTCTGGAAAGAGTCAATTGAGCTTTTACTCTCAGATTGTGGAATTTCTCACCAATAACTGAAGACTTATAAAATGTTCAAATGAATAAAATGTTTTTGTGCTTAAGTTTGAATTTGAATGTGAACCAAATGAAAGGTTTTTCTTCATAAGGAAGAGGCTTGGATTAGTAATGATATAAAACACAGACACAAAAATTGCAATGTCCAAGAGCAGGTAAGATTAATTCTACTATTCTTTCTTAGTCAGAAACTTTCTTGATTTTATAAAAAAATATGTAAGAAAGACAACTTCAAGAATTAAGCCTTTTGAGGGGGGAGAGTTCAGATGATTTCAGAACTGAAGAAATATACCTTGTAAGAAATGCTATGATTTAGTTAACAGTGTATTTTAGAACACCACTATAGTGTGTCTTAAATAAAACTTTCTTCTACAGTTTTTGGCTGTTTGTTTACTAAAGCTTTGATTTTACTTAAGTCTCAAATTTAATCAAACTTCCAAATAAATGTACAGATAATCTGACTTCATGAATATTTAGAACTCTCACTCTCTTCTGTTGCACACTGGTAAGATACCAATGTATGCTTTTCATTTTTCTCTTTACTTTCTTCTAATTCCCATAGCATAACTGTTTCTGTCTGGAATCCACAACACATGTCCCAGTCATGAGGTTACAAACCTGACATTGCAGCCTCAGCAGAGGTTATCTCTTTTAAGATTTCCTAACATTTCCCTTTGCCACATCCAGTTTGGTAGCTGGGTTTCTTTCTATAGGAAAGTGATGGAGTCACTCCCTCCCCCTTTTAATGTTCTTTATAAAAATAGAAAACTATTAAACTTCTAGCCAGAAAGCCAGATGGGCTAGTGGCATCCTCCAAAATAGACAGTAGTTCCTGCTGAGCTGTTTTCTCTTCCTTGCCCATCCGTATTTTTTTAAAAGAACCATTGGGCATTCTGCTGTTTTCTGATCAGCTGTGTAAATAACAATGTTACTACTTGAATAGCTAATTGTTTAAGATTTGAGCCTGTGTATATATAAAGTATAATTTATACACAAACAAAAGAATTTTGTTACATGAAAAATGCTAGACAACTTTTAGATGTTAACCTTAAACGACTTCTCACTTACAACCATGAATCAGCTAGCAGCGTCACCAGCACAGGGACCAGACCCTGCAACAGACCCAGATGCCAGCTCTGCCCTCATATCTACCCAGGAAATACAGTTACAGGACCCAATGGCATGAACTACACTATCTCTGGCTCTTACAGCTGCTCATCCTCCAACGTGATATATGCCCTCATGTGCCAACGATGTCCATCTGCTCTGTACATTGGACAAACCAGCCAACCTCTGCGCAAACGAATAAATGGACACAAATCTGACATTAAAAATGGCAACATCCAGAAACCAGTGGGAGAACAATTCAATCTATCAGAACATTCCATCAAGGACTTAGAGGTTACTGTAGTTCAACAGAAACTTTTCAAAAACAGAATCCAATGGGAAGCTGCTGAATTAGAATTCATATATAAATTTGACTTGGATTGAATAGAGACTATGAATGGTTATCTCATTATCAGAAGTAACTGATTTCATTATCAGAAGCAAACTAATCCCATTATCAGAAGCTACTGATTGCATCTACTCCCCCCTCCCCTCTCCACCTATATATCTGACCAGTTTCTTCTTACCCTCCGTGCATTTGACAAAAAGAACTGTGATTCTCAAAAGCTTATGCTACGGTCAAGTTGGTTAGTTTTAAAGGTGCTACTGGACTCTTTTCTATTTTAGATGTCCTATCTAGGAGGAAATAAAATTCTGTGCTGCTCCTGAATTATCATTTATGAACCATTATTTAAATAAATCATAGTTGCCTCAACCTGCCACCTAAAAAATAATTGAATGTAAGAACAAGTATGTTAACTTTAAAAATTCTGAGCGGAGTGCATGCAAGTGTGGGCAGGAGACCTTACATCTAGCTTAGGCCTTATTTCTGAGTCTTCCAATAATCATACATAGAGTGGGCTTAATTTCAGGCATCCCTTTATGTTTTTAAATATTTGTGAACCTCAGATTTCCTGAAGGCCAGTATTTTTCCAAGAACACTAGGTCAAGGCAACTGTATCTGCATTTGAGGGAAACTTTTATGACTTGCTCTGTCTGGCAATTTGGCCTTAGCTCCTCAGAGCTTGGGAGCTAAGCAATATCAGCCAAAGTCAGTAGTAGGATGGGATACTGGCAAGGAAGATGTGTTGCTATAGGAAAGAAGGCAATGGCAACCACCTATGCTCATCTCTTGTCTTGAAGACTCCATGGTTGGGGCTGCCATGGGTCAGTTGTAACTTGATGGAATGTCCTTCTTCTATCTCTAGGCCTCATCAGACAGGATGGTGTATTTATCCAAAGCAATTGTCCAAACAATTCTGAAGGCTCATTTTAAAACAAACAAACATCATTCCCCCCCCCCCCGAGAATGCAGTTCTATTCTCTGTAGGGAAAAGTTGTAACATTGGGATTTGTTTTAGTGTGTGTGTGTGTGTGTGTATTTCACTTTTGATGAATGGAAGCTGAATGTGTAAATGGTGTTATAAAAATCTTTACATTTGCCCTCCCCAGTTTGGAATGAAGAGGCAGACACAAATGTTGGGAATTAAAGGGCCGCTTTATTAAAATTATAACAACATATCTGCCAACACATCAAGGGCCTAACTAGCAGTACAGGTAAGGCCCTGGGGTCACTCCTGGACCTCCGCTCTGACCTCTGTGGGCGATCCACCATCTGCCCTGGGGGCGAGCCATCCATCATATGGCTGTGACCCAGCCAGCCTGGCAAAGTGGTTCACCCCCTTAAAGCGCCCCCCCAGCTGTAAAGCTGCAGGTGGGGACTGGCTTGTCCAGGGGTTCCCCACCAGGGTGTCTGACCTTACAACTGGGCCATACAGCAGCCAGCTGCTCCTGACAGACCTCAATTCCCCACCAATTGGGATATACCAAGGGTGGTCACTGGCCCACTCATTTCCCCCAACGTCTAACCTTCTACCGCTAAGGCCAAGCTTCTGCTTAGGCCTTTACATTCCACAGGTGGCATAAAGCCATCCGAGCTCTTGTCACATTACCTCCAAATTGTTGTTCCTTCAATCCCCTCAGTAAAGGTCAGCAAATGCAGCCCTGCTTTGCAGATGGGGGAGGGGGCAACTCCCCTTTCCCAATACTATGTAGAGGGCTCTAGGGCCTCTGCCCATCCCTTCAACCAGTTCCAAGCTCCTTTCACACAACATACGGGAAGCCTTGGACAAAACTCAAACCAGGGCCAAAGCTTCTTGCACACACCCAGCGGGGAAGCCATGGGCCCAAAACAACAAACTCCAACTTCCCACAACCACAGGCAGGGAAGTGTTGCGCACCCAGGCACACAGGCAGTGAGCCCAAAACAAAACCTCCAAGCTTCTTGCACATACCTGGTGGGGAAGCCTTGGAGCAAGTACACGCGGGGATCCCAAACTTTTTGCACATACTCGGCAGGGAAGCCTTGGGCCCAACCACAAATTCCAACTTCCTGCACCACAAGCAAGGAAGTCTTGCACACCCGGGCACAAGGCCATGGGCCCCAAACAAAACAAGTTTCAAGTGTCTTGCACACACCTGGCAGGGAAGCCTTGGATTTCAGCACACCCATGGCACAGAGCCTTGGGTCTGCGCTCCCTCGGCCAACTCCACATCACCTTCCTGGACAGCACCTCCCAGAACTGGCTCAGATGCCACCTCACCTCCCCTTGCACCAGACGCTCCACCTGAGCTAGATGGACCCTCAAGGGCAGTAAGGCGAGATAAAACATCACGTTTAAAAGTGGCCTCTTCCTCTTTGCCCCCACTGAGGCAGAACTTTACATTCGCTTCACCTGTTTTAATGCTGCCAAGCATGCTAAGATTTCATGCCAGATCAGTCCTGAATCATCCTCGTTTGACGATTTATTTATTTTTATTAATTTATTTTCAATTTATATTCCCCCTTTCCCACACCAGCAGGCTCAGGGCAGATTACAAACACATACAAATTAAAATACATAAAATCATTAATGTAAGTTAACAACCATAAAAACATCCAGAATTATACCATTTAAAATACATATAAACATGAACATAGCAGCACAAAAATCCAACTGACCCAGCCTTAATCATCTCCATAGCATCTTAACAGTAAAGGAGATGATAGGGCTACTAGAGGACACCTGGAAATAGGCTTCTTAGCTGGTTGTTTGCCCTTGGAGGGCTGAGCTCCATTCTTGGGGGGCATCACTAGCTTAATAATGTAACTAGTCAGCAATAATAACTGTACTTATATACCATTCTTCTGGACAGGTTAGTGCCACCCCGAGCGGTGATATAAATCTAATGGTTCTGGGCCGTATAGGGGTAAAAGCTGCCAGGCAGTTGTTGCCTGAATTGAGCCAGCCCCACACATAAGGGGCCCTGGGATCCCTAAAATGGCCGCTAATACTGCCAAATGGCTGCTTGCCTAAATGCCAGATGGCCTCCAGGAACCCTAAAATGGCCACCAGCAAATGGCAAAACAGTTGCTGACCTTGACAAAATGGGATGGGCTATTTCCTGTACTGTGGCCACCCCCAAAATGGCCTCCAGGCTTTCAACCCAATTACCAATGCTCAGAAACCAGGCCCCACTGGGGGCAGTAGCCCCTCAGCTGAATGAGGCCCTTACTAATATGCGGAAAAAGAGGGAGGGAGGGGGCAACAAGCCCATCACCAGCCTGCCTTTAATATGCCCAGCAAGTAAGGGGAGGGGCCCCCTACCCAGTCACACACTCAATGGGCAGAGAAGGGAAGGTAAAGGCCCTGAATCCCCCACCCAATAAATACCTGAGGGGGGGGGGAAATACCACCCCACCTGCTGCTAATTAATATTGAGGGAAGGGCAGTAAAACCCCATTGGCTGTTCAAGCCAGCACCAAATTAATGAAGAGGGAATGAGGAGGGAAAGGGCTGTAAAACCTCTTCGGCTGTTCAAGCCAGCACAAAATTAATGAGGAGAGAAAGGGCAGGAAAGCCCACTGCCTATTTAAGCCAGCACAAAGCTCTCCCAGCAACCCCAAAGCTCCCTCTCCCAGACATGCTGTGGGCAGTTGCTGCCACTTTGAGGAGACCCAGAAGGAAAACGCAGGTGCGGAGGCAGAAGATGCGGGTAGAAGGCGTGACGCTTCTTCGAAGACCCCATTTTCCTCCCTACCACTGGAGCATGGTCCATGCTGCCTCAACAAGACAGCCCTGGTGAATCTCCCTGCTGACGAAGCAGAAGCCGTGCTGCTTCCTGGAGGTGCCCCCACTCTCTTCCTCCCAGTTGCTGGAGCTGCCAGGCAAAAGCCTGAGCTCTGTATCAAGTGGTGGCAGGGGCTGCAAGCAGGGGACATGCTGCTTTCTGAAGGCGCCCTGCCGCTCCTCCTCCTAGCCGGAGCTGCAAGGCTGAAGCTCGAGCTCCGCATTAGGCATGCAGGCGGGAGCCACACTGCCTTTACAGGCTCACAAATGGAGCTGCAAGGTAGAAGCCCCAGTCTGAGTCCTTGTGCTGGGAGAGGGGCAACATGTGCATTTCCTCTCTAATGAAGCATGAGGTGCAACTGAGACACCGAGGAGCAGAGCAGCCTTATCAGGCCTCGGGCTCTGCCCCTCACAGTGTGCCTGGATAGCCGGGAAAGCGCCGCTGCCTCACCTTCCTTCAGGGAGGTAAATCACGGCCCCCAGCCACAGCGGCTGTTGCCGCCGGCTGGGGGTACCACATTAAACTATGAAGCAAGGTATTATGTTGAAGCTGTCATCAATTGATGCACAGGCATGAGTGAAGTGGCTTTAATTAGAGATGTAAATTTTTTGGAAATTTAGAATCCACTGGGGGGGAAAAATTTCTTAATACATATTTTAATATAGACATTTTTCAGGAAGAATTGAAGTATGTGCAAGACTTGCAGTTTTATCAAGCCTCTATTTAATGTACTGTTATAGTAACATAAAATGTACACTGAACTTTTGCATACAAAAATTACCAATTTCGCATGTTTATGAAATGTAATAGTATACGTATCTTAGTATTCTGCAAGAAAATTTTTTAATGTTGCCAATACTAAGATAGCTGCAACCTAATGCACCCTGTGCTACCTTACCATCTATATTTTAGGTTTTGCCATCTGAGAGAAGATAAAAAAATTTAAAGCTGAAAATAGAAAACACACATTTTGTATAGAAACAGTCTCATACAATCACAACAGCACCAGCAGCATATTTCAATATTAAGTTAAACTGTGGAAAACTGAATACACTGAACTAATCAATAGTTATTATTCATTTGAGTGTGTTAGCTCAAGAGCTGTATCAATAAAACAGTAAAATCATCACAATACATACAACCAATAAATATGAGCATGACATCTTAATAAATTACAGTTTTTAAATAACAACCATAATAACATTTCATTGTTGTTGTTGTTATGATTATTATCAGCATTTGAAAATGCAATAATAACATACTATGATTTAGAATATTGTTAGCATACATTGTAGCATATTAATTAGGGACAGCATCCAGTATGGTGCAGGGGTTAGAGTGTTGGACTGGGATCAGAGAGTCCCAGATTTGAATCCCCACTTAGCCATGAAAGCTTGCTCGGTGACCTTTGAGCAGACACATATGCTCAGCCTATCCTATCTCACAGGGTTGTTATGAGGATAAAATGAAGGAGAGGATAATGATGTGAGCTGGTTTGGGTCCTGTTGGGAGAGAAGAGCAGTGTATAAATGCAGTAAATAAATAAAAAACATGAGTCACACTTAAATGATAAACTTATAACTGAAAATACTAATATTGCCTCCAACTAGGAGGGTAATAAACTACACTAGTGGCCAAAATTGTGGAAACCTTTTGGAAAAAGTGCATTTTTGAGGTTTGATGGCTCACTACACCACTTTTTTTTGGAGTAATACCATAAAATTATATATCAATGGAAAGATAATTTAATCAAAAATGTAATGCAACAAAGTTTGTTAAATTATCTGTATTCTATCAAATGTTATAGCCAAATAACCAGGAAAAGGAAGCACAACTTGCTTAGGTTCACATGAAGTAGCTTTCCTTCATTTGAATGTAACCATTCAACGTAATACAATTAAAGGAATGGCACGAAGAGTTGACTGGTCACCCAGAAAGCAATGTAAAATAGTACTATTAAGTGAACAAGGCTACAGTTATGAAGAAATTAGAAGAAAAATTGGTGGAAACTTAACCAAAGGTGGCATTTCTAAATTTTTGAAGAGGTATAAGGCAACTCAGTCACTACAAAACCAGACTGGTAAAGGCAGGAAAAGGTGAACACAAGCAAGGGATGAAAAAAGAATTGAGAGACTGAGCCTAGGTGATGGAAGAAAATCATCGGGGTGTATACAGAATGAAATGGTGCAATTCAATATGAAGTTGAGTGCAAGGACTGTTCAGCGCAGTCTGGAGGAATTTGGTCTTAATGCTAGAATTCCACGAAAAAAACCATTGTTATCTCTCAAACAAAGGTTGAAAAGATTAAACTGGGCTAAAACCCATGTTAACTGGACAGCGGAACAATGGGACAGTGTTATTTGGAGTGATGAGACCCAAATCTCCCTGTTTGGTAGTGATGGCATAAAATACGTGAGAAGAAGAATCGGAGAAGATTTGCATCCTGATTGCATTACACCTACCGTGAAACACTCAGTTAGTGTTATGATATGGGGTTTTATGACATCAAAAGGTGTGGGCAGAATTTGCGTGATAAATGGCAATATAAATGCCCCCAAATACATAAATGAAATACTTGAGCCCAAACTGAAGCCTTCCACACGTGATCTTTTCCAAGATAATGAAGCATTTATATTTCAACAAGATTCAGCTCCATGTCATGTTGCTGCTGTGTGCAAAAAGTGATTTCAAGATAATCATATTCCACTGTTGGAATGGCCTGGGAATAGCCCAGACCTTAACCCCATCAAAAATCTATGGAGCCAACTGAAGCAACCCAGTAATAAAATGCAATTAATAGAAGCAATAACTCGTGGTTTCACATTATAACAGCTGCAGAACTAAACAACTTGGTTGACTCCATGGGAAGGCGTTGTAAGGCCATAATTAAAGCAAAAGGTTACCCAACTAAGTATTAACACGGTGAGAATTGTTGTATAACTCATTTTTTCTGTTTCAATTTTCTTCTTTATAACTACTGTTCTAAAAAAATTTCCTTCATAAAAGTTACTGCATTACGTTCTTGATTAAATTATCTTTCCATTGATAAATAATTTTATGGTATTACTCCCAAAAAAAGTGCTGTTATGAGCCATCAAACCTCAAAAATACACTTTTCCGAAAAGGTTTCCACAATTTTGGCCACTAGTGTACTTGTTCCCCAGTGTGAGGTTGGCTGTGTCACAGTCCTTTGTGGAATAGCTGTGAAGTAGAGATGGACATGAACCAAAATACGAACCAAACTTCATAACAAACCAGGCTGGTTCATGGTTCGCGAGCCAGCGGTTCATTAGAGCCCATTTCTGATGAACCACCATGAACTTTAGGGTGGTTCGTTTGGTTCGTTCTTTGGTTCGTCACTGCAGAGAGCCTGGTGCTAATCAATCAGTTTCCTAGGTAACGGGGGTTGGGCTTTCTGTAGACCTTATGCTGACCTGGAAGTGACCTTCTGCTGACCTGGAAGTGATAATTTGCTGGCCTGGAAGTGATGTTTTTACAAACCAAACCAGTTCGTGAAAGTTTTTGGTTCGTGAAACATGATGAATCACAAACCGCATGGTTCGTTTTCTTCCTGGTTCGTGCCCAGCTCTACTGTGAAGATTGACCACAGAAGGACAGCAGATTCAAGGTCTTCTAGCCTTCTAGCCTTTCTACCATTTTCCAGCATCCCACCAAAGATGAACAAGAGCAAGGAAAGAGTTATATAATACGAATTTCTTTTCCTTTTTCTCTCTATTCTGTATCTCTTATTTCTTAGTAAAAAATAAAAACTTATTATAAAAAAAAAGAAGAGCAAGGAAAGCAGCAGTCTGCTCCTGACGTGAAAATGGAAATACCTTCTGAGTGCAGAAATGCATTTTGGGTTTGAGTGTTGTGTATGGCTACACAGTATACATGGGCATTAGTAATACAGATTGTTTAATATATCATTTTTATATTAATGCTTTGAGTGAGTAAAACTTGGCCTTAAAATTATTTCACTCATTCTAAAAGAGTTTTTTTTCAGTGCTCCCCAAAAATATTCATTTTTCATGTTAGGAAAATTCCTCTTTTGATACTGAGTAACTGTATTTGCCTCTTCCTGGATCCTTGGGCCCATGAGTTCTCTCACTCCATAGCCTATCATTCGTCATTACGTAGGAAGGCGAAAGTACCTTCCTTTGCATTGGTTTCTGAATTACTGATCAGGAGCATAAAACAGTAACTGTTATAGCGAAAAATGTCATTTGGGTACGTGATATGTGTGTAACCCCTAGAGTCTCAAGGGCCAGGTTCAGTGTCTAGAGATATGTTTACAAATTCAAAATGTTAATCAAATTTATTTAAATATAACAGAATACAACTATGAAATCATTCCCAAAGTTATCAATATTGGATTAGTAACTAGTGACCCCAGAGCAGAGTCCTACTCACAATCCACTTGGTAGAGTGTGCAGACAGTTCTGTGGGTTTGGCCAAAGGCTATGCCTGGAACAGCATCCCAAATGTCCAGACGGCCTTGCAACTTGTTTGTTGCACTAGGAGCAGTTCCCCTTTCCTCCTGGCAAGACAAATTGGGTCAGCTCTGTACTAGGGTGCTGGTCTAAAGCACCCTCGTTCAGCTGCTAGCAGTTCCTGCTCTTTGCTCTTCCTTGCTTCTTCAGCTCTTCCCAGCTACTGCTGTTCTTTCAGGGAGAAGGATTCAACTCTTCCCAGCTAGCAGTTTCAGCTGTATGACCTCCTCAGATCCAAAGCTTGGAAACAAGCTTTGCCTTCCAAAGAGCAGTAGCTTCAGCACTCCTCTCTCCCTTCCAGTCTTTTCAGCTAGCCTAGTCCTGCGTTATACCACATCTCCTAGTCATGGCAACCTTTTTAAACACATGCTCTATGAACCTTTGCTGAACATGCAAATTAATACAAACCTAGGTACACCTCAGTTATCTACTAGTCCTGTCTACTAGTCTGGTCTATCCGTGTATCTGCAGTCTATTAATCAGACCTAGGTCCTATGCCCCAGATCCTTTTTTCAGTACAGGCTTACATTCGTACCATGCAAAAATGAAATTCTCAGTTAATTGCTTCCAAATACTGTTACTGTCATTGTGCTTGTAGTGTTTCGAAACACTGCCTTCCCAAAAAAATGTGTGTACAGGAAAAGGAATTGTGAAGGTGTGTACAGGAAAAGGAATTTTGAAATTAAAACTGATTCTGAAAGATGGCAATGAACTCTATGGCTATTTGGTGAGATCAGAGGGATTGCAGTTCTCTGTGAAGTAGGAACAAGGTGTGTTCATGTTTCCTGTATAGTACAATCACACCCAAACGGGACAGCAGTAGTTCCTGTGTAGCCACTTCCTTACTTACTGGCACATTGCAAGCCCTTTTCCCTGCATGTGTGAAAAAACCTTTATAATCTTTTTGTTTTGTTTTTGTTTTATAGCTTGAAGAATCCCTTTTAAGCAGCTGTCTTGTTAGAAGGTACTCTGTAGACTTTATGGATCTGTGGTACTGAATGCCCTCAATGGATCCTTTGAAAGTGTTTTAAAGTGCGTAATTGGGGCACTTGAGCATAAAACTACAATTATACACTTGTGTGTTAATTTTTGTATACACTTATATGTGAGTTCAATACTGGCTGTAATGGAGAATGAAACCTTTTATTTTGAGTTTAAGTGCTTTTTTCAATTGCTTAACCAATTTATATATTAGAAGATCCTCAGAAAAGATGAATGACATTTACAAGCAACTGGGGAGGAAAGTGACTGCACATGGATGACTGGGATAATTAAAATTAATATTAGATTATTAAAAACAAGCAATTTCTCTATATAAATAAAGTTGCAGATACATGTTGAAATGATCTTTAAGCAAATGAACTTTCAGAGCATTTTTACAAACCTTTCTGCGTTTACAAAGGAAGCTGTACTGGTTTTTTGCATTTGAACAGTATTCCACAGTCACTGTTATTCCGTGTAACTTTGCCTTTGACTTGAAATGAGTTTATAATCCTCTCTATCCCAAAATATGGCTTCTATGTAAGATTTCCAATGAAGGCTTGTGGCAGAAAGTGGTAATGTGGGTCTAGACAAGTTGTCTTCATCAGTGCATTAATGTATCACCCCCATTTTTCTAGTCTGTAAGATCTGTCGTTTTTTAAGTTCTTATGTTTCTCCTTTTTGTATTCTATGTCATTCCCATTGGGACAGATCAGTTGTATGGTAGTGTGATCTGCTTATTGAACAGATCGAGAGTGCAAAAATTCCATATGACTTTTTAAAAATAGAATTACTTTGCATAAACCATTTTTATTTATTTCTTGGGTCTCAGTACATTGGAAGATCCCCCAAAACTTTAAAAGTAATTTTTCTTGTTTTTTGTGACCTTCAGGAGGAAACGGATGTGAGACATTATACCACAGTGTGTGTGACATAACATGTTGCCTATTTCGTTCCTGGGACAGTTGATGTTTGTTTCGAGAGATTTTAATTCTCATATGCAGCACTAACTGTGCAAATCTCCACATCCGTAGAAGCAGCACAATTCAGTCATGGTCTGTTCTTCTGCATTCAGGATGTATAAGGGCATCAATTTCAGTTCAGTAAGAATCAAAGTACAGGCACCTTCTTGGATAGCAGCTGTCATGGAAAGAATCTTATGTTTTGAGAGAAACAAGTCTTTCTGGGTTATTTCCCCTCATGAGCCATGGGACTTCAAGATCACACTACCATGTCATCTTGAGTGGGGGAGGGGGGCCCTTCCTTTTTCTTACACTGGCACACCCATTTTGTAGGGGCAAAATGTTAACTCTCCAGGTGCAGTCTGTCTGGCAAACCCAACATTCCCCAGATGGTGGCAGGGAATTTCTGGAAAGTGTATCTGAAATCAAAAGAGGGTTGGTGCGGGTATAGAACACATAGCTGGATGCAGAGAAACATAGGAATCTGTAATAATTGTAATCAGTAATGTGTATTTTCTGAAAAAAATTGGAATCTGGATGTTATAACCTAGATAGAGCATTATCAAATTTAACATGCCAAATTTAACATGTTTAGTAAATATACTTTAAAATTAACGTCATGTTCCACTAGGAAAAAATACTTGAACTGAAATAGTTGATTGGGGAAAGAAACAAAGCAAGTGTAGTTTAAATGATTATGTTAAAACAAGTTCAAATCTTTACAAGGACATTCCTTTTTATTGGAACAATCCTTATAGAAATCAAGCAGCATTGCACGTTTGTTCTTTATTTTATTTATGTTATTTGTAGTCCACATTTCTCATTGAGACTCAAGGCAGATTACACAGTGCAGTTCAATACACTGGGAAATTTAATAAACAAAATAATAAAGTATGTATTGCAGAAATTTGAAAAGAAACATAAATTTGAATATAGGAATATAGAGGAGAAACATTGCTGAAACAAAATATAAGTAATTTGATGTGACATATTAAATGATTCAGAAACTACTGAGTAGGAGCATATCTACCTCAGGAGACACTATCCTAAAATATAGTCTACAGACTCTACCTAAGCATATCTCCAAGCCATTTCCTTATTGCCTGAGTAAATAGCCCTCCTGAAAAACTCAAATTTTGCATAGCTTGCAGAAGGTGAAGAGAATAGGAGCTTTCCTGATCTCTTCAGGCAGACCATTCTATAAGGTGGGGGCTGCTACAGAGAATACATGTATGCA
Organism: Eublepharis macularius; assembly: GCF_028583425.1. NCBI lineage: Eukaryota > Metazoa > Chordata > Lepidosauria > Squamata > Eublepharidae > Eublepharis > Eublepharis macularius. Next base: position 133,626,758 of record NC_072790.1, read on the forward strand.
GATAGCTGTTGATTTTGCTCATTTGCAAGGTGGTATTTGCAGAAGGCTCTGTTCAATTGAGTGAAGCTGCCATGGTAGAGCCTAGGGAGAGAGGAAGTCCTGTAGGTATCAGAGGCCAAGGCCGTGGAGGGCTTTGTAATTAATAGCTAAAACCTTGAATTGAGCCTGGTAATTGATGGGTAGCCAATGGAGTTACTGTGGAATAGGAGTCATTTGCATGCTTTGCCAAATTCCTGATAAGAATCGAGCTGCAGCGTTCTGTACCAGCAGGAGTCTCTGAGTTGTCCTTGAAAGAAAACCTATGTAGTCTGTTATGGTAATCTGGTCTCAGTGGTACTATGGTATGAATCTTATCTCATATTGTTTAAATTTAAGGAAAATACCAAAGGTACTAAAAACTGTTGCAATACTAGTTTTAGCAAACCCAAAGAATGGAAAATGCTGCGATTGTTCACTCCTCTATGTCAACAGAATTTAGCTCATGTCATGGAAGGCATTGGGACACCTTGGTTTCACTGTCATGCTCTGAGGTATCACTCACATTACTTGTTACTACTACGTCAGACTAGGAAAGTTTATTCAAGGGGTCACAGGACTCAGGTGGTCTAATAGCCATGCAAGTTGGGAGCCTTCAGTTGGGTGGGAGAAGGAGGCAGAAATTGTTCCCTCCTGCCTCTAATGAGTGGTTCTCTGCTGGCAGAAGGGAATGAATTTGCTTTCTCTTCCTGCAGTCTTCTGGCCTGCATGGTTATTAGCTCACATCACACAAACCCCACAGTCAGGGGAAAGTACTTTCCTGGTGTTGGAAAGGATTGCTGGGGAAAGAGCTGCAAACCACATATTGATGGATAGTGAGATCTAGTTTGTTTTCTGTTGGCATAAGGGTATTTACAGTGGATGGGGAGTTTATTTTCCCCTCATACTGCAGACTCCTGCATTGTTCCCAGCACTGATGAGTTGTGGGCTTTGAACCCTGGAAGCAGCATTTGGAGGTGTTGTGGTGAGGATAGGTGGGATTATCTGTTCTGCAAATGGAACTCCATGTTTAGATGGTTGGCTCCATCAGATTATATTAACAAAAACTGTTATATTTACAATGAATCTGGATTCCTACTTTCTAATACAGAGGGTGTAATCAGATTTTTGCAGTTATCTTCAGGAACTGGGATTCCAAATAATGGAGTGGTTTTAATCTTTTTACGTGATAAATCACTATCATTTAGTTTTAATTATATAAACACATTACTTACTTAATTTATTTTTATTTTCTTTATACCCTACTTTCTCCCTAGTGGCCACCCAAGGTGTCTTACATAATTCTCCTTTTCTCCATTTATTCTCACAACAACCCTTTGAGGTAGTTTAAGCTGAGTGTGTGTGATTCAGCAAGTTTCCATTACAGAGTGGGGAATTAAATCTGCCTCTCTTAGATCTTAGTCCAGTGCTCTAACTTCTACACAATGCTGCCTCTCATTCTATTTTAGATAAATAGCATTCATGTATTGCCATAAACCAAATATGACTTGAGGGCACTCTGCACCACCATGTGTAGTATTGTCCACTTTTATTATTTTAACATTCTGGAAGTCTTTGGATTATCTGTAAACCCCAAGATTTTCTGTTTTCATCATTATGTATTTCCCATCTCAACAAAGACCAAATTAAGGAAATTTATCAGCCACTAAAACCCATCTAATCATTTATTCAGGGGTCATTTCATAGAAAAAGAGCTGCAGGAAATCATTAGCATACCTCATTAGCATATGCCACACCCCTTGATCGGGCCAAAATGGCCAGGATTCAGCTGCTGCCAGACGGGGGTGTGTTCCCGCATCTGGCAGTGGCACGATCAGGGCCATTTTGGTCCCAATCCGGGCCAAAACGGGCCCAAAATGGCTCAAAATGGACATTTTGGGCACATTTTGGCCTGGATTGGGCCCGAAACGGCCCAGATTGGGTCAGTGCCAGGCAGGGGAGGGGTCCCCCACCAGGCACCTACCCAATCCTGGCAGTTTTGGCCCTGGCCCCAGCCTGAAACGGGCCCCAAATGGCCAAAAATGGTCATTTGGGGACCGTTTGGGCCTGGATCAGGGCCAAATCAGCCCAGACCAGGTCAGTGCTGGGCAGGAGAGGGTTCCCCTGCCTGGCACAGACCCGATCCTGGCCATTCCAGCCTTAATCCCAGCAGAAATGGGCCTTAAATGTCCAAAATGGCCATGTTGGGACCGGATCAGGGCCGGTATGGCTGGAACTGGGTCGTGCCAGGCAGGGGAACCCTCCCCTGCTCTGCACTGATTTAATCTGGGCTGTTTCGGGCCCAATCCCGGTGGAAATGGGCCCAAAACAGCCCCAAATGGCCATTTGGGTCAAGTTGGGCCAGGATCGGGGTCTAAATGGCCAGGACTGGGTCGGTGCCAGGCAGAGGAGGCTTCCCGCACCCAGCACTAACCTGATCTGGGCTGATTCAGCCCCAATCTGGGCCGTTTCGGTCCCGATCTAGGCCGAAATGTGCCCCAAATGGCCAAAAATAGCCATTTTGTGCCCGTTTTGGCCTGGATCAGGGCCAAAATGGTTGGGATTGCATTGGTGCGGGGCATGGGAGGGTTCCCTCGCCCGGCACCGACTCGATCCAGGCCATTTCAGCCCCAATCTGGGCCGTTCGTTCCCAATCGAGGCCTAAATGGCCCAAAATGTCCAAAAGTCAGGTAGGCGGGGCCACTTGAGTTGGGGGAACTGCCAGAACAGTGTTCCAGTGCGTTTTCCCTGGAAATGAGCCCTGCATTTATTTATACGTACAAGTTAGCCATTTTGTAGGTTTTGTTCAACATTACTTAAGTAGTTGCCTATTTGTATTGGGTGATGAGTGGATACTTGTCTGCATATCAGTGTTTTTATTGACATATTAGATTTGTGGTATTGGAATGTTACCAGAAATAGTCAAAAAGGAAGATCCAACTTAACTTTGTAGGCAAGGAATCAACCATATTTTTACCATCAATATATCTAATTTTCAACATGGTCAAATCTGTGGATACTTAAATCTGGATATTAGAGCGATGAATAGACTAGACAGATCATTCTACAAACTTGGAAAAAAAACAAGTTGTCAGAAAAATCTGAAATCTTAAAAAAAACATTGGGGGAGTGAGACCTCCAAAATAATAAAAAACGTGACTGTGTAGAAAGAAACAGAAACAAATGCCCTCAGTGACCATTGATAGGCAACCACTACAGTATTGCAAATGTTCAAGGATTGGTTTCTTTCAGTAAAAACCTGGGGGGCAGGGACAGAGCCCTTTCCAAGGTTGTCATTGCCTTTTAGGGAAGAATCATCAGGGTCCAGCTTAGCAGGAACTACTGGGCAACTTCCTACTATGTAACTTGCATGACTCACCCATGCTCAGCTGCTTTCTACTGTTCAAAAGCAGCCACCTCATGAAAGCCAATGTCTTTGAATTAATATATTACTCCCTGAACTGAACATCTAGAGAACATTTCTGAACAATAGAAATGAATGATTTTACTACCAGGCAAGATAAAAAAGTGTACATGTGATCTATCCGTATTAATCTATGCAGTGATAAATTATTTATAAAATATTTCAACATATAGCTTGTATGCTGTTAAGTTTCAGGGGAAGGAAAGAAAAGAAAGCCAATATGGTGTAGTGGTAGGCTTTTAGGGTAGGATCTGGGAGACCCAGGTTCAAATCCCTGTTCTGCCATGTAAGCTCACTGAGTGACCTTGGCTGAATCCACACGCCCTCGGAGCGTCCTGATGTTGCACTAAACGTTTGCTAAACACCTGGAAGTATAGCATCTTTCTAGCGCGATTCAGAAATCGCGCTAGAAAGACGCTATAATTCCAGGTATTTAGCGAACATTTAGCACAACGCCAGGATGCTCCGAGGGCGTGTGGATTCAGCCCTTGTATCATTTACACACTCACAACCTAACTTTTCTCTCAGAGAGTTGTGCAGATAAAACGTAGGAGAGGAAAATGATGTAAGTTGTTTTAGGTACTGATTGTGGAGAAAGGTGGAGTATAAATGAAGTAAATAATAAATATAGCTGAAGATGGACAGATAAAGTAGTTGTTAGGTAGTTTTTTTGGTAGGTCATTTGGTGGGTGGAAAGGAGAGAAGCAGTGAAAGGTGAGGAAATGGGGGTTGCTGGAAAGAGGGAAAGAGGCAATAGGGGGGGAGGGGGATAGAGGGGAAAGTGAGGTGCCCCCTGCAAGTCCTTGTGAGTTTTCCGCTGCACAGCTGGTCTTGGTCTGGTGGCCACCACCATGCAGAATTTTCCCAAGCAGAGGCTGCCAGAGTGAGAGAAGGGTGGTGGGAGAGATAAAGGCAGATTGGCTGATGGGTGGGAAGGAGAGTAGGGGCTTTCAGGAAAGCAAGAGGAAATAGCAGGAGGGAAAGAAAATGTGATTTTATTTATTTATTTATTTACTTAAATTTATAGTCCGCCCTCCCCTACCAAGTGGGCTTTCTGTAAGTCATTGCGGATCCTGCACTTCTATGTCTCTATTTGTATGAGCTTCTGTGTTCATCTGCATTCACTTTCTATCAGAAAAGAAAAGAATTTATAATAACATAGATCTACTATTTGTGACAGACAAGTTTTATCCATTCATAACAATGAAATTGTGTTGTGTTTTCATGAAAGGAAAGATTACATTTTCTTATAAATGATTGACTGTTTTGTTGTAGTAAATTTATTTGCTTCTCACTTTGAAGCCTAGAAAACGTATTCAGAATTTCAGTACATCAAAAATATGTTGACACATAAAATGCAAGTACTGCAGTTCCCTACAAAACTGATCCCAGAATATTGTTCAAGTTGCAAGGCTAGAAATCTTTAAAATTACAACAGTCAAGTTGATTTGGCAACATTCCATATTCTGTAGATAGATATGGAACCATATGTTTTAAATACATCTAAAATGATATTCTTACATATGCATAATTATCAATGCATTTAATGGTATGTTATAGAGTTGATGTTTGCGGATACTAGCTAATTAAATTGGCCAAATCACGTATATATTGGTGTGTCGCAAACTCTGAGTAGGCATGGACCAGATAATCAGATGTGAGACGATTCCAGTATAAAAATAGGTGTATTCAGACTTAGCTTTGTGTTGAAGTGTTGCTGTTTCAAGGAAGAGTAATGAATCATTCCCACAAACAAAACAAAATTATGGGGTTAACTACTCTTTCTGGGGAGAAGTGAAATTGTCAATAGAGGTATGGACATATCTTTAATGAATGTGCTGTGGAAAAAAATGTAAAACAAGCCCTACTGGAAGAGACCAAGAGGCCATCTAGTTGAGTATCCTAGCTAACTAGATTCATTTGGGATTCTTCTCCCTGTGTAGTTGTGAATGGGTGTTGATAATATTTTTTCATAACCTTTCTGTTAAATTAAGTACCTCAAGGAGTCAAATAGTTTAAACATTAAAAATAAACTCCAAAACAATAAACTTCAAAACAATGCATATAACAGCAGTTTAAAATGTAAATAGGAAGTGGGGTGGTGGTAAATGAATGTAAAACAAAACTGAAAGGTCTTCACTGGCTGGTGGAAGACAGCAATAGGAAGAACAGATAAATCTTTCTAAGGAGTGAATTGCACAAGGATTACTCCTCATCTAGCCTCAGAGTGTGACTACAAGTGTTTTTCTCCACGTGGAGAACACTAGATTTTTCTCGCAAGGTTTCCTGGGAAATGGAAGTCCAAATGGTTCTTCCCCTCTGTTAGAATCACTGCCTGAAGAGCCACAAGAGGGCTTCGTTTGGGGGTGGGCAGTTGCTACTTTCTTGCAGGGCGTCTAGCAGGCTGTCTGCTCCCGGGGAGCTGCTCTGGAAGCGGCAGCGTCGGTGAAGCTTCAGCCGCAGCGACAGCAAAAGAATTTGCAGCAGATCTTTCCACTGTCGCTGCGGCTGAAGCTTCACTGACGCAGCCACTCCAGAGCAGATCCCCAGGAGCAGCTAGCCTGCAAGACGCCCTGGGAGAAAGTAGCAGCTGCCTGCCGCCAAACGAAGCTCTCTTGTGGCTCTTCAGGCAGTGATTCTAACAGAGGAGAAGGACTACTTAGACTTGATTTCCCAGGAAACCTTGCGAGAAAAATCTAGTGTTCTCCACATGGAGAAAGTCACTTGTAGCTTTGCTGTCAGATGTTAGGAGGGCATCTGAAGGAGGGCACCCATATATTACCATAATGGCAGGTGGTCCTTAAGGTATGCTAGTCCCAAACATATAGGGCTTTAAAGCTCAATACAAGCACCTTTAATTGGGCCCAGAAGCTATTTGGAAGCCAGTGTAGATGGAACAAAACTGGAGTGATACGATCTCCATGTCCCACTCCAGTTAACATTCTTGTGGTAACATTCTGTACCATTTGTAGCTTTTGAACTGTTTTCAAGGAAGCACTACATGGAGCTCATTACAGTAATCCAATCTATATGTTCCCTTTTGTTATCTCATGGTCCTAATACCTCCCCATTTGCTTTCTTATTTCTGATGATTCATTTAGGGAAGACTTCCACTTCCTAAACTTTTTTTTAACTTTTATTATTTTCATGAGACTGCTCATTAATACTGTGTTCAATAATGTATGGTGCATAATAGTTAGAATAACAACCTATTCATAATCAAAAACTGCAGAGCAGTCCAAGCTGGCTTGAAAATATGACTATTCTTGAAAACTGTGAATATCCTTATGCTAATATATTAATCAATCTGAAGTGAGGAAATAGGAGCAAACAGGGAACTTTGTGTGGGAGAAAGCAGGTGGTAAAAGCAAGGTTGTGGCTTGTGATTATGCTCTTTGATTTGGCTGTCTGATTCTGGTGCATAATTTGTGCTTGGCTGCTTGGGTTCTGTCTTGGGTGAGTTGAGGCTGCTTGGTTCTGTCTTGAGTGTGTTAAGGTTTGTTTTGGCTAGTCTTTGTTTTCCCTTGTTTTTCCTGTGTCTGCTGCTTGATTCTGGAGTTGGGGTCTGCCTTGAGTGAATTGAGGCTTATATAACTAGCTTCATACACCTAGTGATCTCTCAATCTGGAACAAGTGAACAGGAGGAGCAAACAGGTATTTTTGTGTGGGAGTAAGCAGGGGAGTTTGAAGGGAGCGTGGGAAAGACTGGGCCACTTCCTATATGGATCTAAGCCACATGGTTGGTGATGTAGCTAAGGTAGTGTGACTTGCAAAGTCTGTGCCATGTTTGTTTTCTTACATGAGAGTAATGGAAATTATACTTGTAGCAAGTGTAAGCCGGGTGCCCTACTGGAAGAGAAACCTATCCACACTCCAGCTCTTAACGTAAGCAACACAGCTCCCAAGACGCTACCAGGTAGCAGATGAACACTCTTCCAAACATTAACGTTTGACTTTGTAACTGTTTATTATAATAATAACAGCAACAACAACAACATTCGATTTATATACTGCCCTTCAGGACAACTTAATGCCCACTCAGAGCGGTTTACAAAGTATGTCATTATTATCCCCACAACAATAATCACCCAGTGAGGTGGGTGGAGCTGAGAGAGCTCTGAGAGAGATGGGACTGACCCAAGGTCACCCAGCTGGCTTCAAGGGGAGTCCCGCACTCTTAACCACTACACCAAACTGGTTCTGTACAGAGGCAGTTAGGCTGTATATCCATACCTGTGTAGTAGGTGAGAGTAGCTTGCTGTAAGAGGCAGAGTTCTGCTGTGAATGGGTGATTGGAACTGATCTTTAAAAAACATAAATTAGGGTGAACGTATGCTGTAGCACTTGGGGGGAGTGTCACTGAAAGAAAAATGTAAAAAAATTGAAATGATGAAGCATTAGTAAGGGGCAAGAGGGTTTTGTGTCTCTCCTCTCAGTGAAGGCATTGGACGTATGCATCAACAGTGGTTGTAACATTCATTATTACAAATGCTGATGCTGAAGAGGAAACATTCACATTTCACTGATCTCAAATCATAATACATAATTACTTGGAAAGATGCAGTTTTCTGCAAATGATTGTGTTAGCTGGATACAGGTTGTTTGGCTCTCCCACAATAAATGGATAGCAACTGCAACACCTGAGGGCACAGACTGAAGTCAGTGACCACTTGTAACTGGTATGATAAGGCTGAAATGGTTGTAGAACGATTAACTCAGTGTCTGATACTGAAGGAAACACAGTCAGAGCAGACCAATCTGTGTCAGCTAGTTCTTGATAATTTAGCTAAAGAGTCAAGGCTTCTGACAATAGAGGAAAATGAATGTCTTCAACAAGTGAAAACAAATTGCTTCCTGATCCCAAAGTGACTATTGACATTACCCTGGATGCATAAGAAATGGCCGTGAGAGCTGAACACTGACTGGCTCATCCCTTCTTGTCTTCCCTATTATGATCTGCTTGAGTCATAGAATCAGCATTACTGACAGATGGCTATCTAGTCTCTGCTTTAAAAACACCAAAGGAGAAGAGTCCACCACCTCTCAAGGATGCCTGTTCCACTGAGGAATCACTCTTATCATCAGGAGGTTCTTTTGGGACAATGCTTTGGGTCCTTTGAAATCAATGGAGACTGCATCTTTGTAAATGAGAGTGAGATAATAAAAACGATTTATTTGGTTTTTCTCCTTAACTTACAGTTGCTTTTGGCTATTTTTTTCTAACAGATACCACCTCAATATGGTCAACAAGGTGTAAGTGGTTACTGCCAGCCGGGCCAACAGCCATATTACAACCAGCAACCACAACCTCAGCATCTGCCTCCACAGGCCCAGTATCTGTCACAGACCCAACAAAGGTACCAGACGCAGCAGGTAAGCTCTATGTTTCTTCTCCACATACACCATAATAAAGTTTCCTAAATATAATATTATGAATGAATGAATGAATGAATGAAATATTTTCCTCTGCATTTTGAATTACCTCATTATTACGTTTGCTGCTTGTGTTATCTTGATTTTAATGAGATTCACACATTCTGTGTCAAAACTATGCTTCCATGCCTTCTTTATTTTTAAATAAAATATTTGTCAACAGACAAAAGGCAGTACTTGTTCATTCACTGAGTAATTAAATAGTAGAATTCCCTGCTAGTGAATGTAATAATAAGCACAAGTATAGAAGCCTTTAAAAAGGGATTTGACAGTTTTACAGAGGATAGGTCCATCATACACAAAGGCAGCAAACATCCCAGAACTTGGAGGCAGCATCAGGGGAGGCCATGTCCTCTGTGCCCTGTTTGTTGGACGTCCAAGGCAACTAATTGACCACTTTGTGATACAGGAGGCTAGACTAGATAAATGGCAAACCTGATCCAGCAGGCTCCTCTTATTTTTAAATTCTTACATGTTTTGTTACCATCATCTTCATCATACTGTTTCATAATTATAGAAATATGTTTTCAGTATGTATCTCATGTGTATATATGTATTAATATTTTCAGAATTTATACTCTGCTATTCTGCCTTCATCAGGGTCACCAAGGTAGTTAATGGGTTAAAAACCTACAAAATATAAAAAAACCCAACTCTTGAACTATCAAAATCAAACAAAAACCCATCCTTAAAACCTTTAAATCCAAAGCTAAAATTCACATTCAAAAACATAAAAACAACAATTAAAACATATGAGAGGATGGAGGGGTCACTGTGGGAACCCCAGACAAAACAAAAATGTCTTCATATACTGGTGGAAGATGTTAACAGAAGGATACGGACAAGACTTCCTTTGGAGAATGCTCCACAGTTTTTTGTGTCATGATGACCAAGAAAGCTCTCTCCTGGGTTGCCACCATCCTAATCTCAAAAGGTGGGGGAGCCTGAAGCAGTTCCTCAGAAGGTGACGCCAGTGGTTGGGTAGCTTTAGGTGAGAATTGCCTGAACAGCAGCAGATTCTTTTTGTGGGACCTATCTATTGCAGTACCTAACTCTGTGGTATGGTACAATGGCTAGAAAACAGCAAGGAAGGAGCAGGCCTCAAAGCCTTGGCAGAGACAGGGGGAGGCAGTAAGGGATAGGTGATCTGCTAGGCCCTAATTGGTCAGGTGAACCTAGCAATCTTATTTCAGACAAACCACAATAAAACACATTCTTAGCAGTTTTCCTGGTTTCTACCTTTTATTGGAGAGGCTAAATAATGAGGAAATACCTGGCCTGGGGGTTTCAGAGAGAGAGAGAGAGAGAGAGAGAGAGAGAGAGAGAGAGAGAAGTGATAAATTCTTTAATATCCACAGCTGAGATCATTTAAGTTTATATAGTCTAGTGGTTAAAATTTACATATACTAATAGCATTGCACATGTACTGAACCATGCTTGCATCTATGTAACTCTCTGGTAACTGGTAGATAAAACGGAGTAATAATTCTGTATTGCTGGTTATATGTACTAAAAAGATAATTTTCCATCTAGATACTATTCTGTGGTTATATCTAATTATGTTATCCAGGTCGAGCATTAATTTTACTGAATGTTAATGTGAGCACAACAATGTTTATATGTTCCAGCCAAAAAACAAAACCTTATTTATAAAATAACTAAGTTCTGGAGAGGTAAAAGGGCAGTTTCCTGCTGGAACTTGAGAAATGCAAACAAGAAATATATTATATGGAAGATATCTCGTTGCCCTTAGTTCAGGTAAGTATGTTGGTAGCTTAAGTTCCAAATATACTCCCAGGAATAACCACAGCTGTCTGGAAAAAGAATCAATGAAAGAGTAAAAATGAAAGTAAAATGTTTTGAGTATTCCTTTGCAATCTGAGCTGCTAAAGATCAGGTGCCAGCAAAGGATTTGCACAACAAATTTAGTATGTGTCATTTAACTTGTGGTGTTCTAATAAGCACAATTGCTGAAAAATATTTGATTAGGGTAAAATAGCACAACAATTCACAAAAGAATATTGTTTTATCTTCCTTGTTAATGTGAAGAAACAGAATCTGCAATTCAGCCAGAACTTGTAGCTCACTTTCTAGCAAACCTGCAAATGTCAGGGGCATTTCTACGAATTGTTGGCTTGAGTGTTGACAGAAGAACACCAACAGACTCAACATTAATCGTAAAAATGAGCCAGGGCATAAAAACAACAGAAATCTCACCCCAGCTGCCTAAAATGATATTCATAAAACAGTCCTCGGGTTAGAAGCAGACTGCTTAAAAAGGTGGAACTCCTTTGTTAAAAGCCTAAGTAAGAATAAATGTTTTAGTGTGGCAAGGTGGGTGACAGATGAGGGGAGCATCCCAAACATGAGGTGCTACCCCTCAGAAAGTCCTGCCTCTGGTCACTAGCTCTTTTACCTCTGCAGGCAGGGGTACAGAGAGTAGAGCTTGGGAAGAGACTCTTAAGTGGTCTGCTGAACACAACAAGAACAGATGGTCCCTGTATTTATTGACCTGTGTTAGGCTTATAAAACCATTACCAGAGGTGTGGTGGAGACTGAATACAGAGACCAGGGGAGAAAAGTTTAAAGGCTGGGAAAAAACTCTTAGAGAACTTGTATTAAACTGGGACTGTAGTGCAAACTAATACATAAAGGTATGAAAGGGAAGAGAGTTAATTGCCTGAACAAAACTGAAGTTAAATGGATATATAAAGATATGGGATAGAAATAAGACAATTGGAGAGCTATCTCCACACACTTTACTTTTAGAGATGGTACAGAACACTATTCGTAATCTTGTTTATTGTAGGTATTTACTGAATAAGAATCATTATGGGAATTCTTTTATGTTATCCTGACTTATTGTAGCATGCAGTTTTATTGATTTTTATATATTGCTATTTAACATGTGAAAGATCTTTGTTTATCCTCAATAATTACGTTAATTTGTATTTTTTTCAAAAGAGCACCAATTCCTGATGGCATATTATTTTATTAACTTGATACGTATTTCAGATAATGTGCTCTTTCATTAATTTCAGACATCTGATGAAGAGAATTCTGGTTCTCGAAAACTTATGCCTCGATAAAGTTGGTTAGTCTTGAAGGTGCTACTGGACTTTTTACTATTTGCAACTACAGACTAACACGGCTAACTCCTCTGGATTTAATTTCAGAGCTACACATTATATAGTGAGAATTTAATACCGTTCAAGGGTTAGGGGTGTGCAAAAGGAAACAAATTGGAAACACACCTGGAATTTGCTGTTTTGTTTCATTAGTGAAACATATCCAGGAAATGAAGCTGTAATGAGCCCCACCACCACCGAAAAGTTTGTGTGTTTTGCTTCGGTTCTTACCTGTGCAGAGGTAGCGCAGGCAGGCAGGCCAGGCACTGCAGTGCTAGTCTGACAGAATCCTTTTTTCTTTTAACAGCAGCCAATCAGATCCTAAGGGGAGAGACCAAGCCCTTAGCATTATACCAATTAACTCAGTTGGCTGTAAGAGCAATGTGCACGGTGTGCATGAGTACATTTTTTGTTAGGCACTTCCTGGTCAATGGCATTGCCTCCCTGCCAATTGGGTCCTAGGAGCGTGACCCCTCCCCACCTATCAGCTTTGGAAATGTTCCTTTAATTTAACTTCATAGGCTGGGAGGGGGGAAGGTGAATCTTGTGTTCTTTTTGGTGCTACTCAGGCAACGGCATGGTCTCCCTGCCAATCGGGTCCTAGGAGCATGACCCCTCTCCACTTATTGACTTTGAAATAAAGGGAAAGAAGGCAGTGACGTAGTTGGCTCGGTGTGGTCTCTCCTTGTTTCTGTGTCTACGTCACTCTGATGGCTTGGAGTTTGTGCACTGGAGCCTCTCTGCTTTCAGGTATGTCTATTCGTTCGCGGTTCCATTCCCTTATTTTTATTTTATTTTCAAAAATGGGGGAGGGGGAGAGGTGTTAAGTTAGGGGAAGCTCAGGAAGAGGGAAAGGAATTCCCCCTGAACCTCCCAATTCAGATTAAGTGGTCCAGCTGCACCACCACAACATGCCCCTCATGGAAGTGGGAGGAGGCCAGAGGGCCACCTGGCCCACTGCTCTCTTCAGTCTTGTATAGACTGCTGGATCACCCAGGAAGCCACAGCCTGATTTCTCCAACCAGTTGAGTGGATGGGGCTACAGTGCTTCAATGCTGTGTGTGCGTGTGTCTGTCCAGTTCCCAATCCTCTCATGTTCTATGGAATTAGAGAAATCAGATACTGCCCCATATAAAGGAGTAATGGTGGCATGGCCTAGGCCATTCTACCTTACCATCTGTTTTCCCATCGAACTTTGAGGAGTAACACTGTGTGATTTATGGGCATGCATGGGGGAAAATTTATGCTGTTGGGTTGCATGCTTTTCATAAGGATGATGGCTTTGCTGATTGATTACACAGTTCAAGAATAGCAGGAAACGATAAATATTTTGTGTTATGTGTTTGTGTGTATGGCTCTTGGACTAACATCTCCCATTGCCCTGGAGACTTGACACTGATAGTGTGGGAGCATAGTTTGGGTTTGACCACTACTGTTGATTCCAACTCCTGTGGTGAGCTGGAGCACTTGGTGGGGGGAATTAGCTTAAGTTTAGGTTTGTGTAGTTTATGTAGAAGTGTGTCTGTCTTACTATAGGAGTGTGCAGTGGGACCCTTTTTCATTGTTTTGTCCTTTGGAGGACTTGGTTTGAACCAAACTGATCTTATAGGTAGGGCCCAGGGAGTGATCAGACTCCCTTGGACTTGAACTGTCACTAAACAGGACCGTTGCATACTTATCAGACAGACAGCACTGCAGCTGAGGTATAGCTAGACATTAGCAACCTTAAGTTGCACGTGTGCAGGGCTATTCTAGCACACTTAATGATGGGCAACACTGACAGCACACATTATGAGCAGCAGGCCATTTAAGGTGCTTGGGTACAGCAGTTGCTTAAGGATACTAAGAGAGGGAGAGATGCAGGAAGGCAGAGGGGTGCCTCTGATTTCCTCTCCCCCCACTCTCTGCCATCATCCAGAGTGGAGTAGGAAGTGGGTAGGCTGTGATGTCATCTGTGGATTTGTGGTGATGGATGGCAGTGCCAACATCTGGTTAATGGTCAAGGGCTAGTGCCTCAATTGCATTTCTTGCATGGCCTACTTCGTTCACCTTTTTATGAGGTGCCCTCAGGTTGGGAAATACCACTCCCAACTTCCAGCAGCTGATCCAGCTTTGCCGTAAGATTTCAGGCCACTTCTTACATAGTGTGAAGGCTACTTACAGATTGTGTGAGAAGCATGTAAAGTGGGGTGTTCAGAACACCACCTCATCACTAACGTACCCATTCCACCCATGCCATGTTTAAGTGTCTGGTGGAGCAAAGGAATACCTGCACAAGATGGCAGGTGACTTGACATCATGCACAGGGGGACACTCACCCACATGATTTTTTGTCCTGAAGCCCTTCAAGAACTTCACCAAGGCACTCTGTGGTGACATGTGCAGTCTGGGTCACGTGTAGCCTGGGTCCCTTGGTGCAGAAGCTCCACGGAAAGACCAGTGAATTCTTAAGTGGCCCAGGGGAGGAGGCTGAAAGATGGCATCAACTGTCATCTCTAGCCTCTCACCAGGGAAAAGGTCTACATGCTAGTGACCATGTGTGGACACCCCCCCCCCATCAAGGGTGTGGTTGTCCTAGCAGCCAATGTTCTCTCCCAGTAGAGAAACAATCTCTGCAGGGAGGTAAGGCAAGGGGTGTCCTCTCCAAGGACAAGGCGTACGACGAGGATGAAAGTGGCAACCAACCCACGATGCCCTCTTATCCAGGTAAGGACCCTTCCCCAACCACCACCTCACAAGCATTCTTCTTGAATGTCTTGGGGTGGGCACTGGAGGCACTGGAGAGAGGATCGGGCAGAGAACATGATAAGGGACTAACTTGTGGAGCCCTATGAATTGCCCAACACCAATCCTTTGCAGTACCGGGCCAAAAAGGAGACAGTCTGGACTTCTCCCTTACAGTGCTGAAATGTCTCCCTTGTCCTCTTATGAGCATGCAGAATGAATGGGTGTTCTCACAGATGGGCAACATTGTCAGTTCTCACAGCTCTTGGCTGCTCCCCTGGCATGTGGAACAGTTGGTCTTCCTCAGGGTCAACCTTCCATTCAGTAACTTCCCAACCTCAGACTTTGAGGATGCTTAGAAGGGTGATTGGCACTGCATGGCATCAGGACCATCATGCCTCCAAGCATCCTCCTGGTCTGATTGGGGTGAGAAGGGAATGTTCATTCCAGTTTTCCATAGCGAACCAAAAAACCTAACTGACATGATTGGACTATGGAAAAATGCACAGAATGGACCTGTGAGGGCTGGTGTGGTGGGCCAAGAGGACAGGTTGGGGGAACACATTCCAGCTTTCCCCAAAACAGGCTAGTTCCAGTTATTTCTCTCTGTTACACTTCAGTAGCACTAACGTTGTTTCACATATTCCACCTTGGTTCAAACATGTTGCACACCAGTTCATTAACCAAACTAGCACTTCCAGTTAAAGACTTCCTGTTCCACATGTTTTCTTCTATTAACACTTACTTTCCTCCCTACTGCAGATCCCACATCAGTGGCAAAAGAAATGTCCCTCACTCTGGAGATACCGGTAAGAGATGCTTTCTGACCGCCATCACACACACACCCTCCATTGCTGTGCTGTTGAGAGAAGGGCTCCTGGATATTTCAGTGCTAGTGATGAAGACTCTTTATTTCTAGATAGACCATCTGCATGACCACTATTGCACATCACAGAGAGGCTAGCTAAGTGTGTGTTTCCAACATACACTCTACTTTCCCCTTCCCATCATAACTTCCCCTCATCCTGGAAAAAGACATGGATAGATGACTCAATTTCTGGGTAACAGTGATTGACTCATCTGCTGACAGAGTTCTCTTTCACATTTCAGGTGGAACGCTGTTCCTGCAGCAATTCAGTTCACGCCAGGAAGCACAGGAATGGTGTTGGCCCAGTGTTCGGGTTTGAAGGTGAGAGTGGTCAGTCAGCTAGCAAGCGTACCACTTGTCAAGGTTCTGCCATCGCCAAAGACCATCCCACAACTGGTGGACTAGCTCATCTCCCTAAGTCACTGGAGTAACACTTCCCCATCCTTTGTCACTTGGCAAGGGTACAGAACTTCTTTGTTTTAGATCACAGCAGCAGAAACTTTCCCGGACAAGGAAAGATAGAACCAGATTCTCTCTTTTTCCTTTGGAGGCCTGGCACTTTTGTGGGCAACAGGATGGGAAGATCACCAGAGGGGGGGGGTGGCTTCTATAAGGTGGCTGGGTGGTTGAAAACACTTCTGGTTTGGAAATGTACCTCCAGTGCAGGCCTGGACTGCAACATAGGGCAGGAAGGTTTAGCACTGAACTCACTGTTTCCCCAACAAATGTTTGAATAAGCATCCTACATGGAAATGCAGTCTGTGTCCTAATCAGCTCTTTTGGTTGTTGCTACCTTACTCATTTTTAATTTTTTTCGACAGGTCCCTGTCCCTGATTGGCAGTGAAGTGCTTCAAGGAACTGCAGCTGGTGTCGAAGAGGAGGCAGGATGGGTTTTTTGGGATTGTTGTTTTGTCTTAAATTCCAAAACCTAGAATGTGTCATATGCCTGTTCCTGAATAACTTGCTGTATAGTTTTTGAAATTTTACATAAACCACTACTGAGTGTTTAAACGTTCAGTTTTGTGCTGCCTCTCTGTACTGGGAAGCGTTTTGGAAAGAAGTAACAAACAAACAGCATCTTTAATTAACAAAATTGCTCAACCAGAACAACGACATACCAACTATACTACCTAATTTGATTCTGAGTCATCTTCTAGCCCAGCCCCATATCTCACTGGAAAAGCCATGACCATGAAGGTGAGGGTGGAACCAGAATGTCTACAAAGGTGGGGATGCGTCACATTTGGTAGCCCGTGTGCCTTCTTGTGGTGGTGACATCCCTACCACTTGCCCCTGCAGCGTTGCTGGATGGCCCACTTCCTGGAGGGGTTGTGTCAGTGCTGTTTCTCTCTGCCTGCAAGGTGGGGCCCCTGCTCCCTAACGAGGGCCACAAATCATTCTCATCCTCATCTTCTTGGGGCTCATGTAGTACTGTGTACAAGAGACAGAGAGAGACACATTAGGAAAAGTATGGCATTTCACTACCCTTTCAGCACACTTTGTTTCCTCACAGAGCATCACAAACCAGAAGTTGCAGGGAGGTAAAAGAGGGTAAGGGTAAGGTGAGGTTCCTTTATGAATACAAAGACTTGCACACATGCCATAATACGGGGAGTAAGGGGCACAAGAAAATGAATATGGGCATTGGACATCTTGAGAAAAGGTCAGGCTTTTTCCAAGATTCAAGGGAGCTTTTCTGTAGACTCCCATATAGTGAGGAGCCCCCTCCCTTCTCCTCAACCCATGGAGCACTCAGAATGAACAAGGACATTTTTGAGGGAAAGGGTTTTGTCCCCTTTGTGAGAAAAAGCAAAAAGGAAAGGAATTTATTCCACAGCCTTTGTTTCTCCCTCAGGACCATATATTGGACCTCCTGCAGGGCAAATGGCCACTTTTCCCTGTGCCCTGTTGGAACAAGCAAACACTCCTTTCAGCACACACCCTGCAAATCAGGAGGAAAAATATATTTACAATGGAAGGAAATTGGAGAAGGAGTTGGGTTCATTGAGGGGAATTGAGGTCTGGACCTATGCCTCATTGTAGGAAGGGGAAGATTCATTTACTCCACCCACCAGCCAGCAGCTGATTTGTAGACAGGAGCACCAGGCATCATTGGGGAAGTTAGCAGTAAGTTCTTACTGCCTGGGCGGAATCTGGTAAATTCCTTGTAGAGGAGGTCCTCCTCCACCAGCTCCAGGAGGCTTTCCAGCATCCACGATGGCCTGGAAGTCCTCCTTCCTCCTTCTATAAAGGTCCTCTGGGAGGAAAGATCTCACAGGCTCATTGTTAATGTTAGTGTCATCCTCCTCTTCCTTCTCAGCCCCTGCCACTCTTCTTTCTGTGCCAAAACACAAAATATACACGGGGAAGGAAAAGTCAATCACCTAGAAATTATGTATGTACAAATACAAAGTTTTTATCAAATGCATTCACATAAATATAGATAAATACAAACAAAATCAGTGCTCAGTACACCATATATGAAAAACGTGTATATTTTGTGTTTTGGCACTGTTGTCACTAGGGATAGCCTCTTTTGTTTTGTTGCTCTTCTTTCTGTGGCTGCAGCTGGTGTTTTCTCTGTCCTATGGGGAATCCTTCATAGTGTTTCTGCTGATTGTCTACTGTATGTGGTCAGCTGAATTTGGCTAGAATTTTTGCAGCTCAGATCTCTACCATGTTCCAGTTTCTTCACTCCACCCTCATAAATCTCGGCACTCTAACTTTGGGTTAACTCACAGGAGAAGGTGCATAGTCGCACCTTTTCCTACCTATAAATACAATGCTAGCAAAATGGGTAAAATACATGGGAACAATTTCTTCCATGCCTCACTGTAACGGAATGCTTATCTGTGTGTCATTAAGTTTTCCCACTGTTCAGTGTAAACATTTTATCTTTAAACTCTTGAGCAGCATTCAGTCTTTGAATTGAGACCTGAAAAGTGCTATCCTTGTCAGTATGAAATAATTTATAGGGTTTTTCTCGCAGTAGTCTCCCCACCAAGACACAAAGATTGCTCTTTAGAGTTTAATGTTTATTCTTTTATTAAAATAAACACTAACCTTTTAAATAAAGCAAGATATAAAAATATAAAATGATTATTATGATAAAACCTATAAAGAGGAACAGATGAAGGCAACAAGAATTAAGTCTTCTAACATTTTTCAATTAAATCTAAATCAGGTTTACTATGAAATGCATTGCAGTTTCAGTGAACACACATTTCAAGAATAAATTTCTCATCTAGATCTTCATGAGATTTCTTTCCACAAAATCCTGATCTGCTATCTGAGTTAGCACTTTTGTATGATATCTCATGCAGAAATCTAAGATCTTTTACATGTGATACATGGATAAACTATAGTTGGTTTGAAATTTTATTATACATATTTTCAATCATGTGGCATTCTGCCTACCCAAAAAATGACACTCTGTCCAGCTGCAATATAAGATATATAAATCATTAAAGATGACAGTAAAAGTTAAGTGAACAGATCATCATTGGTCCATTCTAACAGCTAGAGAACATTTATCTGCTGCAGTCCACTATTTTTAATTGGCTGTCAAAGATGAAAGAGTGCCTGTGTAGTTATACAACATGCCAGAAAAAACTACAGTAAAGTTCATACAGAGTTCACTAAAATATACATGTATCACTAAGTATAATGTGTTCTAATCCATATTTCTGTGACATCATGTCCAAACACAACAGTGATGTCTCTTGCTCTCTTACTGCCCAGAGGAGACTAAATGTTCAAAGTACAGTACCCCAAGTGCATCCCCCACCTAAAGGTTTGGAAAGATGGGATCACAAAGGTTTGCTTTGCACAAGGGAGGGGAGCAGCCGACAGCACCATCACCCAACAGCCTTGGCGAACTTTTACACACAATGCAGAGAAAGACGGACAACCTATGTCTAAAGTATATCATCTTGGATTTGAGGAGGGAGGGGCCTCTGATTCTTGGGCTGCCACAGTGGCTCATATTATGCAGATAAGCGTAAAATTGGAAACAATAGTTATTAAAGGAGAGCCGCATTAAGGAAGACTCGGGCATGTGTGGACCAGCTGTTCATTCAGTGGCCTTCTTCTGCTGTCCTTTGCTTAGGTGCCACCACTGACTATAAACGTTTTCCTAAGATAATGAGTCGAGGAGGATCTTCATCGTGCTGGGAAAGACTTCCAGTATTGGAAACAGCTGTCCAAGAGCCCCATTTCCCTGAACAGCATGCATCTGTGCATGTACAGCCAACACTCGCCATGTACATACACAGCAGACTCAAACTCATGATAATGGGAAAAAAATCAAACAGATTAGATCTGAACCATCAATGGCCTACCTGGAATAAACCAATAATAGAACAGAATTAGTCTGGAAACCTTATATACAAAACTGTAATGAAACTTTTCTCTGTGTATATCTCTAGTTAGTATACTTTACTAAGTAATTATTTTTACAGTGAAATACAACCCTTGGTGATGGGCTCATTCAATGTATGTGCAGATAATTGCAGTTACTCATTTGTGGATCATTTGCATAAATAATCCTGGAGAATTTGAATTTTCTAGCTAGAAGATAATATTCTCAACTGTTTATAATTAAGTGGGCAGACTTTTGATGGCCTGGAGACTTGTGCTTTAAGTGCCTCAAATTTGCAAACTTAGTAGAAAATTTACTGTGTATGAAAATTTTGAATTGCCCTTCTTGTAAATTCAGGATGGGGGAGCTAATATACAGCTAGGGGGTTATTTGGAAGAAAATGAGCACTTGTTTGTTTAGGTTTATTGATGTAAAATAAAGTTTGGTTATACATTTCTCCAATGTCATTTTAATATCTCGGGACGATTAGCTTGTCCTCTTGAGTACTTTGTTCATCCCAGATTTGCAGGAGTGTGCTTGCAGGATAGAATTTATATACATAGTATTGAGGTTATTATGCAGAGTACCTGATAGTATTTTTAGCAGTCATCTCTTTGCAAGCATATATGTAGTTTCCTGTCTTTGGGAATATGTTTGTGCTTGTGGAATGTTGACACATTTTTTTTTAAACTTTAGTATTATAATGTGACATGGTAAAGCAGACTGGAAACCAGCACATCTGTTTTTCAGTGTAATTTGAAATTGTGAAAAATACATTTCGAGTAATAATAATAGATATATAAAAGTTCACTTATTTGGAGCTGTGAATGGTAATTGATTTCATTTTCATTCTGTATTCTTGTCAGGTGGCATAGACTAGAAACAGTTATTCTTGTCTGCTGTGCTGCCTAGAATTAGGTCAGAGTTGTTGCAGAGTGTATTGGGCATTGTATGCAATATACATAATGTCTTACAGTTTGAAGCCATTATAAAACTGCTTAGCTTAGCTCTCTTGATTCTTTACTTTCTTGTAGCTTTAAGCTAAAAGATGCAGAATAACATTATATATTTTGTGCTTTGCAAGACCACAAACTCCTCATGGCTTTTTTACTGCTTCATGTATCTATTATGACCACATAATCGCAAATTGATCAAAAATTAAAAGCTAAATAAATATTCAGAGAATCTCAGAGCACATTCTGTGAGAGCTGTAGCAACCTCTACCAGACTTATGTAGAGTGGCTTACCTAGGCACAACCAAGAACTTTCATCAAGCACTGCTCCCTTAATGGTGAAGCCTAGACTGATACCTTATTTGGGAAGAAATGTTCTGCATTCTTTATTTTCATGCAGCATCTGTACTTCCCTCCAGGTAAGCCAACTTGCTAGTCTACACCCATCAGTGTGGTACACAGAGATCACTAATAAGTAAAGATAGGTGTGGTTTTTTTTTTACCAGTAACTGTTTTTTGAGTGATCATCAGTGCATTCATAAGTTCAGCCTGCCTTCCCCGCAACAGGTGCCTAACTTGATAAAGCCTATTTATTGTTTTTGGAAGCAACTGAATGGTAGATGCTACTCCCCTAGGGTTGCCAGGCCCCCTCAATCTCCCAGCGGGGGATTGGGGCCTGGCTCTTACCTTTGAGAAGGGGGGAGTGCGTGCGCAAAGAGTGCGCTCCTGTAAGCATGATGACATCACTTCCAGGAATGCTCCTTCCCTCCACAGCAGCCCAAAACGCACCCACGGATCAGGCCCATTTTGAGGCGCTGCAGAGCGCTCTCCGCAGCACCTGAAATGGGCCCGTTTTGGCACTGATTGGCCCCATTTTGAGCCCCTGTGGAGTGCGTGAGTGCTCCTGCACTCCGCAGAGGCCCAAAATGGGCCTGACCTGCACCCATTTTGGCACGGATTGGGCCCATTTTGGGTTGCTGCAGAGCGCAGAAGCGCTCCCGTGCTCCACAGCAGCCCGAATCCGGGCCAAAACTGGCCCAATCCTGGTGGCTGCTGCGCACAGGAGTGCACAGCACTGGAAGGGAGCATGCACAGAAGATGCACGCCCCCCCTGCTGGCCAGGTAAGTGGGGCGGGGTGTGGGGGGCAAGGACAGGGGATCCCCTGCCCCCACCGGAGGTCTTGCATCCCTATGCTCCCCTCTTTGAAGCATGGGCAGATGGAGACTACGTTTCTGAGGAGAGGCGATCTCATGCCTAAAAGCTAGCTTTAATCATAGCTCTGAGCTGGCTTAAAGCCCATCATTGCACATAGACTGACCACCCAAAAAAGAACAGTTACCTGGTTATATATACACAAAGAGACAAGTTCACACTAATTTTCAAGTTGCCAAATCTCTTTTCCCCATCCTTCTTTCTGCTTAACATTAAAAACAACAACAACTGCTCTTATATACCGCTCTTCTAGACAGTTTAGTGCCTCACCCAGACTGGTGAAGAAGTTAGTGTTATTATTATCTCCACAATACAGCTGGGGAGCTGGGGCTGAGAGGAGTGGCTTACCCAAGGCCACCCACTGAGCTCATGGCAGTAGTGGGATTCGAACCAGTAGAGTGCTGATTTGCAGCCAAACCATTTAACCACTGTGCTGCAGCAGTGTGAAGCCTAGAAGAATGTTACAATCTACTTCATCACCCTCTTAAAAGGTTTCTGGCCTATGAAGCAAAAAGGAAAACTGAGAATGTCCTAAACAGAAGTTATGTAGAACATTGTATATTTGGGGCATTTATTAGTTTGCAGCAAAAGAGAATTTTTTTCATAGATCCTTATAACTATTTTGAAACGTCTTGCTTCACATTTGCAAATAAATAGTTTTTGTTCCCCAGTATAAAAATGATAGATATTCATTGCACCCCTAATTAACAGAGTTTTTTGTCTTTTGCATTTGCACTTGCTTTCAATATTGTACAGATTTGTTTTTAACAAGGCATTTTGAGTGAAATTCTGAAACTTTTATCTCCAGTTCTGCCTGTTTGAATTTCTAGAGGAAGACTAAGAAATCCATCAAGAGTCCTGTGTAAGTAGTATCTCTCTAGCTAAAAGCCTGAAGTGTGGTAGTAGGAGAAAATTATGCCCTATATACCTTCTGCATTATTTACCAGCTTCTTCAAACTCTTGATTCTTTTGCTCATTTTATAAACAGTTTTCTTCATAAATTGACTCTAATATTTTCATTAAATTATTTCTGTGGAAGAAAAGAAAGGAAATTTAATGACTCCTTTTAGAGCCCAAACTCCATTATCATCTATGTGGTTGATGGTCTATCAGTTATCCAACACAATTTCAGAGGTTGTTGACTCAAAGCTATTTAGACAGGTAAGGAATTCCAGAGTGTCCTGGTCATGCCGGCTTGCTTACTGTGTGTTCACATTCAGGCAATTATGCGTGAATCTCAAGAGCATGTTCAGATGCTGTTTACTAGAGAAAAGGTCAGCCTGTTCAAGGGTATTGAGTTCTCTTGCATAGCTCTTCTGATCATTGCAGGGATGAAGGAATTTGTGCTATTGTAGTTTTCCCCTATGTTCCCTGGTTGGGTCTGTATCCATATGTGAGAGTGCCAATATGTGTGCCAAAATCTTAGCCATTCATTTCCATTTTGTTTGTGTACATTCACATTGAATACACAAAGCTGTACCTGGCTTTGGGAGCATCTCAAAGTTTTAAGTGGGTTTTTAAAAATGTCTTTTATATCCCACTTTTTCCCACAATGGGAACCCAATGCAGCCGATATCATTCCCCTCTCCTCCTTTTTACCCCAACAAGAACCTTGTGAAGTAGTAGTAGAGTGTGTGACTGGCTTGAGGTCACCAAGCAGACTTCTATGACAGAGTAGGAGTTTGAACCTGGGTCTCCCAGATCATAGCTGTACGCAGCAAAATATTATTTTGTTTAAAATAGTTAGAAACATATTCATATGTAAATGGACTGAGTTGCTACCAATATGCAGATGACACTCAGCTTTATTGTGCACTTCCAGGAGATGCCAGAAGCTATGGAAATGGTGAACTGGTCCTGAAGGCAGTTTTGGAATGGATGAGAGATAACAAGCTCAAACTTAATCCCTACAAAAGGGAGGTGCCACTGGTGGAGGGAAGGTTTGTACGAGGAATTGGGATATCTCATATACTGAATGGAGCAGATTAGTAACTCAGGAGTGCTTCTGGATCTAGGCCTCCTGTTAGATAAACAGATGGCAGAAGTGACCAGGGATGCCTTTCACCAGCTCTAGCTGGTGAGCAAGCCATGGCCCTTTCTGGGGGAACATGCCACTGTGGTGCATGCTCTGGTAACATCTAGATTAGATTACTATGGTGAGTTCTATGTGGGACTGCCCTTGAATAGAGATGGGCACGAACAGCAATATGAACAAAAAAAGCCATGAACAGCCCAATCTGCTGTTCGCGAACCAGCTATTCGTGAGGCCCCATTCTAAATGAACAGGTGGTCGTTGCAAGCCTCGTTTGTTGCTGTTGCTGTTCGTCAAGCCAGACAGTCTGGCACCTGCATTCAATTCCATTGGCAATTTAGGCAGGGATTGTCTGAACTCTTTCTGAACTCCTGCTGTTGCCCTGGAAACCCCAATCTAAGCCCAATTTAGCTTGATAAGCAGGTCTTCCTTTCAAGTGTGGAGCTCCAAATGTGTTACAAGGGAACAAAGACCAGGGTGGAGGGGGGCTCCCAGCTCTGGCTTTGGAGAGGGAGAGACAGCTGCTGTTGGCGTTTTGATAGAGTGCATTGGAGCTTGAATTTTCTTTGTGTGTGGTGGGATAGGATCTACCCCTTCAAGTTCCAGGGCTGCTGCCAGGCTCTGGGCCAAGCTATTATTTATTATTGGTACCTTTCCCGGTGCCTGCTCAGGCCAGGTTTCTGGGAGTGGTGCAGTAGGGATCTTGACTTGGATAATGGCTGGAGGAGAGCCTGCTGGCCCCCATGAACAGTCAACCACGAACATGTTCGTGAACAGGGCCATGTTCGTGGTTGTTCATGAGTCCCTGTTCGTGAATGGCAACAAGCAACAAACATCATGTTCATTTTTTTTTCTGTTCGTGCCCATCTCTACCCTTGAAGACTGTCCAGAAGCTGAAGTTGGTACAGAATGCTGCCACTCAAATGTTGACTGGGAGTGGGTTGAAGGGTCTCCAGTCTTGTTCCATCTACAGTGTCTTCCAGTTTGCTTCCGTGCCTAATTCAAAGACCTCTGAAGTCTTATACACTTGGGGCCAGCATAATTTAAGGACACATTTCTTTCATATGAACCTACCTTTCCACCCAGGTCAGATTCAGAGGCCCTGCTTTGAGTGCCCCTGCCAGCTGAGGCTAGATGGGTGGCAGCAACCCAAAGTGATTTGTATGGAGGGACTGGCATCATAGAAATGTTTTTTAAAAATACATACATTTCAGGAAGAAAATTAATGTTCCTGAGAAATCATGTTTGTCTCTTGGGTTTCATCCAGAAAATATTTTCTTCACATTGATATAGTGTTAAGTTTTCAATCTTTGTTTTACAGTCACAGAAGATTAATTAAAACAACTCTTTATTCTGTAACTGCTTGCAAATATTAACCTTACAAAGCCTGTGTTAAACTACTGAAGTGATAGAATTACATTTGCTTTATAAGATTTTGCTGCAAGAACATAGACAGGGCCATTTATAGTTCAGTACCGTTAATTGCTTAACATTTAGATATTAGTACAGGAGTCTATTAATTAACTTAATAATAAAGCTATTGGAACACAAGCTGATAAAGTGATCTTATTTTAACAAAAAGTATCAATGATGCTTGCATGTAAGTTACAACTAAATACGTTATTTCTTCTTTTTAGCCTTTTCTATAGAATCAGACATCAGTGATGGGTATTTTCCCCATTTTGTAGTGCCATTAATATTGAAGAAGCTACTTTAAGTTAATTATTGAAATAATTGGAGAGGAGGGATAAATAGCTTTGAGAGTTTCCTTTCTCATGAGTAATTAATTCACCCTTCATGGCTATGCTTGCCTACCCATAATTCTTCACATTTACTTCACAAAACAAGGGTGTAAAAATATGTCTCAGATAATTTTGATGTTCTTTACTATTACAGAAAAAAGTATTAAAGAAATAAAATGTAACAGGGAGTAAATGACTTTTCAATGGAGTTTATGAGACTGCCAAGTAATTAGTGATACTTCATATTGAGTTGAAATCTTGTCATACATACATATTAAATTTATATCACCATTTCTCAGAGGTAATTATCCCACCCAAACATTGATTGCTGAGCCCTCCTGGAAAATGTTAGAACATGTCAAGTTTCTGCTTCTTTGTTTTAAGTATCTGTTTGAGTATAGTGCCAGAACTGGGAACTGTTCTGGGTGGGAGACAGCGTTGCTGCCCTCAGCCGAGTAGCAGCTGTGGGGGAGGGCAGAGTAACTTCTGCATTTTGCCAGGCACAGAGTCCTACATCTCGCAACTGGAACAGCTCCTGGGAGAGGTCAGGATCCTATGGAGCCTGCACATTATGCTGCACAGTCTTTAAAAGAACTGGGATGCCAGCCTGCTCTTGGCACCACAGAGCATGAGTTAGTGGAAGGAAGATGAGTTGGGTGCTGTAAAACGCTCTTAATTTCCAAGCGGAGACTGCAAAAGTGGAGCTTGGGTTTCACCCTGAGCTTGGAGGAAGTGTACTCAGGGACATTGGAACCCCAACTCCCTAAGAGTATTCCAAGGGGCAATCTCATCTTGGGGACTAGCTACTTTAGTTTCCCATTGCAGTAAGGATTCAGGTGAGGTTTGGGGAGAGATCTCTGTCTTTTGGTGCTACACCTCTGAAGATGCCAGCCACAGCTGCTGGCGAAACGTCAGGAACTACAATGCCAAGACCACGGCAATACAGCCCGGAAAACCCACAACAACCATCGTTCTCCGGCTGTGAAAGCCTTCGACAATTCATTGGTTGTCCTAGTCACTGTAGAGATAAAGAGCATATAACTCAACTAAAGAGCAACAAATTCATTACCTCCCTTTATGATTGGAAGCGGGTGCTACTAGGTACTGCCACCTTGTGGTTATCATGATGATGAACATGATGAAGAAGAAGATCCAGTCACAGCACATTCCAGGACATCTGGGGCAGAGTCGGGCCATCCGTCCATCATCAGATACAATTGGGTGTCATCTGCATATTGATGGTACCCAAGTACGAAACTCTGTACCAGCTGGGCGAGGGGGCTCATATATACGTTAAATAGCAAGGGGGAGAGGGACACCACACACCTTGAGGGACACCACACACCAACGGGTGGTGGGATGACAACTTCTCCCCTAGTGCCACCCTCTGTCCCCGACCGTGGAGAAAAGAGACAAACCACTGCAAGGCCATCCCTCGAATCCCCACATCTAGTCCTTTTATCATCAGTTAATGTGGAAAGATATCAATAGCTTGATCCCAGATCATTTTAAATTGTTCTCTTTGCTTCTCTCATTGGTACGCTTCCAACTTGAGAGTAATATAAACCATAGCTGCAGTGACATATGATGCTAACATAGTGACAGTGGACTCCCATGCTGGGCAAGTGAGGCAAATCCATCTGAACACAATGAATTTCAATTGCAGTCTCATTCCGTGAGCTCTGGGGGTTTTCCTGGGGCATTAATGGAGGCAGTGGTGAGGCCTCTCCTAAAGAAACCATTATTGGATCCTGCCAACCCGGTCAGTTACCACCTGGTTTCGAACCTCCCTTTTCTGGGCAAGGTGATTGAGCGGGCAGCAGAGAGACAACTGCAGAGTTTCCTGAAGGAGACCTTGGCCCTGGATCCCTTCCAGTCTGGTTTTCGCCTGGAACATGGGACGGAGTCACTGCTGGTTGCCCTCATGGACAATCTTCACAGACACCTGGATCAAGGTGGGTCAGCACTGCTAATATTACTAGACCTTTCAGCGGCGTTCGATACGGTGAACTACGAGCTTCTAATCCAGCGCCTCGCCGATGTGGGGATACAGGGGACAGCACTACAGTGGCTAGTCTTTTCTCCACGATTGGGGACAGAGAGAGGCGCTGGGGGAGAAAGTGTCCTCTCACCACCCGCTGGTATGCGGTGTGCCATGGGGCAATACTCTCCCCCATTATTGTTTAACATCTGTACGTGCCCCCCCCCCCCCGCCCAGCTGGTGCAAAGCTTCACTCTTGGGTGTCACCAGTACACTGATGACACCCATATATATCTGTTGATGGGTGGCTGGCCTGGCTCGGCCCCGGATGTCCTGGAGCATGGCTTTGAAGCTGTGGCTGGATGGTTGAAACAGAGTTGGCTGAAATTAAATCTCACAAAGACGGAGATCCCGTATTTGAG
The DNA here is from genome assembly GCF_028583425.1 of Eublepharis macularius. NCBI lineage: Eukaryota > Metazoa > Chordata > Lepidosauria > Squamata > Eublepharidae > Eublepharis > Eublepharis macularius. The sequence continues at coordinate 133,655,054 of NC_072790.1, forward strand.
TTGCGGGCGCATGGATTTGGGACCCTGATTCCTGTTCTTGATGGGGCAGTACTTGTACTGGCCCCAAGAGTCAGGAGCCTTGGAGTGATCTTGTATGCCTCCTTAAATATGGAGGCTCAGGTAGCTGCGGTTGCCCGGTCTTCTTTCTTCCATCTTCAGCAGACCAGGCAACTTGCCCCTTATCTCTCGACTTGCGACTTAACTACAGTGATAACCTTATGTGGTACGATAAGTATAAAATGGATGCAATGTTCCAGCACCACTATTTGAGAAGGAATTTATTGTTGACTTGGCTAAAGTACAAAAAATATATTGACCAGAAGAAACCACTGTGGATTATACCAGCTGAGGTGATCAACCCAAATTTAGAGTATAAGGGAAAAGAATGGCTTACCCTCAAGGACTTAACAGAAGTAGCAGATAAAGAGCTGAAGCTCAAACCAAATGAGGAGTTGCCTTTTAAGAATGGTTGGTTACAATACAGACAGATAAAAGATCTATTTAACTCAGACCAAAGGAAAACAGGTTATAGAATTAAAAACTCAGAATTTGAAGAACTCTTGTTGGGAGACGATACTAAAGCTATTTCAAAAATGTATAAATTGTTATTGAAGTGGTGAAACAGTCAAGGTACAGTTGGTAAAGTGGGCAATAAATTGTAATAATGAAATAACAATGGAAGCGTGGGAACAATTGTGGAAAAACACGTTTAAAATATCAACATGTACCAGTATAAAAGAAAATGGCTATAAAATGCTATATAGATGGTATTTAACACTGAAAAAATTAGCCATAGCCAATAAACAGCTATCTAATAAGTGTTGGAAATGTAAGGAGCATGAAGGTTCTCTATTTCATATGTGGTGGACTTGCCGTAAGGCTAGAGACTTTTGGTCTAAAATTTGTGTTGAGATGTCTTTGATACTTCAATATAATGTTGTTAAAAATCCAGAAATGTTGTTATTATCTTTGCATTTAGAAGATGTTAATAGAAACGATAAGACATTGTTATATTATATGATAACAGCAGCAAGAACGTTATATGCTCAATACTGGAAGAAAGAAGAAATACCTGAAATTGAAGAATGGACAAGGAAATTGTTGTACATGGCTGAAATGGACAAGTTAACAAGAAATTTGGAAGATCAAGATCCGAATATGTTTTTGGAAGATTGGAAAAAACTAAAAAAATGTATGGAAAAGAGATGGGATGTTAAGGGACAATTATGGTCTTTCAAAGGGTTTTAAAGACATTAAGTAAGATAAGATTTAGTTAAGATCTTTACCAATAACGAGATAAGAACAACTATAGTATAGACATAATGTGATAATAATAATGGGAGGTTGGAGTGCTGTTGGAAGTCAATATGGAAAAGGGGGAGGGGAGGGGTGGGGGAATATATCTGTGGGAAATAAAATGAATTGTACATGTGTTTTAATTTGATTGTATTGACCCATCCAATAAAAAACTATTTTACAAAAAAAAAGAACTCCAAAAGAGTGGTGAGGCAGGACTTCACTTTGCTGAAGCTATGTTGATTATCCCTCAGCAGGCTTTGTTCCTCTATGAGACTAATAATTCTATCTTTTATTACAGTTTCTCCTAATTTTTCTGGGACTGATGTTAGCTAACTGGCCTGTAATTTCCTGTTTCCCCTCTAAACCCCCTTTTAAAAATCAGAATAACATTTGCTACTCAGTCTTCTGGTACAGTGGCTGATGTTATATATACAGGTTAGTAGATCACACATTTGAGCTCCCTAAAAATTCCCAGGTGTATGCCATCAGGATCTGAAGACTTAGTGGCTTTTAATTTCCTCAGTAGGTTTTTAATTTTATTTCTTGTCACTTCAATTTAATTCAGTTCTTCAAACTCCCTTCCTGAAAATAGCAGCTCTGGAGTGGAAAGATGACTCAGTAACTTTTCATCATACACAATAATGCTGCCCATCTTTTAATGAGTTTGGGAAGCCATGAGCATATCCTACCAATATTATGCCAGTTGCAGTTACAGTTTCTGGGTCCAATTCAGCATGCTAGTTTTGCGCTGTATTGCCATTTATGGCCATGTATTTGGTATACCTGAGGGACCATCTCTCCTTGTGACAGCCCTTGTGTCTGTTGTGGTCAGATGCTTCTCTTCTGTTGTGTGTGTGTTCCTTCACTGTGAGAAGTTAGAACTGGGGTAGTGAGAACCTGGGATTTTGGCACCGAGGCCATGTGTTGTGTTACAACTTTCTCGTCTTCAAGTGTGAAGAGAAGCCTATATTTCACTGTATTCTGTAAGAAATGAGAGACCTTTAAAAACTCAAGCTTCTGGTTTATTTAGTAGTCTGAGGCAGTTTTATAGGGTTTTGTTTTTTGTTTTCTGATTTTTTATTTTGTTTTTAAAAATTGTATACTTCGAATGTTGAAAAAAAACCCTTATAATTATTCTTAATCAATAACAAACATTTTAATTGTTTTAGCATTCTGTGTTTAAGCATACCTGATATTGTCGAAGGCTTTCACGGCCGGAGAACGATGGTTGTTGGGGGTTTTCCGGGCTGTATTGCCGTGGTCTTGGTGCTGTACACGGCTGTATTGGCTGTATTGGCTGTATTGGCTGTATTGCCGTGGTCTGTCTTTTGGTGCTACACCTCTGAAGATGCCAGCCACAGCTGCTGGCGAAACGTCAGGAACTACAATGCCAAGACCACGGCAATACAGCCCGGAAAACCCCCAACAACCATACCTGATATTCTTGTTAGCCTTTATGATATATCTCTGTTCCTTCTTTCCTTTAAGTAAGAAAGATACCCCTAAGAAGAAAATAAAAATATTTCCCGGGAAACAGCATGTTTGAATCACTAACTTGATTATTCTAGAGGAACCAGCTGTTCTTGCTGCTGCTTTTTTTCTTTATTCGTAAGCTGTCTTCAGAATTTTGGCTCTACTGTAAGCTTGGGGCACTGCGATGACCTCATTTACGTGAGCAAGCCCTGCAGTTCAGAGATATTCTTTTGCCGGTAGCAGGCAGTCTGGTGTGGGATTTTGTTGTATTGAGACCCAAATTCTCTGCTTACACAGCAAAAAAAAAGCTTAAAGAAGCAGCATCTTTTTAATCCTGTAGCCCTCAAGAGATTGTAATTTTGTTTAGCTCCTGAACTGATTGGTAGTGCTGGCTTCTGAATCGTCAGACTGGCTCTGTCTTCAACAGATCTGACAAAAGCATTTACTCCAGGACTTTTATCAAATGGGACAGGACAAAACCTGAGGTGTGTATGTACATTACGATTCCAATATATCAGAAAAGAAAGAGTACAGTTTTCATTTCATTTCATCAGTCCTGCAGTGTCTGAGGAAAAGCCTGGAACATTGTAGCGCTGGGATGTCCATGTGAAAGTAGATCATTTGATTTACATAAAACATACAGTTACATTTCAGACACTGTTTCAAATGTATTGACATGCATTCACAGTGTTCTCAATATTCTGTATCTTCCAGAAGTGCACAGCATAGTGCAGGATACTTCTTACCTTCAGTTTTGGATATGGATATCAGAGTACACACAAAATACATGCATAGTAGTCAAGGTTGAAGGATACATGCTCGTGGAAGTAATCACTTTCTCTTTTAAAGTACATGTGAGTAAGGACATAAAACTTTTCTGCTGGCCATTAACTTGGTTTTTAAAAGAAAACTGCAACTTTTACCTGTGTAAAACTTTTACCTTCAGAATTGAAGGGATATGTACTTTGTGGATATGTGCTTTGTGTTCTTTCTCTGAACAGACATGATTGTTCCAGACACCTGTATACGCCACAAAACCTAGTAACTACTAATTGTAGGTGTCATGACTATGGCTGCAACTTTAGGTTCAAGGGTGAGAAGTAGACCTTATTGAGGAGCACATGCCCTTTTTGCTATTCACACATCCTATAAATAGAGGGATGCACTTGAAATTATATATTTGGCTCCTTTTTATGTATATTTATGATATTTATGGTGTATATTTATGTGTGATGGACAGAGGAGCTCAAGGAAGGGATGGCAGAATGTTGGTGTGTGTATGTGTGTATGCGCGTGCCTATGTATAAACTTTAAGACATGAGATATATACTCTGTTTCATTTAAGATGTTAGGGGATTTAGATACATTTTTCAAAAATTTATATTTGCATTTAATGTTACTGCTTACATTTTCGAGTATCTTAAAATAAATGGATTTATTCTAAAGGAGAAGTGAAGGAATGCTCCATGATGCATTGGTAAAGTGCACCAAGTAGAGATCGTAGGAGGCCATAATGAACTAGGAGGCCAAAATGGCCCTGGAAAAGGGGCCTTTAGCCTCACTCCCAAATGGAAGGAAGAAGTGTGAAATCAGTGAGTGCTGGCTTGTGGTGGCTCTTACCCTCCTTTCTTATGCAAAGCAAGGGTCACTGACCCATGGCAGCTGACTCTAGTTGAGGCTACCCTGTGCGAGGCAACACTTGCCTCACTTAGGGCCAGACTGGCTCCTACACTGGGACTAGCCCACTGGGACTTTCCCCTGTGATCTTAATGGTGACTCAACCCTTGATAGCTAGCCCTTTTAATTAGCACTAATCATTATTCAGATAGACTTTACTACTTTGTTTCCATATGTCACTCCTCTAAAAAGCTGAATGGGGTATGGGGATACTTTGCTTCCTCACTTGGAAATAGATACATCTAATGATCATGTTAGCTGAATTACACAGAAGTTGCCTGTGAGAAAGAAGAATGATAGCTTAAAATGTGCAGGGCACCAGATTTGAAGAGTGGCTTCTTTCTTGTTTTTCCCCGCTCCTAAAAGGCGAGGCACAAACTTTCCAGCAGAGATTAGTTTAAACTGCTATTTTGACCCTGGAAATAAAACAAATCAGATTTTTAAGCAGAACTGCAGAAGGTATCACATAGGCGGTGAGCTCATTTATGATCGCCCGCGGAGACTCATGGATCCAATTAGTTTCCAGAATGCTCTGCAGGATTCAATGCCCCCTGGCAGCTCGTTGAGTGACTTGGTGGGAGACTGGCAGCACCGTCTCTCGAAAGCCATTGATGAGATGGTTCCCCGTCGTCCTCTCCGTCCCTGAGTCAGATGGGCCCCCTAGTATACGGAGGACCTACGTCTGATGAAGTGGGAACTGAGACAGCTAGAGTGAGTGTGGTGACGGACCCATGGGGAAGAGGAAAGATCATCTTACAGAGCATTTATGAAGGCCTGTGAGGTGGCTGTGAAGGCGACAAAGAGGGAATACTTTGCCACCTCCTTAGCAACTGCAAGCTCACACCCAGCAAAATTGTTTCAAGTTGTTCAGTCCTTAGTCTCCTTCTCTCAGGGAGACTGCCAAAATAGAAATTCGGCTATTAGCTGTGAGGCTTTTGTGAGCTTTTTTGCAGATAAAATCTTGTCTCTCCACCGTGATCTGCCAGCCACGGTGGATACAGTAAGGGAACTGGAGGCCCCTTGGCCATCTTCTGGTTCAACCTTAGATCACTTCAGTCTGGTCTCCCGGGATGAGGTGGACAGGATCCTGCAGCTGGTTAGGCTCAACATGTGCTCCCTGGACCCCTGTCCATCATGGCTGGTGAAAGCCAGCGTCGATAGGTTGAGGGCCCAACTGGAGGATATTATTAATACATAATTAAGCTCTGGGGTTTTTCCCGGGGCATTGAAGGAAGCCATGGTGAGGCATCTTTTTAAAAAGCCATCTTTGGACCCCGCCGACCTGTCCAGTTACCGCCAGTATCGAACCTCCTGTTCCTGGGAAAGGTGATTGAGCGGGTGGTCGTTGAGCAGCTGCAGGTTTTCCTGGAAGAGACTTCTGTCTTGGACCCATACCAGTTCGGCTTCCGTCTAAGCCACGGGACGGAGACAGTGTTGGTCGCCCTCATGGATGATCTCTACAGACATTTGGATTAAGGCGGGTCGGCGCTGCTGATATTGCTAGATCTCTCTGCGGCATTCAACACGGTCAACCATGAGCTGTTGGTCCACCAGTTCACCGATGTGGGGATTCAAGGGATGGCCTTGCAGTGGCTTGTCTCCTTTCTCCATGGTTGGGGACAGAGGGTAGCGCTGAGGGAGAGAGTGTCCATGTGCCAGCCATTGGTGTGCGGCGTCCTACAGGTGGCAATACTCTCTCCCCTGTTGTTCAACCTTTATATGCGCCCCCTCGCCCAGTTGGTGCGGAGTTTCGGACTGGGTTGTCACCAGTATGCGGAAAGTTATATCTGTTGATGGGCAGCCCACCTGAATCGGCCCCAGATGTCCTGTTAAGAGCCTTGAACGTGGTATCTGGTTGGGTGAAGCAGAGCAGGCTGAAGCTGAACCCTGTGAAGATGGAGGTCCTGTATTTGGGCCATGGGCTGCAGGATATGGGGATTTGTCTTCTGGTCTTTGAGGGGGGCCCGTTGGTGCCTGTCTCATCAGTCAGAAGTCTTGGCGTGATCCTGGATTCCTCCTTATCTATGGAGGCTCTGGTCATGCCTGTGACCCAGACTACTTTTTTCCAACTACGTCAGGCTGGGCAACTTACCCCCTATCTTTCAGTCCACGACCTAACCGCAGTGATCCATGCAATGGTCACCTCTAGGCTAGATTACTATAACTCCCTCTATGCAGGGCTACCCTTGGGTCTGACCTGGAAACTACAGTGGGTCCAGAATGCTGCTGCTCGGGTCCTGATGGATGTTCCATTCCGGTCACATATTACACCAATTTTGCAGCAGCTTCACTGGCTTCCCATGGAGTTCTGGGTCCATTTCAAGGTGTTGGTGTTGACCTTTAAAGCCCTAAATGGACTGGGACCAGCATATCTGAGGGACCGTCTCTCCCCGTATGTACCCCGGAGAGTGCTTCGTTCAGCAGATAAGAACTTGCTGGTGATCCCTGGCCCCAGGGAGGCTCGTTTGGCCACAACCAGGGCCAGGGCTTTTTCGGTCCTGGCCCCAACCTTGTGGAACTCTCTGTCTGAAGACTCTTGGGCTCGCCAAGATCTGGTATCATTTCGGCAGGTCTGCAAGATGGAGATGTTCCACTGGCCATATGGTTGAGGCCAGTATTAGGACCATCGTCGAGCCTCCCATCGCCTTCTCCTATCCAATGACATCCCGTCTGTCTGGGTGTCTCCTTCTTTGTATTTGAGGGCAGGAATGTGCAATAGGCCATCTGATTTATGATTTTATGATACGATTTTAATTGTATTTATATAACCATGTGTTTTATGAATGTTGTACCCCGTCCTGAGTCCGCTTGTGGGGAGGGTGGGCTAAATATCAAATAAAGTAAAGTATTTGAGTTTTGAGCATTTGGCCACATTAGGAAGGGTATGTCCATAAGATTGCAATTGATTCCGCACACGTTGGATAATGCATTTCCAATCCGCTTTATAGTTCATTTGGAACAGATTTTTTCATGTGCAGAACAAAAAATCCACCTCAAACGATTGATAAAGTGCATTGAAAGTGCATTATCCAACGTGTGTGGAATCAGCCATACAACAGAGTTTAGCAGTGATTCCGCACACAATGGATAATGCACTTCCAATCCTCTTTATAGATCATTTGGAATGGATTTTTTTCTGTGCAGAACAAAAAAATCACCTCAAGCGATTGATAAAGTGCATTGAAAGTGCATTATCCAACGTGTGCGGAATCAGCATAGATTTTCTCCTCCTCCTCTTCCTCCTCCTCCTCCTCCTCCTCCTACGAGAGCCACTATGGCAAGTATATAAGCACGTTGTTGTTATTGTTGTTATTGTTGAGATTGGAGTGCTGAACTAAGTTCACTGTGTGGCAAAAAATGTGCCTTCCAAGAATGAAGCAAGGATGGAAGGATTAGAGCGGGGGCCAAAGAGTAGGCAATAAGCTTGAGTAACAGCAGGAAATGAAAGTGTAGAAATCACATGGCCTAGGTGAAGTGAGAGAGCCTCAGTAGCCATCAGGATTTAGGAATCGGTGCTTATTGGAAAGGAAACTCTGGTATTTAGTGTACAGAGTGATACCATTACTGTATTTTTCCCAATCATAGAATCATAGAGTTGGAAGGGGCCATACAGACCATTTAGTCCAACCCCCTGCCCAGTGCAGGATCAGCCTAAAGCATCTCTGACAAGTATTCATCCAGCCTGTTCTTGAAAACTGCCAGTGAGGGGCAGCTCACCACCTCCCTAGGCAGCTGATCCCACTTTTGAACTACTCTGACCGTGAAAAAGTTTTTCCTAATATCCAGCCAGTACCTTTGTGCATGTAATTTAAGCCCATTGCTTCAGGTCCTACCCTCTGCTGCCAAGTGGAACAGCTCCTTGCCCTCCTCCAAATGACAGCCTTTCAAATATTGAAATAGAGCAATCATGTCCCCCCTCAATCTCCTCTTCTCCATACTAAACATTCCCAAGGCCCTCAGCCTTTCCTCGTAGGGCTCAGTCTCCAGACCCCTGATCATCCTCGTCGCTCTCCTCTGCACCCTCTTGATTTTGTCCACATCCTTTTTGATGTGAGGCCTCCAGAACTGCACACAATACTCCAGGTGTGGCCTGACCAAGGCAGTATAGAGAGGGGCTATGACCTGCGATTTTGATGCTATGGCCCCTTTGATACAACCCAAGATTGAATTAGCCGTTTTTTGCCACCGCATCACGCTGACTGCTCATATTTAGTTTACAGTCCACTCTTACCCCAAGATCCCTTTCACATATACTACTACCCAGAAGTGTATCCCTCATCCAGTATTTGTGCTTCCTATTTTTGTGGCCCAAATGTAATACTGTGCACTTGTCTTTGTTGAATTGCATCCTATTCACAGCTGCCCACTTCTCCAGAGTATTCAGGTCTTGTTGAATTTTAATTCTATCTTCTTGGGTATTTGCTACCGCTCCCAATTTGGTATCATCCGCAAATTTAATGAGCAGCCCTTCCACTCCCTCATCCAGATCATTGATAAAAATATTGAAAAGTACTGGGCCCAAAACCGAGCCCTGTGGCACCCCACTGGACACCTCCCTCCAATCTGATGAAACGCCGTTGACCACCACTCTTTGATTGCAGTCCTCCAACCAGTTCCCTATCCACCGAACTGTCCTATAGTCTACTCCACAGTCTTCCAGTTTGCCCATCAGAATGTCATGGGGAACCTTATCAAAAGCTTTACTGAAATCCAGATAAATCACGTCAACAGAGTTCCCCCGATCCAGTAAGCTGGTCACTCGGTGAAAGAAGGAAACCAGGTTGGTCTGGCAAGATCTGTTAGGAACAAAACCATGCTGACTTCCCCGGATCACTGAGTGGTCCTTCAGATGCTTACAGATTGATCCCTTTAAAATCTGCTCTAATATCTTCCCAGCAACAGAAGTCAGACTGACCGGTCATCCTTCTTCCCTTTCTTAAAGATTGGGATAACATTCGCTCTTCTCCAATCTTGTGGCACATCCCCAGTCCTCCAGGAGGCCTTGAAGATGATGG